>NW_027475183.1:0-371046 GCF_051020985.1 Nomia melanderi
ACGTGGAGCACGTCTCGGGAGTTCGCCAGTATCGCGAGGCCCTCACTGAGGATGTCCCGGCCCCTGATCCAGGCCGACCCATTTAAGAACTGCGGGGGTCAACTCCCCCGACTTAGGTAGAGGAGCAGCAGACGGAGGCAGCGATAGGGTAAGTACAAAAGTTGATACCTAACCATTAACCAAGTGTCTGTGAGCTATATTTTATTATTTTAATAACTATGGAATTTTAACTAACAACCTATACTTATGCACTTTGCTTTTAATATTTTCAACTATCCCTCTTAATCTTTTAACTATCTATTTTAATTCTTGCTTCTCTCTTTTTTATGCTATCTATTATTATTTGTTTTAATTAAACTACTACTTTTCTTCTGTTTTATTTATCGACTTTTGACATTACTTAACCGCTTTTTATCAATCTTTAGTTTTCTTATTTTACTAGTGATGGGACACTGGTTCTTTTTAATCTATCAACTTTCGTACTCTTTCTATTCATTTCATATTATGGCACAGTTATCTTTCCACAGCTGTAACAGCCAGGTGTTTGCCAATTTATTTATCTATTTATTATTATTTACTTATTTATTGTTTTAACTATTTACATATTTATTTATCCACCTATTTGTCCATTGTTTTAGCTATTTATATATTTCTTTATTTATGTATTTATTTATTTATTTATTTGTCTATTTATTTAACTATCTATTTATTTATTTATTTATTTATGTATTTGTCTATTTATTTAAGTATCTATTTATTTATTTATTTATTTATTTATTTATTTGTCTATTTATTTAACTATATATCTATTTATTCATTCATTCATTCATTCATTCATTCATTCATTCATTCATTCATTCATTCATTCATTCATTCATTCATTCATTCATTCATTCATTCATTCATTCATTCATTCATTCATTCATTCATTCATTCATTCATTCATTCATTCATTCATTCATTCATTCATTCATTCATTCATTCATTCATTCATTCATTCATTCATTCATTCATTCATTCATTCATTCATTCATTCATTCATTCATTCATTCATTCATTCATTCATTCATTCATTCATTCATTCATTCATTCATTCATTCATTCATTCATTCATTCATTCATTCATTCATTCATTCATTCATTCATTCATTCATTCATTCATTCATTCATTCATTCATTCATTCATTCATTCATTCATTCATTCATTCATTCATTCATTCATTCATTCATTCATTCATTCATTCATTCATTCATTCATTCATTCATTCATTCATTCATTCATTCATTCATTCATTCATTCATTCATTCATTCATTCATTCATTCATTCATTCATTCATTCATTCATTCATTCATTCATTCATTCATTCATTCATTCATTCATTCATTCATTCATTCATTCATTCATTCATTCATTCATTCATTCATTCATTCATTCATTCATTCATTCATTCATTCATTCATTCATTCATTCATTCATTCATTCATTCATTCATTCATTCATTCATTCATTCATTCATTCATTCATTCATTCATTCATTCATTCATTCATTCATTCATTCATTCATTCATTCATTCATTCATTCATTCATTCATTCATTCATTCATTCATTCATTCATTCATTCATTCATTCATTCATTCATTCATTCATTCATTCATTCATTCATTCATTCATTCATTCATTCATTCATTCATTCATTCATTCATTCATTCATTCATTCATTCATTCATTCATTCATTCATTCATTCATTCATTCATTCATTCATTCATTCATTCATTCATTCATTCATTCATTCATTCATTCATTCATTCATTCATTCATTCATTCATTCATTCATTCATTCATTCATTCATTCATTCATTCATTCATTCATTCATTCATTCATTCATTCATTCATTCATTCATTCATTCATTCATTCATTCATTCATTCATTCATTCATTCATTCATTCATTCATTCATTCATTCATTCATTCATTCATTCATTCATTCATTCATTCATTCATTCATTCATTCATTCATTCATTCATTCATTCATTCATTCATTCATTCATTCATTCATTCATTCATTCATTCATTCATTCATTCATTCATTCATTCATTCATTCATTCATTCATTCATTCATTCATTCATTCATTCATTCATTCATTCATTCATTCATTCATTCATTCATTCATTCATTCATTCATTCATTCATTCATTCATTCATTCATTCATTCATTCATTCATTCATTCATTCATTCATTCATTCATTCATTCATTCATTCATTCATTCATTCATTCATTCATTCATTCATTCATTCATTCATTCATTCATTCATTCATTCATTCATTCATTCATTCATTCATTCATTCATTCATTCATTCATTCATTCATTCATTCATTCATTCATTCATTCATTCATTCATTCATTCATTCATTCATTCATTCATTCATTCATTCATTCATTCATTCATTCATTCATTCATTCATTCATTCATTCATTCATTCATTCATTCATTCATTCATTCATTCATTCATTCATTCATTCATTCATTCATTCATTCATTCATTCATTCATTCATTCATTCATTCATTCATTCATTCATTCATTCATTCATTCATTCATTCATTCATTCATTCATTCATTCATTCATTCATTCATTCATTCATTCATTTAGTCATTTAGTCATTTAGTCATTTAGTCATTTAGTCATTTAGTCATTTAGTCATTTAGTCATTTAGTCATTTAGTCATTTAGTCATTTAGTCATTTAGTCATTTAGTCATTTAGTCATTTAGTCATTTAGTCATTTAGTCATTTAGTCATTTAGTCATTTAGTCATTTAGTCATTTAGTCATTTAGTCATTTAGTCATTTAGTCATTTAGTCATTTAGTCATTTAGTCATTTAGTCATTTAGTCATTTAGTCATTTAGTCATTTAGTCATTTAGTCATTTAGTCATTTAGTCATTTAGTCATTTAGTCATTTAGTCATTTAGTCATTTAGTCATTTAGTCATTTAGTCATTTAGTCATTTAGTCATTTAGTCATTTAGTCATTTAGTCATTTAGTCATTTAGTCATTTAGTCATTTAGTCATTTAGTCATTTAGTCATTTAGTCATTTAGTCATTTAGTCATTTAGTCATTTAGTCATTTAGTCATTTAGTCATTTAGTCATTTAGTCATTTAGTCATTTAGTCATTTAGTCATTTAGTCATTTAGTCATTTAGTCATTTAGTCATTTAGTCATTTAGTCATTTAGTCATTTAGTCATTTAGTCATTTAGTCATTTAGTCATTTAGTCATTTAGTCATTTAGTCATTTAGTCATTTAGTCATTTAGTCATTTAGTCATTTAGTCATTTAGTCATTTAGTCATTTAGTCATTTAGTCATTTAGTCATTTAGTCATTTAGTCATTTAGTCATTTAGTCATTTAGTCATTTAGTCATTTAGTCATTTAGTCATTTATTTATTTATTTATTTATTTATCTATATATCTGTTTATTTTTATTTATTTACTTATTTATTTATTTTGTTATTTGCTTATTTATTTATTTGCTCTTTTATTTATTTATTTATGTAATACTTATGTGTTTTGGTTTTAAACCTGGCTCACTCCTATCGCCTGCTGCAACACGCTGCTTACCATGTATATGAACCTGCACTAACGCGCATGCGCCCCAGTTTAACCAAAATATTGTCACTAAAAGTTTGCGAATCGTATATATTTATTTATATTTTATAATATATTTTGTGACTACTTAATTTATGTATTAATACTTTTCTTTTTATTTTTGTCTTGTTTTTGTATTATTTCTTTAAGTTATATTATTCTGCTTTGCGTTAGTTTCTACGGCGAAGGCTCGGGCATCTTAATGACCGGAAACTGGCTAAGGAATTTATTTATTTATTAATTAATTAATTAATTTATTTATTTATTTATTTATTTATTTATTTATTTATTTATTTATGTTATTTCTATTGTATTCGCTAATCTTAATCTATATGTATCTATTTATTTATTTATTATTTTAACGTATTCTTGTATTTTAATTTATGTTTATTTGCCTACTCAGCTATCTACTTGTATGTATCTATATGCGATATAGCCAAGACCGCAACTAGGCGGTTCTAGATAACTTTTATCATAACTAAAATTAATATATCAATTAGCCATCGCCATAAAGGCGCTACTATGTATCCACCCCCGGCCGAAGCATGTAAGGCCGGGGGAACATGTTTTGAAATAAACGCCTCATAACACACATACAGATCGCTTCTCGGCCTTATGGCTAAGACAAAAATGTACTGGTATAAACCACATCGAGATCGCTTCTCGGCCTTATGGCTAAGATCAAAGTGTACTTGCATAACACACATCCAGATCGCTTCACTGGTTTATGGCTAAGGTCAAAGTATACTCGCATAACACAAATCCAGATCGGTTCTCGGCTGTATGGCTAAGATCAAAGTGTAATCGCATAACACACATCCAGATCCCTTCTCGGCCTTATGGGTAAGATCAAAGTGAACTCACATGACACACATCCAGATCGCTTCTCGGCCTTATGGAAAAGATCAAAGTGTAGTCGATTAACCCATATCCAAATCGCTGCTCGGCCTTATGGGTAAGATCAAAGTGTACTCGCATTACACACATCCAGATCGCTTCACGGACTCATGAATAAGATCAAAGTGGATTCGATTTACCCATATCCAAATCGCTGCACTGCCTTATGGGTAAGATCAAAGTGTACTCGCATAACACACAACCAGATCGCTTCTCCGCCTTATGGCTAGGATCAAAGTGTACTCGAATGACCCAAATCCAGATCGCTCCCTGGCCTTATGCCTAACATCAAAGTGTACTCGCATGACACATATCCACATCGCTTCTCGGCCTTATGGCGAAGTTCAAAGTGTACTCGAATAACCCAAATCCAGATCGCTTCTCGGCCGTATGGCTAAGATAAGAGCGTACTCGCATAACACACATCCAGATCACTTCTCGCCCTTATGGCTAACATCAAACTGTACTCGCATAACACACATCCAGATCGCTGCTCCGCCTTATGGCTAAGATCAAAGTGTACTCGCTCAACACACATTCAGATCGCTGCTCTGCCGTATGGCTAAGAGCAAAGTGTACTCGCATAACCCTAATCCAGGACGCTTCTCGGCCTTATGGCTAAGGTAATAGTCTACTCGAATAACACACATACAGAACGCTTCACGGGCTTATGGCTAAGATCAAAGTGTACTCGCATAACAAACATCCAGAACGCTTCTGGGCCTTATGGCCAAGATCAAAGTGTACACGAATAACCCAATTCCAGATTGCTTCTCGGCCTTATGGATAAGATCAAAGTGCACTTGCGTAACACATATCCAGATCGCTTCTCGGCCTTATGGCTAAAATCAAAGTGTGATCGAATAACCCAAATCTAGATCGATTCTCGGCCTTATGATTAAGATCAAAGTGTACTCGCATAACACACATCCAGACCGCTTCTCGGCCTTATGGCTAAGATCAAAGTGTACTCGCATAACACAAAACCAGATCGTTTCTCGGCTGTATGGCTAAGATCAAAGTGTACTCACATGACACACATCCAGATCGCTTCTCGGCCTTATGGAAAAGATCAAAGTGTACTCGAATAACCAAAATCCAGGTCGCTTCTCGGCCTTATGGCTAAGATCAAATTGTACTCGAAAAACCCAAATCCAGATCGGTTCTCGGTCTTATGGTTACGATCAATGCGTACTGGCATAACGCACATCCAGGCATCTTCTCGGCCTTATGGGTAAGATGAAAGCGTACTCTCATGACATACATCCAGATCGCCTCTCATAAAAAGAATACCACTAATAATACTATGAAAACAATATACGATTATATAAAACTATTTAAAGCTATACAAATCTATTAAAACCATATTTTAATTATATAATACTACATAAAACAATATCAATCTATATAAAACTATATAAAACTCTATAAAGCTAAAATAAAACTTTATAAATCGATTAACTTATATAAAACAGTATAAAACAACATAAATCAATGTAAAGCTGTATAAAACTATATAAAACTGTAAAAACCTATATAAAACGTTTTAAAGCCATATAAAACTATATGGAACCAATAGAAATGTATAAACAAAAATACAACAATATAAAACTATATAAAATTATTTAAAACTACATAGAACTATATAAAACTATATAAAACAATATAAAACTATATTAAACTATATAAAACTATACAAAACTATATAAAACTATATAAAACTATATAAAACTATGTAAAACTATATAATCTTAGTAAAACTATATAATATTATATGAAGCTATATATAACTATATAAAACTATGTAAACCTAATAGAACTATATGAAACTATACAAAACTATATAAAACCACTAAAACTACTAAAACTACTAAAACTTTATAAAACTATATAAAACTATATAAAACTATATAAAACTATATAAATCTAAATAATTCTATGTAAAACTATGTAAAACTATGTAAAACAACATAAAACTATGTAAAACTATATAAAACAAACAGTACTATATAAAACTACATAAAAATGTATAAAACTATATAGAACTATATAAAACTATATAAAACTATATAAAACTATATGAAACTATACAAAACTATATAAAACTATACAAATCTATATAAAACAGTATAAAACTATATACAACTATATAAAACTATATAGAACTATATAAAGCTATATAAAACTATGTAAAACTGTATAACTCTATATAAAACTATATATACCTATATAAAACTAAGAAAACAATATGAAACCTTATAAAACTATATAAAACTATATAAGCCTTATTAGCCATAAGGGCGAGAAGCGATCTGTATGTGCGTTATACGAGTACGCTTTGATCTTAGCCACATGGCCGAGAAGCGATCTGGATTTGGGTTATTCGGGTACACTTTGATCGTAGCCATAAGGCCTAGAAGCGATCTGGATTTGGGTTATGCGAGTACAATTTGATCTCAGCCATAAGGCCTAGAAGCGATCTGGATGTGTGTTATGCGAGTACACTTTGATCTTAGCCATAAGGCCGAGAGGCGATCTGGAGGTGTGTTATGAGAGTACACTTTGGCCTTAGTCATAAAGCCGAAAAGCGATCTGGATTTGATTTATTCGAGTACACTTTGATATTAGCCATAAGGGCGAGAAGCGTTCTGGATGTGTGTTATGCGAGTACACTTTGATCTTAGCCATACAGCCGAGAAACGATCTGGTTTTGTGTTATGCGAGTACACTTTGATCTTAGCCATAAGGCCGAGAAGCGGTCTGGATGTGTGTTATGCGAGTACACTTTGATCTTAATCATAAGGCCGAGAATCGATCTAGATTTGGGTTATTCGATCACACTTTGATTTTAGCCATAAGGCCGAGAAGAGATCTGGATATGTGTTACGCAAGTGCACTTTGATCTTAGCCATAAGGCCGAGAAGCAATCTGGAATTGGGTTATTCGTGTACACTTTGATCTTGGCCATAAGGCCCAGAAGCGTTCTGGATGTTTGTTATGCGAGTACACTTTGATCTTAGCCATAAGCCCGTGAAGCGTTCTGTATGTGTGTTATTCGAGTAGACTATTACCTTAGCCATAAGGCCGAGAAGCGTCCTGGATTAGGGTTATGCGAGTACACTTTGCTCTTAGCCATACGGCAGAGCAGCGATCTGAATGTGTGTTGAGCGAGTACACTTTGATCTTAGCCATAAGGCGGAGCAGCGATCTGGATGTGTGTTATGCGAGTACAGTTTGATGTTAGCCATAAGGGCGAGAAGTGATCTGGATGTGTGTTATGCGAGTACGCTCTTATCTTAGCCATACGGCCGAGAAGCGATCTGGATTTGGGATATTCGAGTACACTTTGAACTTCGCCATAAGGCCGAGAAGCGATGTGGATATGTGTCATGCGAGTACACTTTGATGTTAGGCATAAGGCCAGGGAGCGATCTGGATTTGGGTCATTCGAGTACACTTTGATCCTAGCCATAAGGCGGAGAAGCGATCTGGTTGTGTGTTATGCGAGTACACTTTGATCTTACCCATAAGGCAGTGCAGCGATTTGGATATGGGTAAATCGAATCCACTTTGATCTTATTCATGAGTCCGTGAAGCGATCTGGATGTGTGTAATGCGAGTACACTTTGATCTTACCCATAAGGCCGAGCAGCGATTTGGATATGGGTTAATCGACTACACTTTGATCTTTTCCATAAGGCCGAGAAGCGATCTGGATGTGTGTCATGTGAGTACACTTTGATCTTACCCATAAGGCCGAGAAGGGATCTGGATGTGTGTTATGCGATTACACTTTGATCTTAGCCATACGGCCGAGAAGCGATCTGGATTTGGGTTATTCGAGTACACTTTGAACTTCGCCATAAGGCCGAGAAGCGATGTGGATATGTGTCATGCGAGTACACTTTGATGTTAGGCATAAGGCCAGGGAGCGATCTGGATTTGGGTCATTCGAGTACACTTTGATCCTAGCCATAAGGCGGAGAAGCGATCTGGTTGTGTGTTATGCGAGTACACTTTGATCTTACCCATAAGGCAGTGCAGCGATTTGGATATGGGTAAATCGAATCCACTTTGATCTTATTCATGAGTCCGTGAAGCGATCTGGATGTGTGTAATGCGAGTACACTTTGATCTTACCCATAAGGCCGAGCAGCGATTTGGATATGGGTTAATCGACTACACTTTGATCTTTTCCATAAGGCCGAGAAGCGGTCTGGATGTGTGTTATGCGAGTACACTTTGATCTTAATCATAAGGCCGAGAATCGATCTAGATTTGGGTTATTCGATCACACTTTGATTTTAGCCATAAGGCCGAGAAGCGATCTGGATATGTGTTACGCAAGTGCACTTTGATCTTAGCCATAAGGCCGAGAGGCGATCTGGAGGTGTGTTATGCCTGTAAACCTTGATCTTAGCCATACAGCCGACAAGCAATCTGGATGTGTGTCATGCGAGTAGACTTTGATCTTAGGCATAAGGCCGAGTAGCGAACTGGATTTGGGTTATGCGACTACACTTTGATCTCAGCTATAAGGCCGAGAAGCGAAATGGATGTGTGTTATGAGCGCGCACTTTGGTCTTAGCCATTAGGCCGAGAAGCGACCTGCATTTGAGATATTCGAGTACACTTTGATCTTACCCATAAGTCCCAGGGGCGATCTGGATTTGGGTTATTCGAGTACAATTAGATTTTAGCCATAAGGCCGAGAAGCTAACTGGATACGGTTTTTTCGAGTACACTTTGATCTTAGCCATAAGGCCGAGAAGCTAACTGGATACGGTTTTTTCGAGTACACTTTGATCTTAGCCATAAGGCCGAGAAGCGATCTGGAGATGTGTCATGCGAGTACACTTTGATCTTAGCTATGAGGCCGAGAAGCGATCAGGATTTGGGTTATTCGACTACAGTTTGATCTGAGCCATAAGACCGTGAAGCGACCTGGACGTGTGATATGCGAGTACACTTTGATCCTAGCCACAAGGCCGAGAAGCGATCTGGATGTGTGCTATGCGAGTACACTTTGATCTTGGTCATAAGGCCGAGAAGCGACCTGGATGTGTGTTATGCGAGTACACTTTGATCTTAGCCATACGGTCGAGCAGCGACCTGGATTTGGGATATTCGTGTACACTTTGATCTTAGCCGTAAGGCCGAGAAGCGATTTGGATGTGTGTTATGCGTGTACACATTGACCTTAGCGATAAGGCAGTGAAGCGAGCTGGATCTGGGTTATTCGAGTACAGTTTGATGTTAGCCATAAGGCCGAGAAGCCGTCTGGATATGTGTTAAGCGAGTACACTTTGATCTTAGCCTTAAGGCCGAGAAGCGATCTGGATTTGGGTTATTCAAGTACACTTTGAACTGAGACGTTAGGCCGAGAAGCGATCTGGATGTGTGTTATGCGAGTACACTTTGATCTTAGCCATAACGCCGAGAAGCGATCTGGATGTGTGTTATGCGACTAAACTTCGATCTTTGCCATAATGCCGAGAGGCGATCTGGATTTGGGTTATGCTAGTACGCGTTCATATTAGCCGTAAGTCCCGGGAGGCGATCTGGATCCGTGTTATGCGAGCACACGTAGATATTAAACATAATCCCGAGAAGCGATCTGGAACTGTGTTTTGCGAGTTTTCTATAATTTTATACAGTTTTATACAGTATTGTATAGTATATTAAGGTTCTATGTTATTTTATACAGTTTTAAGTAGTATTATACATGTTTCTATAGTATTATGTAGTTTTACGCGGTTTTACATTGTCTTGTATTCCTTTTTATTGTATTTCACCTTTTACATTGTGCTATGCAGTTATATATATTATTGTGAAGTTTTGTGTGGTTTTATATAGTTTTATATAGTTCTGTTAATTTGAAAACAGTTTTGTATTATTTTATACAGTTTCAATTAGATTTATATAATTCTATTAGTTCTATACAGTTTTATACAGTTTTGTATTATTTAATACAGTTTTAATTAGTTATATGTATTTCTATTAGTTTTATATAGTTTTATATATTTTTATATAGTTTTATCTATATTTATATACTTTTCTACAGTTGTAGATAGTTTTATGTTTTTTTAAATTGTGTCATATAGTCCTATGTAGTTTTATATAGTTTTATATAGGTTTATATAGTTTTATATAACTTTTATAGATTGATATTGTTTTATGTAGTTTTATATTGTTTTATATACACTGTTATCATTTTATGTAGTTTTGTACAGTTTGATATATATTGATATTGATTTATGTAGTTTTATATAATTTTATATAAATTGATATTATTTGATGTAGTTTTATAAAGCTTCATATAGTTTTATATAGTTTAATATATATTTACATAGCTTTATATAGTTTTATATAGTTTTACATACTTTCATATAGTTTTACACAGTTTAATATAGTTTTATATAGTTTTATATCGTTTTATGTAGTGTTATACAATTTTATATAGTTTTATATAGTTTTATATAGTTTTAGAAGTTTTAGTAATTTTATATAGTTTTATATACTTTCATATAGTTTTAGTTGTTTTATACAGTGTTGTATAGTTTCATACAGTTTTATATAATTTTGTATAGTTTTTTATAGTTTTATATAGTTTTGTACAGTTTTATGTAGTTTTCTATAGTTTTGTTTGTCTTATATAGATTCACATAGTTTTATATATTTTTACATAGTTTTATATAGTTTTATATAGTTTTATATAGTTTTACATAGTTTAACATAGAATAATATAGATTTATATAGTTTTATATAGTTTTATATAGTTTTATATAGGTTTATATAGTTTTATGTATTTTTATATAGGTTTGTATAGTTCCATATAGTGTTATACAGTTTTATATAGTTTTAAATAGTTTTATATAGTCTTGTATAGTTTTATATAGTTTTATGTAGTTTCATATACTTTTACATAGTTGTATATAGCTTTATATAGTTTTATTAGTTTTACACAGTTTTATATAGTTTTATATAGTTTTACACAGCTTTATATAGTTTTATTTAGTTTTATATAGATTTATATAGTTTTGTATAGTTTTATATAGTTTTATATTGTTTTATATTGTTTTATATAGTTTTATATAGTTTTATATAGTTTTATATCGTTTTATATATTTTTATATAGTTTTATATAATTTTCCTTAGTTTTATGTAGCTTTACATAGTTTTATATACTTTTACATAGTTTTACATAGTTTTAAATAGTTTTATATAGCTCTAGATAGTTTTATACAGTTTTATATAGTTTTATATAGTTTTATATAGTTTTTCATGGTTTTACATAGATTTATACAGTTTTACATAGTTTTATATAGTTTTATATAGTTTTACATAGTTTAACATAGAATTATATAGATTTATATAGTTTCATATAGTTTTATATAGTTTTATATAGTTTTATATAGTTTTATATTGTTTTATATAGTTTTTCATGGTTTTACATAGATTTATACAGTTTTACATAGTTTTATATAGTTTTATATAGTTTTACATAGTTTAACATAGAATTATATAGATTTATATAGTTTCATATAGTTTTATATAGTTTTGTATAGTTTTAATAGTATTAGTAATTTTATATAGTTTTATGTAGTTTCATATACGTTTACATAGTTTTTTATAGTTTTATATAGTTTTATATAGTTTAAGTAATTTTAGTAGTTTTATATAGTTTTGTATAGTTTAATATTTTTTTATTGGTTTTACACAGTTTTGTATAGTTTTATATAGTTTTACATGGCTTTATATAGTTTCATATAGTTTTATATAGTTTTATTAGGTTTACACAGTTTTATACAGTTTTATCTAATTTTACATAGTTTTATATAGGTTTATATAGTTTTATATAGTTTTATTAGTTTTACATAGTTTTATACAGTTTTATATCGTTTTATATAGTTTTATAACATTTTACTAATTTTATATAGTTTTATATTGTTTTATATTGTTTTATGTAGTTTTATATAGTTTTAATAGTTTTAGTAGTTTTATATAGTTTTATATAGTTTTATGTCGTTTTATATATTTTTATATAGTTTTGTATCGTTTTCCTCAGTTTTATGTAGATTTACATAGTTTTATATAGTTTTATATAGTTTTATATAGTTCCATATAGTTTTATACAGTTTTATATAGTTTTATATAGTTTTATATAGTTTTGTATAGTTTTATATAGTTTTATGTAGTTTCATATACTTTTACATAGTTTTATATAGCTTTATATAGTTTTATATAGTTTTATATAGTTTTACATAGTTTTATATAGTTTTATATAGTTTTATATAGTTTTATTGGCTTTACATAGTTTTATACAGTTTTATATCGTTTTATATAGTTTTCCGTATTTTTATATAGTTTTATTAGTTTTTTATGGTTCTACATAGTTTTATATAGTTTTATATAGTTGTATATAGTTTTACATAGTTTTATATAGTTTTATTTGTATTATATAGTTTTATATAATTTTACATAGATTTATATAGTTGTACATAGCTTTATATAGTTTTATAAAGTTTTATATAGTTTTATATAGTTTTATTAGTTTTATATAGTTTTATATAGTATCATATAGTTTGATTAGTTTTACATAGTTTTATATAGTTTTATATAGTTTTATATAGTTTTATATACTTTTATATAGTTTCATTAATTTTACATCGTTTTATATAGTTTTACATAGCTTTATACAGTTTTATATAGTTTGATATAGGTTTATATCGTTTTATATAGTTTTATATAATTTTATATAGTTTTATATAGTTTTATATTTTTTTATATAGTTTTATATAGTTTTATTAGTTTTATATAGTTATATGTAGTTCTATACAGTTTTATATAGTTTTATGTAGTTTTTTATAGTTTTGTTTGTTTTATATAGTTTTACATTGTTTTATACAGTTTCACATAGTTTTATATAGAATTATATAGTTTTATATAGTTTTATATATTTTAATATAGTATTATAGAGTTTTACGTAGTTTTATATAGTTTTGTTTGTTTTATATAGTTTTACATTGTTTTGTATAGTTTTCCATAGTTTTATATAGATTTAAATAGTTTTATATAGTTTTATATAGTTTTATTAAGTTTTATATAGTTTTATTAATTTTGCATTGTTTTATATAGTTTTACATAGCTTTATATAGTTTTATATAGTTTTATATAATTTTATGTACTTTTATATAGTTTTCTTAGTTTTATATAGTTTTGTATAGCTTTATATAGTTTTATGTAGCTTTATATCGTTTTGTTAGTTTTATATAGTTTTGTTAGTTTTATATAGTTGTATGTAGTTTTACATAGTTTTATTAGTCTTATATAGTTTTACATAGTTATATAGTTTTACATAGTTTTATATAGATTTATTAGTTTTCTATAGATTTACATAGTATCATATAGTTTTATAAGTTTTACATAGTTATATATAGTTCTATACAGTTTTATATAGTTTTATGTAGTCTTTTACAGTTTTGTTTGATTTATATAGTTTTACATTGTTTTATATAGTTTTACATAGCTTTATATAGCTTTATATAGTTTTATATCGTTTTATATAATTTCATTAATTTTACATCGTTTTATATAGTTTTAGATAGCTTTATATAGTTTTATATAGTTTTATATAGTTTTATATAGTTTTATATAGTATTATAGAGTTTTACGTAGTTTTATTTAGACCTATGTAGTTTGACATAGTTTTATATGGTTCTATATAGTTTTATATAGGTTTATATAGTTTTGTTAGTTTTATATAGTTTTATATGGTTTTATTTAGTTTTATATGGTTTTATATAGTTTTATATAATTTCATATAGTTTTATATAGTTTTGTTAGTTTCATATAGTTTTATACAGATTTATAAAGTTTTATATGGTTTTATTAGATTTACACAGTTTTATATAGTTTTGTATAGCTTTATATTGTTTTATATAGTTTTATATGGTTGTGTTAGTTTTATATAGATTTAAATAGTTTTATATAGTTTTGGTAGTTTTATATAGTTTTATACAGTTTTATACAGTTTTATATTGTTTTTTATAGTGTTATATAGTTTTATAGAGTTTTATGTAGTTTTACATAATTTTATTAGCTTTATATATGCATATATGCATGCATTGTCGGTAGGAGGCCCTGGCGCATGAATCTGGGCAGCGGGAACGACCTCGGACCACCAGGGGCCGAGAAAACCACAGTCTCATGGGGCCGGACACTCAGGGTCAGGGGAAAATCCAATATATGTCTGGTGATATCTGGGGCGCTATTAGAGGTAGCGCAATAAACCAAAGTGAATTATATGCAGGAGGCCCTGGCGCATGAATCTGTGCAGCGGGAACGACCTTGGACCACCAGGGACCGAGAAAACCACCGTCTCATGGGGCAGGACAATCAGGGTCAGGGAAAAATTCAATATATATCTGGTGATATCTCGGGTACTATTACAGATAGCGCAATAAATCAAAGTGCATTGTTTGTAGGAGGCCCTGGCGCATGAATCTGTGCAGCAGGAACGACCTCGGACCACCAGGGGCCGAGAAAATTACAGATTTTCGGTATCCGTCACATAAAGTCATGTAAAAATCCAGCATATATATGGTGCTTTCTCGGGTGCTATTACAGACAGCGCGATAAATCAAAGTGCATTGTCTGCAGGAGGCCCTGGCGCATGAATCTGTGCAGCAGGAACGACCTCGGACCACCAGGGGCCGAGAAAACCATCGTCTCATGGGGCCGGACTGTCAGGGTCAGGGAAAAATCCAATATATATCTGGTGATATCTCGGGTGCTATTAGAGATAGCGCAATAAACCATGGTGAATTATCTGCAGGAGGCCCTGGCGCATGAATCTGTGTAGCGGGAACGACCTCGGACCACCAGGGTCCGAGAAAACCCACGTCTCATGGGGCCGGACACTCAGGGTCGGGGAAAAATCCAATATATATCTGGTGATATCTCGGGTGCTATTAGAGATAGCGCAATAAACCAAAGTGCATTGTCTGCGGGAGGCCCTGTCGCATGAATCTGTGCAGCGGGAACGACCTCGGATCACCAGGGTCCGAGAAAACCACCGACACATGGGGCCGGACACTCAGGGTCAGGGAAAAATCCAGCATATATCTGGTGATATCTCGGGTGCTATTAGAGAGAGCGCAATAAACCAAAGTGCATTGTCTGCAGCAGGCCTTGGCGCATGAATCTGTGCAGCGGGAACGACCTCGGACCACCAGGGGCCGAGAAAACCACCGACACATGGGGCCGGACACTCAGGGTCGGGGAAAACTCCAATATATATCTGGTGATATCTCGGGTGCTATTAGAGATAGCGCAATAAATCAAAGTGCATTGTCTGCAGGAAGCCCTGGCGCATAATTCTGTGCAGCGGGAACGACCTCGGTCCACCAGGGTCCGAGAAAACCACCGTCTCATGGGGCCGGACACTCAGGGTCTGGGAAAAATCCAATATATATCTGGTGATATCTCGGGTGCTATTAGAGATAGAGCAATAAATCAAAGTGCATTGTCTGCAGGAGGCCCTGGCGCATGAATCTGTGCAGCGGGAACGACCTCTGATCACCAGGGGCCGAGAAAACCACCATCTCATGGGGCCGGACACTCAGGGATAGGGGAAAAATCCAATATATATCTGGTGATATCTCGTGTGCTCTTACAGATAGCGCACTAAACCAAAGTGAATTATGTGCATGGGGCCCTGTCGCATGAATCTGTGCAGCGGCAACGACCTCGGACCACCAGGGGCCGAGAAAACCACCGACACATGGGGCCGGACACTCAGGGTCAGGGAAAAATCCAATATATATTTGGTGATATCTCGGGTGCTATTAGAGATAGCGCAATAAACCAAAGTGAATTATCTGCAGGAGGCCCCGGCGCATGAATCTGTGCAGGAGAACGACCTCGGATCACCAGGGTCCGAGAAAACCACCGACACATGGGGCCGGACTCTCAGGGTCAGGGAAAAATCCAGCATATATCTGGTGATATCTCGGGTGCTATTAGAGATAGCGCAATAAATCAAAGTGCATTGTCTGTAGGCGGCACTGGCGAATGAATCTGTGGAGCGGGAACGACCTCGGATCGCCCGGGGCCGAGAAAACCACCATCTCATGGGGCCGGACTGTCAGGGTCTGGGAAAAATCCAATATATATCTGGTGATATCTCGGGTGCTATTAGAGATAGCGCAATAAATCAAAGTGCATTGTCTGTAGGCGGCACTGGCGAATGAATCTGTGGAGCGGAAACGACCTCGGACCACCAGGGGCCGAGAAAACCACAGTCTCATGGGGCCGGACACTCAGGGTCAGGGGAAAATCCAATATATGTCTGGTGATATCTCGGGTGCTATTAGAGATAGCGCAATAAACCATGGTGAATTATCTGCAGGAGGCCCTGGCGCATGAATCTGTGTAGCGGGAACGACCTCGGACCACCAGGGTCCGAGAAAACCCACGTCTCATGGGGCCGGACACTCAGGGTCGGGGAAAAATCCAATATATATCTGGTGATATCTCGGGTGCTATTAGAGATAGCGCAATAAACCAAAGTGCATTGTCTGCGGGAGGCCCTGTCGCATGAATCTGTGCAGCGGGAACGACCTCGGACCACCAGGGTCCGAGAAAACCACCGACACATGGGGCCGGACACTCAGGGTCAGGGAAAAATCCAGCATATATCTGGTGATATCTCGGGTGCTATTAGAGAGAGCGCAATAAACCAAAGTGCATTGTCTGCAGCAGGCCTTGGCGCGTGAATCTGTGCAGCGGGAACGACCTCGGACCACCAGGGGCCGAGAAAACCACCGACACATGGGGCCGGACACTCAGGGTCGGGGAAAACTCCAATATATATCTGGTGATATCTCGGGTGCTATTAGAGATAGCGCAATAAATCAAAGTGCATTGTCTGCAGGAAGCCCTGGCGCATGATTCTGTGCAGCGGGAACGACCTCGGACCACCAGGGTCCGAGAAAACCACCGTCTCATGGGGCCGGACACTCAGGGTCTGGGAAAAATCCAATATATATCTGGTGATATCTCGGGTGCTATTAGAGATAGAGCAATAAATCAAAGTGCATTGTCTGCAGGAAGCCCTGGCGCATGAATCTCTGCAGCGGCAACGACCTCGGACCACCAGTGGCCGAGAAAACCACCGACACATGGGGCCGGATACTTAGGGTCATGTAAAAATCCAGCATATATCTGGTGATATCTCGGGTGCTATTAGAGATAGCGCAATAAATCAAAGTGCATTGTCTGCAGGAAGCCCTGGCGCATGTTTCTGTGCAGCGGGAACGAGCTCGGACCACCAGGGGCCGAGAAAATCACGGTCTCATGGGGCCGGACTGTCAGAGTCAGGGAAAAATCCAATATATATCTGGGGATATCTCGGGTGCTATTACAGATATCGAAATAAATCAAAGTGCATTGTCTGGAGGAGGTCCTGGCGCATGAATCTGTGCAGCGGGAACGACCTCGGACTACCAGGGGCCGAGAAAACCACCGTCACATGGGGCCGGACACTCAGGGTCAGTGAAAAATCCCATATATATCTGGTTATATCTCGGGTGCTATTAGAGATAGCGCGATAAATCAAAGTGCATTGTCTGCGGGAGGCCCTGCCGCATGAATCTGTACAGCGGCAACGACGTCGGACCACCAGGGGCCGAGAAAACCACCGACACATGGGGCCGGACTGTCAGGGTCAGGGAAAAATCCAGCATATATCTGGTGATATCTCGGGTGCTATTAGAGAGAGCGCAATAAACCAAAGTGCATTGTCTGCAGGAGGCCTTGGCGCATGAATCTGTGCAGCGGGAACGACCTCGGACCACTAGGGGCCGTGAAAACCACCGTCTCATGGGGCCGGACACCCAAGGTCATGTAAAAATCCAGGATGTATCTGATGATATCTCGGGTGCTATTAGAGATAGCGCGATAAGTCAAAGTGCTTTGTCTGCGGGAGGCCCTGGTGCATGAGTGTGTGCAGCGGCAATGACCTCGGACCATCAGGGGCCGAGAAAACCACCGTCACATGGGGCCGGACACTCAGGGTCAGGGAAAAATCCAATATGTATTTGGTGATATCTCGGGTGCTATTAGAGATAGCGCAATAAACCAAAGTGAATTATCTGCAGGAGGCCCTGGCGCATGAATCTGTGCAGCGGGAACGACCTCGGATCACCAGGGTCCGAGAAAACCACCGACACATGGGCCCGGACACTCAGGGTCAGGGAGAAATCCAGCATATATCTGGTGATATCTCGGGTGCTATTAGAGATAGCGCAATAAATCAAAGTGCATTGTCTGTAGGCGGTACTGGCGAATGAATCTGTGCAGCGGGAACGACATCGGACCACCAGGGGCCGAGAAAACCACCGTCTCATGTGGCCGGACACTTAGGGTCAGGGAAAAATCCAATATATATCTGGTGATATCTCGGGTGCTATTAGAGATAGCGCAATAAATCAAAGTGCATTGTCTGTAGGCGGAACTGGCGAATGAATCTGTGGAGCGGGAACGACCTCGGACCACCAGGGGCCGAGAAAACCACAGTCTCATGGGGCCGGACACTCAGGGTCAGGGGAAAATCCAATATATGTCTGGTGATATCTCGGGTGCTATTAGAGATAGCGCAATAAACCATGGTGAATTATCTGCAGGAGGCCCTGGCGCATGAATCTCTGCAGCGGCAACGACCTCGGACCACCAGGGGCCGAGAAAACCACCGACACATGGGGCCGGATACTTAGGGTCAGTGAAAAATCCAATATATATCTGGTTATATCTCGGGTGCTATTAGAGATAGCGCGATAAATCAAAGTGCATTGTCTGCAGGAAGCCCTGGCGCATGAATCTCTGCAGCGGCAACGACCTCGGACCACCAGGGGCCGAGAAAGCCACCGACACATGGGGCCGGATACTTAGGGTCATGTAAAAATCCAGCATATATCTGGTGATATCTCGGGTGCTATTAGAGATAGCGCAATAAATCAAAGTGCATTGTCTGCACGAAGCCCTGGCGCATGTTTCTGTGCAGCGGGAACGACCTCGGACCACCAGGGGCCGTGAAAATCACTGACTCATGGGGCCGGACTGTCAGGGTCATGGAAAAATCAAATATATATCTGGTCATATCTCGGGTGCTATTAGAGATAGCGCAATAAATCAAGGTGCATTGTCTGTAGGAGGCACTGGCGCATGCATCTGTGCAGCGGGAACGACATCGGACCACCAGGGGCCGAGAAAACCACCGACACATGGGGCCGGACACTCAGGGTCGGGGAAAAATCCAATATATATCTGGTGATATCTCGGGTGCTATTAGAGATAACGTAATAAACCTAAGTGAATTATCTGCAGGAGGCCCTGGCGCATGAATATGTGCAGCGGGAACGACCTCGAACCACCAGGGTCCGAGAAAACCACCGTCTCATGGGGCCGGACACTCAGGGTCGGGAAAAATCCAATATATATCTGGTGATATCTCGGGTGCTATTACAGATAGCGAGATAAATCAAAGTGAATTATCTGCAGGAGGCGCTGGCGCATGCATCTGTGCAGCGGGAACGACCTCGGACCACCAGGGGCCGAGAAAACCACCGTCTCATGGGGCCGGTCACTCAGGGCCGGGGAAAAATCCAATATATATCTGCTGATATCACGGGTGCTATTACAGATAGCCCAATAAATCAAAGTGCATTGTCTGTAGGAGGCCCTGGCGCATGAATCTGGGCAGCAGGAACGACGTCGGACCACCAGGGGCCGAGAAAATCACCGACACATGGGGCCGGACACCCAAGGTTATGTAAAAATCCAGGATGTATCTCATGATATCTCGGGTGCTCTTAGAGATAGCTCAATAAACCAATGTGAATTATCAGCAGGAGGCCCTGGCGCATGTATCTGTGCAGCGGGAACGACCTCGGACTACCAGGGGCCGAGAAAACCACCGACACATGGGGCCGGACTGTCAGGGTCAGGGAAAAATCCAGCATATATCTGGTGATATCTCGGGTGCTCTTACAGATAGCGCACTAAACCGAAGTGAATTATCTGCAGGAGGCTCTGGCGCATGAATCTGTGCAGCGGGAGCGACCTCGGACCACCAGAGTCCGAGAAAACCACCGTCTCATGGGGCCGGACACTCAGGGTCTGGGAAAAATCCAATATATATCTGGTGATATCTCGGGTGCTATTAGAGATAGCGCAGTAAATCAAAGTGCATTGTCTGCAGGAAGCCCTGGCGCATGAATCTCTGCAGCGGCAACGACCTCGGACCACCAGGGGCCGAGAAAGCCACCGACACATGGGGCCGGATACTTAGGGTCATGTAAAAATCCTGCATATATCTGGTGATATCTCGGGTGCTATTAGAGATAGCGCAATAAATCAAAGTGCATTGTCTGCAGGAAGCCCTGCCGCATGTTTCTGTGCAGCGGGAACGAGCTCGGACCACCAGGGGCCGAGAAAATCACGGTCTCATGGGGCCGGACTGTCAGAGTCAGGGAAAAATCCAATATATATCTGGGGATATCTCGGGTGCTATTACAGATATCGAAATAAATCAAAGTGCATTGTCTGCAGGAGGCCCTGCCGCATGAATCTGTACAGCGGCAACGACCTCGGACCACCAGGGGCCGAGAAAACCACCGACACATGGGGCCGGACTGTCAGGGTCAGGGAAAAATCCAGCATATATCTGGTGATATCTCGGGTGCTCTTACAGATAGCGCACTAAACCGAAGTGAATTATCTGCAGGAGGCCCTGGCGCATGAATCTGTGCAGCGGGAACGGCCTCGGACTACCAGGGGCCGAGAAAACCACCGTCGCATGGGGCCGGACACTCAGGGTCAGGGTAAAATCAAATATATATCTGGTGGTATCTCGGGTGCTATAAGAGATAGCGCAATATACCAAAGTGCATTGTCTGCAGGAAGCCCTGGCCCATGAATCTGTGCAGCGGGAACGACCTCGGATCACCAGGGTCCGAGAAAACCACCGTCTCATGGGGCCGGACACTCAGGGTCGGGGAAAAATCCAATATATATCTGGTGATATCTCGGGTGCTATTAGAGATAGCGCAATAAATCAAAGTGCATTGTCTGCAGGAAGCCCTGGCGCATGAATCTCTGCAGCGGGAACGGCCTCGGACTACCAGGGGCAGAGAAAACCACCGTCGCATGGGGCCGGTCACTCAGGGTCAGGGTAAAATCAAATATATATCTGGTGGTATCTCGGGTGCTATAAGAGATAGCGCAATAAACCAAAGTGCATTGTCTGCAGGAGGCCCTGGCCCATGAATCTGTGCAGCGGGAACGACCTCGGATCACCAGGGTCCGAGAAAACCACCGTCTCATGGGGCCGGACACTCAGGGTCGGGGAAAAATCCAATATATATCTGGTGATATCTCGGGTGCTATTAGAGATAGCGCAATAAATCAAAGTGCATTGTCTGCAGGAAGCCCTGGCGCATGAATCTCTGCAGCGGGAACGGCCTCGGATCACCAGGGTCCGAGAAAACCACCGTCTCATGGGGCCGGACACTCAGGGTCGGGGAAAAATCCAATATATATCTGGTGATATCTCGGGTGCTATTAGAGATAGCGCAATAAATCAAAGTGCATTGTCTGCAGGAAGCCCTGGCGCATGAATCTCTGCAGCGGCAACGACCTCGGACCACCAGGGGCCGAGAAAGCCACCGACACATGGGGCCGGATACTTAGGGTCATGTAAAAATCCAGCATATATCTGGTGATATCTCGGGTGCTATTAGAGATAGCGCAATAAATCAAAGTGCATTGTCTGCAGGAAGCCCTGGCGCATGATTCTGTGCAGCGGGAGCGACCTCGGACTACCAGGGGCCGAGAAAACCACCGTCGCATGGGGCCGGACACTCAGGGTCAGGGTAAAATCAAATATATATCTGGTGGTATCTCGGGTGCTATTAGAGATAGCGCAATACACCAAAGTGAATTGTCTGCAGGAGGCCCTGGCGCATGAATCTGTGCAGCGGGAACGACCTCGGATCACCAGGGGCCGAGAAAACCACCATCTCATGGGGCCGGACACTCAGGGATAGGGGAAAAATCCAATATATATCTGGTGATATCTCGTGTGCTCTTACAGATAGCGCACTAAACCAAAGTGAATTATGTGCATGGGGCCCTGGCGCATGAATCTGTGCAGCGGGAACGACCTCGGACCACCAGGGGCCGAGAAAACCACCGACACATGGGGCCGGACACCCAAGGTCATGTAAAAATCCAGGATGTATCTGATGATATCTCGGGTGGTATTAGAGATAGCGCGATAAGTCAAAGTGCTTTGTCTGCGGGAGGCCCTGGTGCATGAGTGTGTGCAGCGGCAACGACCTCGGACCACCAGGGGCCGAGAAAACCACCGACACATGGGGCCGAACTGTCAGGGTCAGGGAAAAATCCAATATATATCGGGTGATATCTCGGGTGCTATTAGAGATAGCGCGATAAGTCAAAGTGCTTTGTCTGCGGGAGGCCCTGGTGCATGAGTGTGTGCAGCGGCAACGACCTCGGACCATCAGGGGCCGAGAAAACCACCGACACATGGGGCCGGACACTCAGGGTCAGGGAAAAATCCAATATATATTTGGTGATATCTCGGGTGCTCTTAGAGATAGCGCAATAAAGCAAAGTGAATTATCTGCAGGAGGCCCTGGCGCATGAATCTGTGCAGCGGGAACGACCTCGGATCACCAGGGTCCGAGAAAACCACCGACACATGGGGCCGGACACTCAGGGTCAGGGAAAAATCCAGCATATATTTGGTCATATCTCGGGTGCTCTTAGAGATAGCGCAATAAACCAAAGTGAATTATCTGCAGGAGGCCCTGGCGCATGAATCTGTGCAGCGGGAACGACCTCGGACCACCAGGGGCCGAGAAAATCACCGACACATGGGGCCGGACACCCAAGGTCATGTAAAAATCCAGGATGTATCTCATGATATCTCGGGTGTTCTTAGAGATAGCTCAATAAACCAAGGTGAATTATCAGCAGGAGGCCCTGGCGCATGTATCTGTGCAGCGGGAACGACCTCGGACTACCAGGGGCCGAGAAAACCACCGTCGCATGGGGCCGGACACTCAGGGTCAGGGAAAAATCCAATATATATCTGGTGATATCTCGGGTGCTCTTAGAGATAGCGCAATAAACCAAAGTGAATTATCTGCAGGAGGCCCTGGCGCATGAATCTGTGCAGCGGGAACGACCTCGGATCACCAGGGTCCGAGAAAACCACCGACACATGGGGCCGGACACTCAGGGTCAGGGAAAAATCCAGCATATATTTGGTCATATCTCGTGTGCTCTTAGAGATAGCGCAATAAACCAAAGTGAATTATCTGCAGGAGGCCCTGGCGCATGAATCTGTGCAGCGGGAACGACCTCGGACCACCAGGGGCCGAGAAAATCACCGACACATGGGGCCGGACACCCAAGGTCATGTAAAAATCCAGGATGTATCTCATGATATCTCGGGTGTTCTTAGAGATAGCTCAATAAACCAAGGTGAATTATCAGCAGGAGGCCCTGGCGCATGTATCTGTGCAGCGGGAACGACCTCGGACTACCAGGGGCCGAGAAAACCACCGTCGCATGGGGCCGGACACTCAGGGTCAGGGAAAAATCCAATATATATCTGGTGATATCACGGGTGATATTATAGATAGCGCAATAAACCAAAGTGTATTATCTGCAGGAGGCCCTTACGCATGAATCTGTGAAGCGGGAACGACCTCGGACCACCAGGGGCCGAGAAAACCACCGTCTCATGGGGCCGGACACTCAGGGTCAGGGAAAAATCCAATATATATCTGGTGATATCTCGGGTGCTATTACAGATAGCGCAATAAATCAAAGCGCATTGTCTGTAGGAGGTTCTGGCGCATGAATCTGTGCAGCGGGAACGACCTCGGACCACCAGGGGCCGAGAAAACCACAGTCTCATGGGGCCGGACACTCAGGGTGAGGGGAAAATCCAATATATATCTGGTGATATCTCGTCTGCTATTAGAGATAGCGCAATAAACCAAAGTGAATTATCTGCAGGAGGGCCTGGCGCATGAATCTGTGCAGCGGGAACGGCCTCGGACTACCAGGGGCCGAGAAAACCACCGTCGCATGGGGCCGGACACTCAGGGTCAGGGTAAAATCAAATATATATCTGGTGGTATCTCGGGTGCTATAAGAGATAGCGCAATAAACCAAAGTGCATTGTCTGCAGGAAGCCCTGGCGCATGATTCTGTGCAGCGGGAGCGACCTCGGACTACCAGGGGCCGAGAAAACCACCGTCGCATGGGGCCGGACACTCAGGGTCAGGGTAAAATCAAATATATATCTGGTGGTATCTCGGGTGCTATTAGAGATAGCGCAATACACCAAAGTGAATTGTCTGTAGGAGGCCCTGGCGCATTAATCTGTGCAGCGGGAACGACCTCGGACCACCAGGGGCCGAGAAAACCACCGACACATGGGGCCGGACACTCAGGGATAGGGGAAAAATCCAATATATATCTGGTGATATCTCGGGTGCTATTACAGATAGCGCAATAAATCAAAGTGCATTGTCTGTAGGAGGCGCTGGCGCATGAATCTGTGAAGCGGGAACGACCTCGGACCACCAGGGGCCGAGAAAACCACAGTCTCATGGGGCCGGACACTCAGGGTCAGGGGAAAATCCAATATATATCTGGTGATATCTCGTGTGCTATTAGAGATAGCGCAATAAACCAAAGTGAATTATCTGCAGGAGGCACTGGCGAATGAGTCTGTGCAGCAGGAACGACCTCGGACCACCAGGGGCCGAGAAAATTACAGATATTCGGAATCCGTCACCCAAGGTCATGTAAAAATCCAGCATATATCTGGTGATATCTCGGGTGCTATTAGAGATAGAGAAATAAACCAAAGTGAATTATCTGCAGGAGGCCCTGGCGCATGAATTTGTGCAGCGGGACGACCTCGGACCACCAGGGGCCGAGAAAACCACCGTCTCATGGGGCCGGACACTCCGGGTCAGGGAAAAATCCAATATATATCTGGTGATATCTCGGGTGTTATCAGAGATAGCACATTAATCCAATGTGCATTGCCTGCAGGAGGCCCTGGCGCATGAATATGTGCCTTGGGAACGACCACGGACCACCAGGGGCCGAGAAAACCACCGTCTCATGGGGCCGGACAATCAGGGTCGGGGAAAAATCCAATATATATCTGGTGATATCTCGGGTGCTATTAGAGATAGCGCAATAAATCAAAGTGCATTGTCTGCGGGAGGCCCTGTCGCATGAATCTGTGCAGCAGGAACCACCTCGGACCACCAGGGGCCGAGAAAACCACCGTCTCATGGGGCCGGACACTCAGGGTCGGGGAAAAATCCAATATATATCTGGAGATATCTCGGGCGCTATTAGAGATAGCGCAATAAACCAAAGTGAATTGTCTGCAGGAGGCCCGGGTGCATGAATCTGTGCAGCGGGAACGACCTCGGATCACCAGGGGCCGAGAAAACCACCGTCTCATGGGGCCGGACACTCAGGGTCAGGGGAAAATCCAATATATATCTGGTGATATCTCGGGTGCTCTTACAGATAGCGCACTAAACCAAAGTGAACTATTTGCAGGGGGCCCTGGCGCATGAATCTGTGCAGCGGGAACGACCTCGGACCACCAGGGACCGAGAAAACCACCGTCTCATGGGGCCGGACACTCAGGGTCAGGTAAAAATCCAATATATATCTGGTGATATCTCGGGTGATCTTACAGATAGCGCAATAAACCAAAGTGCGTTGTCTGTAGGAGGCCCTGGCGCATTAATCTGTGCAGCGGGAACGACCTCGGACCACCAGGGGCCGAGAAAATCACCGTCTCATGGGGCCGGACTGTCAGGGTCAGGGAAAAATCCAATATATATCTGGCGATATCTCAGGTGCTATTAGAGGTAGCGCAATAAACTAATGTGAATAATCTGCTGGAGGCCCTGGCGCATGAATCTGTGCAGCGGGAACGACCTTGGATCACCAGGGGCCGAGACAACCACCGTCTCATGGGGCCGGACACACAGGGTCAGGGAAAAATCCAATATATATCTGGTGATATCTCTGGTGCTACTAGAGATAGCGCAATAAATCAAAGTGCATTGTCTGTAGGAGGCCCTTGCGCATGAATCTGTGCAGCAGGAACGACATCGGACCTCCAGGGGCCGAGAAAATTACAGATTTTCGGTATCCGTCACCCAATGTCGAGTAAAAATCCATCATATATCTGGTGATATCTCGAGTTCTATTACAGATAGCGCGATAAATCAAAGTGCATTGTCTGTAGGAGGCACTGGCGAATGAATCTGCGCAGCAGGAACGACCTCGGACCACTAGGGTCTGAGAAAACCACCGTCTCATGGGGCCGGACACTCAGGGTCGGGGATAAATCTAATATATATACGGTGATATCTCGGGTGCTATTATAGATAGCGCAATAAATCAAAGTGCATTGTCTGTAGGAGGCCCTGGCGCATGAATCTGTGCAGAGGGAACAGCCTCGTACTACCAGGGGCCGTGAAAACCACCGTCTCATGGGGCCGGACACCCAGGGTCAGGGAAACATCCAATATATATCTGGTGATATCTCGGGTGCTATTACAGATAGCGCAATAAATCAAAGTGCATTGTCTGTAGGAGGACCTGGCGCATGAATCTGGGCAGCGGGAACGACCTCGGACCACCAGCGGCCGAGAAAACCACCGTCTCATGGTGCTGGACACTCAGGGTCAAGGGAAAATCCGATATATATCTGGTGATATCTCGGGTGCTATTAGAGATAGGGCAATAAACCAAAGTGAAATATCTGCAGGAGGCCCTGGCGCATGCAACTGTGCAGCGGGAACGACCTCGGACCACCAGGGGCCAAGGAAACGACCGTCTCATGGGGCCGGACACTCATCGTCAGGGAAAAATCCAATATATATCTGTTGATATCTCGGGTGCTATTAGAGATAGCGCTATAAACCAAAGTGAATTATCTGCAGGAGGTCCTGGCGCATGAATCTGTGCAATCGGGAACGACCTCGGCCCACCAGGGGCCGAGAAAACCACAGTCTCATGGGGCCGGACACTCAGTGTTAGGGAAGAATCCAATATATATCTGGTGATATCTCGGGTGCTATTAGAGATACCGCAATAAATCAAAGTGCATTGTCTGTAGGAGGCACTGGCGAATGAATCTGCGCAGCAGGAACGACCTCGGACCACTAGGGGCCGAGAAAACCACCGTCTCATGGGGCCGGACACTCAGGGTCGGGGATAAATCCAATATATATCCGGTGATATCTCGGGTGCTATTAGAGATAGCGCAATAAACCAAAGTGCATTGTCTGTAGGAGGCCCTGGCGCATGAATCTGTGCAGCGGGAACGACCTCGGACCACCAGGGGCCGAGAAAACCACAGTCACATGGGGCCGGACACTAAGGGTCAGGGAAGAATCCAATATATATCTGGTGATATCTCGGGTGCTATTGGAGATAGCGCAATAAACCATGGTGAATTATCTGCAAGAGGCCCTGGCGCATGAATCTGTGCAGCGGGAACGACCTCGGACCACCAGGGGCCGAGAAAACCACCGTCTCATGGGGCCGGACACTCAGGGTCAGGGGAAAATCCAATATATATCTGGTGATGTCTCGGGTGCTATTACAGATAGCGCAATAAATCAAAGTGCATTGTCTGTAGGAGGACCTGGCGCATGAATCTGGGCAGTGGGAACGACCTCGGACCACCAGCGGCCGAGAAGACCACTGTCTCATGGGGCCGGACACTCAGGGACAGGGGAAAATCCAATATATATCTGGTGATATCTCGGGTGCTATTAGAGATAGCGCAATAAATCAAAGTGCATTGTCTGTAGGAGGCCCTTGCGCATGAATCTGTGCAGCAGGAACGACATCGGACCTCCAGGGGCCGAGAAAATTACAGATTTTCGGTATCCGTCACCCAATGTCGAGTAAAAATCCATCATATATCTGGTGATATCTCGAGTTCTATTACAGATAGCGCGATAAATCAAAGTGCATTGTCTGTAGGAGGCACTGGCGAATGAATCTGCGCAGCAGGAACGACCTCGGACCACTAGGGTCTGAGAAAACCACCGTCTCATGGGGCCGGACACTCAGGGTCGGGGATAAATCTAATATATATACGGTGATATCTCGGGTGCTATTATAGATAGCGCAATAAATCAAAGTGCATTGTCTGTAGGAGGCCCTGGCGCATGAATCTGTGCAGAGGGAACAGCCTCGTACCACCAGGGGCCGTGAAAACCACCGTCTCATGGGGCAGGACACCCAGGGTCAGGGAAACATCCAATATATATCTGGTGATATCTCGGGTGCTATTACAGATAGCGCAATAAATCAAAGTGCATTGTCTGTAGGAGGACCTGGCGCATGAATCTGGGCAGCGGGAACGACCTCGGACCACCAGCGGCGGAGAAAACCACCGTCTCATGGTGCTGGACACTCAGGGTCAAGGGAAAATCCGATATATATCTGGTGATACCTCGGGTGCTATTAGAGATAGCGCAATAAACCAAAGTGAAATATCTGCAGGAGGCCCTGGCGCATGCCAGTGTGCAGCGGGAACGACCTCGGACCACCAGGGGCCAAGGAAACGACCGTCTCATGGGGCCGGACACTCATCGTCAGGGAAAAATCCAATATATATCTGTTGATATCTCGGGTGCTATTAGAGATAGCGCAATAAACCAAAGTGAATTATCTGCAGGAGGTCCTGGCGCATGAATCTGTGCAGCGGGAACGACCTCGGCCCACCAGGGGCCGAGAAAACCACAGTCTCATGGGGCCGGACACTCAGGGTCAGGGAAAAATCCAATATATATCTGGTGATATCTCGGGTGCTATTAGAGATAGCGCAATAAAGCAAAGTGAATTATCTGCAGGAGGCCCTGGCGCATGCATCTGCGCTGCGGGAACGACCTCGGACCACTAGGGGCCGAGAAAACCACCGTCTCATGGGGCCGGACACTCAGGGTCGGGGAAAAATCCAATATATATCTGGTGATATCTCGGGTGCTATTAGAGATAGCGCAATAAACCAAAGTGAATTGTCTGCAGGAGGCCCTGGCGCATGAATCTGTGCAGCGGGAACGACCTCGGATCACCAGGGGCCGAGAAAACCACCATCTCATGGGGCCGGACACTCAGGGATAGGGGAAAAATCCAATATATATCTGGTGATATCTCGTGTGCTCTTACAGATAGCGCACTAAACCAAAGTGAATTATGTGCATGGGGCCCTGGCGCATGAATCTGTGCAGCGGGAACGACCTCGGACCACCAGGGGCCGAGAAAACCACCGACACATGGGGCCGGACACCCAAGGTCATGTAAAAATCCAGGATGTATCTGATGATATCTCGGGTGGTATTAGAGATAGCGCGATAAGTCAAAGTGCTTTGTCTGCGGGAGGCCCTGGTGCATGAGTGTGTGCAGCGGCAACGACCTCGGACCACCAGGGGCCGAGAAAACCACCGACACATGGGGCCGAACTGTCAGGGTCAGGGAAAAATCCAATATATATCGGGTGATATCTCGGGTGCTATTAGAGATAGCGCGATAAGTCAAAGTGCTTTGTCTGCGGGAGGCCCTGGTGCATGAGTGTGTGCAGCGGCAACGACCTCGGACCATCAGGGGCCGAGAAAACCACCGACACATGGGGCCGGACACTCAGGGTCAGGGAAAAATCCAATATATATTTGGTGATATCTCGGGTGCTCTTAGAGATAGCGCAATAAACCAAAGTGAATTATCTGCAGGAGGCCCTGGCGCATGAATCTGTGCAGCGGGAACGACCTCGGATCACCAGGGTCCGAGAAAACCACCGACACATGGGGCCGGACACTCAGGGTCAGGGAAAAATCCAGCATATATTTGGTCATATCTCGTGTGCTCTTAGAGATAGCGCAATAAACCAAAGTGAATTATCTGCAGGAGGCCCTGGCGCATGAATCTGTGCAGCGGGAACGACCTCGGACCACCAGGGGCCGAGAAAATCACCGACACATGGGGCCGGACACCCAAGGTCATGTAAAAATCCAGGATGTATCTCATGATATCTCGGGTGTTCTTAGAGATAGCTCAATAAACCAAGGTGAATTATCAGCAGGAGGCCCTGGCGCATGTATCTGTGCAGCGGGAACGACCTCGGACCACCAGGGGCCGAGAAAACCACCGTCTCATGGGGCCGGACACTCAGGGTCAGGGAAAAATCCAATATATATCTGGTGATATCTCGGGTGCTATTACAGATAGCGCAATAAATCAAAGCGCATTGTCTGTAGGAGGTTCTGGCGCATGAATCTGTGCAGCGGGAACGACCTCGGACCACCAGGGGCCGAGAAAACCACAGTCTCATGGGGCCGGACACTCAGGGTGAGGGGAAAATCCAATATATATCTGGTGATATCTCGTCTGCTATTAGAGATAGCGCAATAAACCAAAGTGAATTATCTGCAGGAGGGCCTGGCGCATGAATCTGTGCAGCGGGAACGGCCTCGGACTACCAGGGGCCGAGAAAACCACCGTCGCATGGGGCCGGACACTCAGGGTCAGGGTAAAATCAAATATATATCTGGTGGTATCTCGGGTGCTATAAGAGATAGCGCAATAAACCAAAGTGCATTGTCTGCAGGAAGCCCTGGCGCATGATTCTGTGCAGCGGGAGCGACCTCGGACTACCAGGGGCCGAGAAAACCACCGACGCATGGGGCCGGACACTCAGGGTCAGGGTAAAATCAAATATATATCTGGTGGTATCTCGGGTGCTATTAGAGATAGCGCAATACACCAAAGTGAATTGTCTGTAGGAGGCCCTGGCGCATTAATCTGTGCAGCGGGAACGACCTCGGACCACCAGGGGCCGAGAAAACCACCGACACATGGGGCCGGACACTCAGGGATAGGGGAAAAATCCAATATATATCTGGTGATATCTCGGGTGCTATTACAGATAGCGCAATAAATCAAAGTGCATTGTCTGTAGGAGGCGCTGGCGCATGAATCTGTGAAGCGGGAACGACCTCGGACCACCAGGGGCCGAGAAAACCACAGTCTCATGGGGCCGGACACTCAGGGTCAGGGGAAAATCCAATATATATCTGGTGATATCTCGTGTGCTATTAGAGATAGCGCAATAAACCAAAGTGAATTATCTGCAGGAGGCACTGGCGAATGAGTCTGTGCAGCAGGAACGACCTCGGACCACCAGGGGCCGAGAAAATTACAGATATTCGGAATCCGTCACCCAAGGTCATGTAAAAATCCAGCATATATCTGGTGATATCTCGGGTGCTATTAGAGATAGAGAAATAAACCAAAGTGAATTATCTGCAGGAGGCCCTGGCGCATGAATTTGTGCAGCGGGACGACCTCGGACCACCAGGGGCCGAGAAAACCACCGTCTCATGGGGCCGGACACTCCGGGTCAGGGAAAAATCCAATATATATCTGGTGATATCTCGGGTGTTATCAGAGATAGCACATTAATCCAATGTGCATTGCCTGCAGGAGGCCCTGGCGCATGAATATGTGCCTTGGGAACGACCACGGACCACCAGGGGCCGAGAAAACCACCGTCTCATGGGGCCGGACAATCAGGGTCGGGGAAAAATCCAATATATATCTGGTGATATCTCGGGTGCTATTAGAGATAGCGCAATAAATCAAAGTGCATTGTCTGCGGGAGGCCCTGTCGCATGAATCTGTGCAGCAGGAACCACCTCGGACCTCCAGGGGCCGAGAAAACCACCGTCTCATGGGGCCGGACACTCAGGGTCGGGGAAAAATCCAATATATATCTGGAGATATCTCGGGCGCTATTAGAGATAGCGCAATAAACCAAAGTGAATTGTCTGCAGGAGGCCCGGGTGCATGAATCTGTGCAGCGGGAACGACCTCGGATCACCAGGGGCCGAGAAAACCACCGTCTCATGGGGCCGGACACTCAGGGTCAGGGGAAAATCCAATATATATCTGGTGATATCTCGGGTGCTCTTACAGATAGCGCACTAAACCAAAGTGAACTATTTGCAGGGGGCCCTGGCGCATGAATCTGTGCAGCGGGAACGACCTCGGACCACCAGGGACCGAGAAAACCACCGTCTCATGGGGCCGGACACTCAGGGTCAGGTAAAAATCCAATATATATCTGGTGATATCTCGGGTGATCTTACAGATAGCGCAATAAACCAAAGTGCGTTGTCTGTAGGAGGCCCTGGCGCATTAATCTGTGCAGCGGGAACGACCTCGGACCACCAGGGGCCGAGAAAATCACCGTCTCATGGGGCCGGACTGTCAGGGTCAGGGAAAAATCCAATATATATCTGGCGATATCTCAGGTGCTATTAGAGGTAGCGCAATAAACTAATGTGAATAATCTGCTGGAGGCCCTGGCGCATGAATCTGTGCAGCGGGAACGACCTTGGATCACCAGGGGCCGAGACAACCACCGTCTCATGGGGCCGGACACACAGGGTCAGGGAAAAATCCAATATATATCTGGTGATATCTCTGGTGCTACTAGAGATAGCGCAATAAATCAAAGTGCATTGTCTGTAGGAGGCCCTTGCGCATGAATCTGTGCAGCAGGAACGACATCGGACCTCCAGGGGCCGAGAAAATTACAGATTTTCGGTATCCGTCACCCAATGTCGAGTAAAAATCCATCATATATCTGGTGATATCTCGAGTTCTATTACAGATAGCGCGATAAATCAAAGTGCATTGTCTGTAGGAGGCACTGGCGAATGAATCTGCGCAGCAGGAACGACCTCGGACCACTAGGGTCTGAGAAAACCACCGTCTCATGGGGCCGGACACTCAGGGTCGGGGATAAATCTAATATATATACGGTGATATCTCGGGTGCTATTATAGATAGCGCAATAAATCAAAGTGCATTGTCTGTAGGAGGCCCTGGCGCATGAATCTGTGCAGAGGGAACAGCCTCGTACCACCAGGGGCCGTGAAAACCACCGTCTCATGGGGCCGGACACCCAGGGTCAGGGAAACATCCAATATATATCTGGTGATATCTCGGGTGCTATTACAGATAGCGCAATAAATCAAAGTGCATTGTCTGTAGGAGGACCTGGCGCATGAATCTGGGCAGCGGGAACGACCTCGGACCACCAGCGGCCGAGAAAACCACCGTCTCATGGTGCTGGACACTCAGGGTCAAGGGAAAATCCGATATATATCTGGTGATATCTCGGGTGCTATTAGAGATAGGGCAATAAACCAAAGTGAAATATCTGCAGGAGGCCCTGGCGCATGCAACTGTGCAGCGGGAACGACCTCGGACCACCAGGGGCCAAGGAAACGACCGTCTCATGGGGCCGGACACTCATCGTCAGGGAAAAATCCAATATATATCTGTTGATATCTCGGGTGCTATTAGAGATAGCGCTATAAACCAAAGTGAATTATCTGCAGGAGGTCCTGGCGCATGAATCTGTGCAATCGGGAACGACCTCGGCCCACCAGGGGCCGAGAAAACCACAGTCTCATGGGGCCGGACACTCAGTGTTAGGGAAGAATCCAATATATATCTGGTGATATCTCGGGTGCTATTAGAGATACCGCAATAAATCAAAGTGCATTGTCTGTAGGAGGCACTGGCGAATGAATCTGCGCAGCAGGAACGACCTCGGACCACTAGGGGCCGAGAAAACCACCGTCTCATGGGGCCGGACACTCAGGGTCGGGGATAAATCCAATATATATCCGGTGATATCTCGGGTGCTATTAGAGATAGCGCAATAAATCAAAGTGCATTGTCTGTAGGAGGCCCTGGCGCATGAATCTGTGCAGAGGGAACAGCCTCGTACCACCAGGGGCCGTGAAAACCACCGTCTCATGGGGCAGGACACCCAGGGTCAGGGAAACATCCAATATATATCTGGTGATATCTCGGGTGCTATTACAGATAGCGCAATAAATCAAAGTGCATTGTCTGTAGGAGGACCTGGCGCATGAATCTGGGCAGCGGGAACGACCTCGGACCACCAGCGGCGGAGAAAACCACCGTCTCATGGTGCTGGACACTCAGGGTCAAGGGAAAATCCGATATATATCTGGTGATACCTCGGGTGCTATTAGAGATAGCGCAATAAACCAAAGTGAAATATCTGCAGGAGGCCCTGGCGCATGCCAGTGTGCAGCGGGAACGACCTCGGACCACCAGGGGCCAAGGAAACGACCGTCTCATGGGGCCGGACACTCATCGTCAGGGAAAAATCCAATATATATCTGTTGATATCTCGGGTGCTATTAGAGATAGCGCAATAAACCAAAGTGAATTATCTGCAGGAGGTCCTGGCGCATGAATCTGTGCAGCGGGAACGACCTCGGCCCACCAGGGGCCGAGAAAACCACAGTCTCATGGGGCCGGACACTCAGGGTCAGGGAAAAATCCAATATATATCTGGTGATATCTCGGGTGCTATTAGAGATAGCGCAATAAACCAAAGTGAATTATCTGCAGGAGGCCCTGGCGCATGCATCTGCGCTGCGGGAACGACCTCGGACCACTAGGGGCCGAGAAAACCACCGTCTCATGGGGCCGGACACTCAGGGTCGGGGATAAATCCAATATATATCCGGTGATATCTCGGGTGCTATTAGAGATAGCGCAATAAACCAAAGTGCATTGTCTGTAGGAGGACCTGGCGCATGAATCTGGGCAGTGGGAACGACCTCGGACCACCAGCGGCCCAGAAAACCACCGTCTCATGGTGCTGGACACGCAGGGTCAAGGGAAAATCCAATATATATCTGGTGATATATCGGGTGCTATTAGAGATAGCGCAATAAACCAAAGTGAATTATCTGCAGGAGGCCCTGGCTCATGAGTCTGTGCAGCGGGAACGACCTCGGACCACCAGGGGCCGAGAAAACCACAGTCTCATGGGGCCGGACGCACAGGGTCAGGGGAAAATCCAATATATATCTGGTGATATCTCGGGTGCTATTAGAGATACCGCAATAAATCAAAGTGCATTGTCTGTAGGAGGCACTGGCGAATGAATCTGCGCAGCAGGTACGACCTCGGACCACTAGGGGCCGAGAAAACCACCGTCTCATGGCGCCGGACACTCAGGGTCGGGGATAAATCCAATATATATCCGGTGATATCTCGGGTGCTATTAGAGATACCGCAATAAATCAAAGTGCATTGTCTGTAGGCGGCACTGGCGAATGAATCTGCGGAGCAGGTACGACCTCGGACCACCAGGGGCCGAGAAAACCACCGTCTCATGGGGCCGGACACTCAGGGTCAGGGGAAAATCCAATATATATCTGGTGATATCTCGGGTGCTATTACAGATACCGCAATAAATCAAAGTGCATTGTCTGTAGGAGGCACTGGCGAATGAATCTGCGCAGCAGGAACGACCACGGACCACTAGGGGCCGAGAAAACCTCCGTCTCATGGGGCCGGACACTCAGGGTCGGGGATAAATCCAATATATATCCGGTGATATCTCGGGTGCTATTATAGATAGCGCAATAAATCAAAGTGCATTGTCTGTAGGAGGCCCTGGCGCATGAATCTGGGCAGCGTGAACGACCTCGGACCACCAGGGGCCGAGAAGACCACTGTCTCATGGGGCCGGAAACTCATCGTCAGGGAAAAATCCAATATATATCTGGTGATATCTCGGGTGCTATTAGAGATAGCGCAATAAATCAAAGTGCATTATCTGTAGGAGGCCCTGGCTCATGAGTCTGTGCAGCGGGAACGACCTCGGACCACCAGGGGCCGAGAAAACCACAGTCTCATGGAGCCGGACACTCAGGGTCAGGGGAAAATCCAATATATGTCTGGTGATATCTCAGCTGCTATTAGAGATAGCGCAATAAACTGTGGTGAATTATCTGCAGGAGGCCCTGGCGCATGAATCTGTGCAGCGGGAACGACCTCGGACCACTAGGGGCCGAGAAAACCACCGTCTCATGGGGCCGGACACTCAGGGTCGGGGATAAATCCAATATATATCCGGTGATATCTCGGGTGCTATTAGAGATAGCACAATAAACCAAAGTGCATTGTCCGTAGGAGGCCCTTGCGCATGAATCTGTGCGGCAGGAACGACATCGGACCACCAGCGGCTGAGAAAATTACAGATTTTCGGTATCCGTCACCCAAAGTCATGTAAAAATCCAGCATATATCTGGTGATATCTCGGATGCTATTACAGATAGCGCAATAAACCAAAGCGCATTGTCTGTAGGGGGCACTGGCGCATGAATGTGTGCAGCAGGAACGACCTCGGACCACTAGAGGCCGAGAAAACCACCGTCTAATGGGGCCGGACACTCAGGGTCAGGGGAAAATCCAATATATATCTGGTGATATCTCGGGTGCTATTAGAGATATCGCAATAAATCAAAGTGCATTGTTCGTAGGATTCCCTTGCGCATGAATCTGTGCAGCAGGAACGACCTCGGACCACCAGGGGCCGAGAAAATTACAGATATTCGGAATCCGTCACCCAAGGTCATGTAAAAATCCAGCATATATCTGGTGATATCTCGGGTGCTATTACAGATAGCGCAATAAACCAAAGTGCTTTGTCTGCAGAAGGCCCTGGCGCATGAATCTGTGCAGCGGCAACGACCTCGGACCACCAGTGGCCGAGAAAATCACGGTCTCATGGGGCCGGACTGTCAGGGTCAGGGAAAAATCCAATATATATCCGGTGATATCTCGGGTGCTATTAGAGATACCGCAATAAATCAAAGTGCATTGTCTGTAGGAGGCATTGGCGAATGAATCTGCGCAACAGGAACGACCTCGGACCACCAGGGGCCGAGAAAACCACCGTCTCATGGGGCCGGACACTCAGGGTCAGGGGAAAATCCAATATATGTCTGGTGATATCTCAGGTGCTATTAGAGATAGCGCAATAAACCAAAGTGAATTATCTGCAGGAGGCCCTGGCGCATGCATCTATGCAGCGGGAACGACCTCGGACCACCAGGGGCCGAGAAAACCACCGTCTCATGGGGCCGGACACTCAGTGTCAGGGAAAAATCAAATATATATCTGGTGATATCTCGGGTGCTGTTACAGATATCGCAATAAGTCAAAGTGCATTTTCCGTTGGAGGCCCTTGCGCATGAATCTGTGCAGCTGGAACGACCTCGGACGTCTAGGGGCCGAGAAAACCACCGTCTCATGGGGCCGGACACTCGGGGTCAGGGAAAAATCAAATATACATCTGGTGATATCTCGGGTGCTGTTAGAGATATCGCAATAAGTCAAAGTGCATTTTCCGTAGGAGGCCCTTGCGCATGAATCTGTGCAGCTGGAACGACCTCGGACGGCTAGGGGCCGAGAAAACCACAATCTCATGGGGTCCGACACTCAGGGTCAGGGGGAAATCCAATATATATCAGGTAATATCTCGGGTGCTATTAGAGATAGCGCAATAAACCAAAGTGAATTATCTGCAGGAGGCCCTGGCGCATGCATATGTGCAACGGGAACGACCTCGGACCACCAGGGGCCGAGAAAACCACCGTCTCATGGGGCCGGACACTCAGGGTCAGGGGAAAATCCAATATATATCTGGTTATATCTCGGGCGCTACTACAGATAGCGCAATAAATCAAAGTGCATTGTCTGCAGGAGGCCCTGGCGCACGAATCTGTGCAGCGGCAACGACCTCGGACCTCCAGTGGCCGAGAAAACCACCGTCTCATGGGGCCGGACTGTCAGGGTCAGGGAAAAGTCCAATATATATCTGGAGATATCTCGGGTGCTATTAGAGATAGCGCAATAAACCAAAGTGAATTACCATGCAGAAGGCCCTGGCGCATGATTCTGAGCAGCGGGAACGACCTCTAACCACCAGGAGCCGAGAAAACCACCGTCCCATGGGGCCGGACACTCAGGGTCAGGGAAAAATCCAATATATTTCTGGTGATATCTCGGGTGCTATTAGAGATAGCGCAATAAATCAAAGTGCATTGTCCGTAGGAGGCCCTTGCGCATGAATCTGTGCAGCAGGAACGACATCGGACCACCAGGGGCTGAGAAAATTACAGATTTTCGGTATCCGTCACCCAAAGTCATGTAAAAATCCAGCATATATCTGGTGATATCTCGGGTGCTATTACAGATAGCGCAATAAACCAAAGCGCATTGTCTGTACGGGGCACTGGCGCATGAATGTGTGCAGCAGGAACGACCTCGGACGACCAGGGGCCGAGAAAACCACCGTCTCATGTAGCCGGACACTCAGGGTCAGGGAAAAATCCAATATATATCTGGTGATATCTTGGGTGCTATTAGAGATAGCGCAATAAACCAAAGTGTATTATCTGCAGGAGGCCATGGAGCATGAATCTGTGCAGCGGGAACGACCACGGACCACCAGGGGCCGAGAAAACCACCGTCTCATGGGGCCGGACACTCAGGGTCAGGGAAAAATCCAATATATATCTGGTGATATCTCGGGTGCTATTAGAGATAGCGCAATAAACCAAAGTGAATTATCTGCAGGAGGCCCTGGCGCATGCATCTGCGCTGCGGGAACGACCTCGGACCACCAGGGGCCGAGAAAACCACCGTCTCATGGGGCCGGACACTCAGGTTCAGGGAAAAATCCAATATATATCGGGTGATATCTCGGGTGCTATTAGAGATAGCGCAATAAATCAAAGTGCATTGTCCGTAGGAGGCCCTTGCGCATGAATCTGTGCAGCAGGAACGACATCGGACCACCAGGGGCTGAGAAAATTACAGATTTTCGGTATCCGTCACCCAAAGTCATGTAAAAATCCAGCATATATCTGGTGATATCTCGGGTGCTATTACAGATAGCGCAATAAACCAAAGCGCATTGTCTGTACGGGGCACCGGCGCATGAATGTGTGCAGCAGGAACGACCTCGGACCACTAGAGGCCGAGAAAACCACCGTCTCATGGGGCCGGACACTCAGGGTCAGGGGAAAATCCAATATATATCTGGTGATATCTCGGGTGCTATTACAGATAGCGCAATAAATCAAAGTGCATTGTCTGTAGGAGGACGTGGCGCATGAATCTGGGCAGCGGGAACGACCTCGGACCACCAGCGGCCGAGAAAACCACCGTCTCATGGTGCTGGACACTCAGGGTCAAGGGAAAATCCAATATATATCTGGTGATATCTCGGGTGCTATTAGAGATAGCGCAATAAACCAACGTGAATTATCTGCAGGAAGCCCTGGCGCATGCATCTGTGCAGCGGGAACGACATCGGACCACCAGGGGCCAAGGAAACGACCGTCTCATGGGACCGGACGCTCAGGGTCAGGGGAAAATCCAATATATATCTGGTGATATCTCGGGTGCCATTAGAGATAGCGCACTAAACCAAAGCGCATTGTCTGTAGGAGGCTCTGGCGCATTAATCTGTGCACCGGAAACGACCTCGGATCACCAGGGGCCGAGAAAACCACCATCTTATGGCGCCGGACACTCAGGGTCAGGGAAAAATCCAATATATATCTGGTGATATCTCGGGTGCTATTAGAGATAGCGCAATAAATCAATGTGTATTGTCTGTACGAGGCGCTGGCGAATGAATCTGTGCAGCAGGAACGACCTCGGACCACCAGGGGCCGAGAAAATTACAGATATTCGGAATCGGTCACCCAAGGTCATGTAAAAATCCAGCATATATCTGGTGATATCTCGGGTGCTATTACAGATAGCGCAATAAACCAAAGCGCATTGTCTGTAGGAGGCCCTGGCGCATGATTCTGTGCAGCGGGAACGACCTCGGACAACCAGGGGCCGAGAAAACCACCGTCTCATGGGGCCGGACACTCAGGGTCGGGGAAAAATCCAATATATATCTGGTGATATCTCGGGTGCTATTAGAGATAGCGCAATAAATCAAAGTGCATTGTCCGTAGGCGGCCCTGGCGCATGAATCTGTGCAGCGGAAACGACCTCGGATCACCAGGGGCAAGAAAACCACCATCTCATGGGGCCGGACACTCAGGGTCAGGGGAAAATCCAATATATATCTGGTGATATCTCGGGTGCTATAAGAGATAGAGCGATAAATCAAAGTGCTTTGTCTGCGGGAGGCCCTGGCGCATGAATCTGTGGAGCGGCAACGACCTCGGACCACCAGGGGCCGAGAAAACCACCGTCTCATGGGGCCGGACACTCAGGGTCAGGGGAAAATCCAATATATATCTGGTGATATCTCGGGTGCTATTAGAGATAGAGCGATAAATCAAAGTGAATTATCTGCAGGAAGCCCTGGCGCATGATTCTGTGCAGCGGGTACCACCTCGGACAACCAGGGGCCGAGAAAATCGCCGTCTCATGGGGCCGGACTGTCAGGGTCAGTGAAAAATCCAATATATATCTGGTGGTATCTCTGGTGCTATTACAGATAGCGCAATAAATCAAAGTGCATTGTCTGTAGGAGGCACTGGCGAATGAATCTGTGCAGCAGGAACGACCTCGGACCACTAGGGGCCGAGAAAACCACCGTCTCATGGGGCCGGACACTCACGGTCGGGGAAAAATCCAATATATATCTGGTGATATCTCGGGTGCTATTACAGATAGCGAAATAAACCAAAGCGCATTGTCTGTAGGAGGCCCTGGCGCATGATTCTGTGCAGCGGGAACGACCTCGGACCACCAGGGGCCGAGAAAACCACCGTCTCATGGGGCCGGACTGTCAGGGTCAGTGAAAAATCCAATATACATCTGGCTATATCTCGGGTGCTATTATAGATAGCGCAATAAATCAAAGTGCATTGTCTGTAGGAGGCACTGGCGAATGAATGTGTGCAGCAGGAACGACCTCGGACCACTAGAGGCCGAGAAGACCACCGTCTCATGGGGCCGGACACTCAGGGTCGGGGAAAAATCCAATATACATCTGGTGATATCTCGGGTGCTATTAGAGATAGCGCAATAAACCAAAGTGAATTATCTGCAGGAAGCCCTGGCGCATGATTCTGTGCAGCGGGAACGACCTCGGACCACCAGGGGCCGAGAAAACCACCGTCTCATGGGGCCGGACACTCATGGTCAGGGGAAAATCCAATATACATCTGGTGATATCTCGGGTGCTGTTACAGATAGCGCTATAAATCAAAGTGCATTGTCTGTAGGAGGCCCTGGCGCATGAATCTGGGCAGCGGGATCGACCTCGGACCACCAGGGGCGGAGAAAACTACCGTCTCATGGGGCCGGACACTCAGGGTCGGGGAAAAATCCAATATATATCTGGTGATATCTCGGGTGCTGTTACAGATAGCGCTATAAATCAAAGTGCATTGTCTGTAGGAGGCCCTGGCGCATGAATCTGGGCAGCGGGATCGACCTCGGACCACCAGGGGCGGAGAAAACTACCGTCTCATGGGGCCGGACACTCAGGGTCGGGGAAAAATCCAATATATATCTGGTGATATCTCGGGTGCTATTAGAGATAGTGCATTAAATCAAAGTGCATTGTCCGTAGGCGGCCCTGGCGCATGAATCTGTGCAGCGGAAACGACCACGGATCACCAGGGGCCGAGAAAACCACCATCTCATGGGGCCGGACACTCAGGGTCAGGGGAAAATCCAATATATATCAGGTGATATCTCGGGTGCTATTAGAGATAGAGCGATAAATCAAAGTGCTTTGTCTGCGGGAGGCCCTGGCGCATGAATCTGTGGAGCGGCAACGACCTCGGACCAACAGGGGCCGAGAAAACCACCGTCCCATGGGGTCGGACACTCAGGGTCAGGGGAAAATCCAATATATATCTGGTGATATCTCGGGTGCTATTAGAGATAGCGCAATAAACCAAAGTGAAATATCTGCAGGAGGCCCCGTCGCATGAATGTGTGCAGCGGGAACGACCTCGCACCACCAGGGGCCGAGAAAACCACAGTCTCATGGGGTCGGACACTCAGGGTCAGGGGAAAATCCAATATATATCTGGTTATATCTCGGGTGCTATTACAGATAGCGCAATAAATCAAAGTGCATTGCCTGTAGGAGGCCCCGGCGCATGAATCTGGGCAGCGGGATCGACCTCGGTCCACCAGGGGCCGAGATATCCACAGTCTGATGGAGACGGACACTCAGGGTCGGGGAAAAATCCAATATACATCTGCTGATATCTCGGGTGCTATTAGAGATAGCGCAATAAACCAAAGTGAATTATCTGCAGGAGGCCCTGGCGCATGAATCTGTGCAGGGGAAACGACCTCGGACCACCAGGGGCCGAGAAACCCACCGTCTCATGGGGTCGGGCACTCAGGGTCAGGGGAAAATCCAATACATATCTGGTGATATCTCGGGTGCTATTAGAGATAGCGCAATAAGCCAAAGTGAATTATCTGCAGGAGGCCCTGGCGCATGCATCTGTGCAGCGGGAACGACCTCGGACCACCAGGGGCCGAGAAAACCACCGTCTCATGGGGCCGCACTCTCAGGGTCAGGGAATATCCAATATATATCTGGTGATATCTCGGGTGATATTAGAGGCAGCGCAATAAACCAAAGTGAATTATCTGCAGGAGGCCCTGGCGCATGCACCTGTTCAGCGGGAACGACCTCGGACCACCAGGGGCCGAGAAAACCACCGTCTCATGGGGCCGGACACTCCGGGTCAGGGAAGAATCCAATATATATCTGGTGATGTCTCGGGTGCTATTACAGATAGCGCAATAAATCAAAGTGCATTGTCTGCAGGAGGCCCTAGCGCATGTATCTGTGCAGCGGGAACGACCCCGGACCACCAGGGGCCGAGAAAACTACCGTCTCATGGGGCCGGACACTCAGGGTCAGGGAAGAATCCAATATATATCTGGTGATGTCTCGGGTGCTATTACAGATAGCGCAATAAATCAAAGTGCATTGTCTGCAGGAGGCACTAGCGCATGAATGTGTGCAGCGGGAACGACCACGGACCACCAGGGGCCGAGAAAATCACCGTCTCGTTGGGTTGAACACTCAGGGTCAGGCAAAAATCCAATATATATCTGGTGATATCTCGGGTGCTATTAGAGATAGCGCAATAAACCAAAGTGCATTGTTTGCAGGAAGCCCTGGCGCATGATTCTGTGCAGCGGGAACGACCTCGGACCACCAGGGGCCGAGAAAATTACAGATATTCGGAATCCGTCACCCAAGGTCATGTAAAAATCCAGCATATATCTGGTGATATCTCGGGTGCTATTACAGATAGCGCAATAAGTCAAAGTGCATTGTCTGTAGGAGGCCCTGGCGCATGAATCTGTGCAGCGGGAAAGACTTCGGACCACCAGGGGCCGAGAAAACCACAGTCTCATGGGGCCGGACACTCAGGGTCAGGGGAAAATCCAATATTTATCTGGTGATATCTCGGGTGCTATTAGAGATAGCGCAATAAACCAAAGGGAATTATCTGCAGGAGGCCCCGGCGCATGCATCTGTGCAGCGGGAACGACCTCGGACCACCAGGGGCCGAGAAAATCACCGTCTCATGGGGCCGGACTGTCAGGGACAGGGAAAAATCCAATATATATCTGGAGATATCGCGGGTGCTATTAGTGATAGCGAAATAAATCAAAGTGCATTGTCTGCAGGAGGCCCCGGCGCATGCATCTGTGCAGCGGGAACGACCTCGGACCGCCAGGGGCCGAGAAAATCACCGTCTCATGGGGCCGGACTGTCAGGGACAGGGAAAAATCCAATATATATCTGGAGATATCGCGGGTGCTATTAGTGATAGCGAAATAAATCAAAGTGCATTATCTGTAGGAGGCCCTGGCGCATGAATCTGTGCAGCGGGATCGACCTCGGACCACCAGGGGCCGAGAAAACCACCGACACATGGGGACGGACACTCAGGGTCGGGGAAAAATTCAATATATATCTGGTGATATCTCGGGTGCTCTTACAGACAGCGCGATAAATCAAAGTGCATTGTCTGTAGGAGGCCCTAGCGCATGAATCTGTGCAGCGGGAACGACCTCGGACCACCAGGGGCCGAGAAAATCACCGTCTCGTGGGGTTGAACACTCAGGGTCAGGGAAAAATTCAATATATATCTGGTGATATCGCGGGTGCTATTAGAGATAGCGAACTAAATCAAAGTGCATTGTCTGCAGGAGGCACTGGCGCATGAATCTGTGCAGCGGGAACGACCTCGGACCACCAGGGGCCGAGAAAATTACAGATATTCGGAATCCGTGGCCTAGGTCATGTAAAAATCCAATATATATCTGGCGATATCTCGGGTGCTATTACAGACAGGGCAATAAGTCAAAGTGCCTTGTCTGTAGGAGGCCCTGGCGCATGAATCTGTGCTGCGGGATCGACCTCGGACCACCAGGGGCAGAGAAAATCACCGTCTCATGGGGCCGGACTGTCAGGGTCAGGGAAAAATCCAATATATATCTGGTGGTATCTCGGGTGCTATTACAGATAGCGCAATAAATCAAAGTGAATTATCTGCAGGGGGCCCTGGCGCATAAATCTGCGCAGCGGGATCGACCTCGGACCACGTGGGACCGAGAAATCCATCGACACATGGGGCCGGACTGTCAGGGTCAAGGAAAAATCCAATATATATCTGGTGATATATCGGGTGCTATTAGAGATAGCGAAATAAATCAAAGTGCATTGTCTGCAGGAGGCCCTGGCGCATGAATCTGAGCAGCGGGAACGAACTCGGACCACCAGGGACCGAGAAAACTACCGTCTCATGGGTCCGGACTGTCAGGGTCAGGGAAAAATCCAATATATATTTGGTGATATCACGGGTGCTATTACAGACAGCGCAATAAATCAATGTGCATTGTCTGTAGGAGGCCGTGGCGCATGAATCTGTGCAGCGGGATCGACCTCGGACTACCAGGGGCCGAGAAAACCATCGACACATGGAGCCGGTCGCTCAGGGTCAGGGGAAAATCCAATATATATATGGAGATATCTCGGGAGCTATTACAGATAGCGCAATACATCAAAGTCAATTATCTGCAGGGGGCCCTGGTGCATGAATCTGTGCAGCGGGATCGACCTCGGACCACGAGGGACCGAGAAAACCATCGACACATCGGGCCGGACTGTCAGGGTCAAGGATAAATCCAATATATATGTGGTGATATCTCGGGTGCTATTAGAGATATCGCAATAAATCAAAGTGCATTGTTCGTAGGATTCCCTTGCGCATGAATCTGTGCAGCAGGAACGACCTCGGACCACCAGGGGCCGAGAAAATTACAGATATTCGGAATCCGTCACCCAAGGTCATGTAAAAATCCAGCATATATCTGGCGATATCTCGGGTGCTATTACAGATAGCGCAATAAGTCAAAGTGCATTGTCTGTAGGAGGCCCTGGCGCATGAATCTGTGCAGCGGGAAAGACTTCGGACCACCAGGGGCCGAGAAAACCACAGTCTCATGGGGCCGGACACTCAGGGTCAGGGGAAAATCCAATATTTATCTGGTGGTATCTCGGGTGCTATTAGAGATAGCGCAATAAACCAAAGGGAATTATCTGCAGGAGGCCCCAGCGCATGCATCTGTGCAGCGGGAACGACCTCGGACCACCAGGGGCCGAGAAAATCACCGTCTCATGGGGCCGGACTGTCAGGGACAGGGAAAAATCCAATATATATCTGGAGATATCGCGGGTGCTATTAGTGATAGCGAAATAAATCAAAGTGCATTGTCTGCAGGAGGCACTGGCGCATGGATCTGTGCAGCGGGAACGACCTCGGACCAACAGGGGCCGAGAAAATCACCGTCTCGTGGGGTTGAACACTCAGGGTCAGGGAAAAATTCAATATATATCTGGTGATATCGCGGGTGCTATTAGAGATAGCGAAATAAATCAAAGTGCATTGTCTGCAGGAGGCACTGGCGCATGAATCTGTGCAGCGGGAACGACCTCGGACCACCAGGGGCCGAGAAAATTACAGATATTCGGAATCCGTCGCCCTAGGTCATGTAAAAATCCAATATATATCTGGTGATATCTCTGGTGCTATTTGAGATAGCGCAATAAATCAAAGTGCATTGTCTGCAGGAGGCCCTAGCGCATGAATCTGTGCAGCGGGAATGACCTCGGACCACCAGGGGCCGAGAAAACTACCGTCTCATGGGGCCGGACACTCAGGGTCAGGGAAAAATCCAATATATATCTGGTGATATCTCGGGTGCTGTTACAGATAGCGCAATAAATCAAAGTGCATTGTCTGCAGGAGGCCCTAGCGCATGAATGTGTGCAGCGGGAACGACCTCGGACCACCAGGGGCCGAAGAAACTACCGTCTCATGGGGCCGGACACTCAGGGTCAGGGAAAAATCAAATATATATCTGGTGATATCTCGTGTGCAATTACAGATAGCGCAATAAGTCAAAGTGCATTGTCTGCAGGAGGCCCTAGCGCATGAACCTGTGCAGCGGGATCGACCTCGGACAACCAGCGGCCGAGAAAACCACCGTCTCATGGTGCTGGACCCTCAGGGTCAAGGGAAAATCCAATATATATCTGGTGATATCTCGGGTGCTATTAGAGATAGCGCAATGAATCAAAGTGCATTATCTGTAGGAGGCCCTGGCTCATGAGTCTGTGCAGCGGGAACGACCTCGGACCACCAGGGGCCGAGAAAACCACAGTCTCATGGGGCCGGACACTCAGGGTCAGGGGAAAATCCAATATATACCTGGTGATATCTCGGGTGCTATTAGAGATACCGCAATAAATCAAAGTGCATTGTCTGTAGGAGGTACTGGCGAATGAATCTGCGCAGCGGGAACGACCTCGGACCACCAGGGGCCGAGAAAACCACCGTCTCATGGGGCCGGACACTCAGGGTCAGGGGAAAATCCAATATATATCTGGTGATATCTCGGGTGCTATTACAGATACCGCAATAAATCAAAGTGCATTGTCTGTAGGAGGCACTGGCGAATGAATCTGCGCAGCAGGAACGACCTCGGACCACTAGGGGCCGAGAAAACCACCGTCTCATGGGGCCGGACACTGAGGGTCGGGGATAAATCCAATATATATCCGGTGATATCTCGGGTGCTATTATAGATAGCGCAATAAATCAAAGTGCATTGTCTGTAGGAGGCCCTGGCGCATGAATCTGGGCAGCAGGAACGACCTCGGACCACCAGGGGCCGAGAAAACCACCGTCTCATGGGGCCGGACACTCAGGGTCAGGGGAAAATCCAATATATATCTGGTGATATCTCGGGTGCTATTAGAGATAGAGCAATAAACCAAAGTCAATTATCTGCAGGAGGCCCTAGCGCATGCATCTTGGCAGCGAGAACGACCTCGGACCACCAGGGGACGAGAAAACCACCGTCTCATGGGGCCGGACGCTCAGGGTCAGGGGATAATCCAATATATATCTGGTGATATCTCGGGTGCTATTAGAGATATCGCAATAAATAAAAGTGCATTGTTCGTAGGAATCCCTTGCGCATGAATCTGTGCAGCAGGAACGACCTCGGACCACCAGGGGCCGAGAAAATTACAGATATTCGGAATCCGTCACCCAAGGTCATGTAAAAATCCAGCATATATCTGGTGATATCTCGGGTGCTATTACAGATAGCGCATTAAATCAAAGTGCATTGTCTGCAGGAGGCCCTGGCGCATGAATCTGTGCAGCGGGAACGACCTCGGACCACCAGGGGCCGAGAAAACCACCGTCTCATGGGGCCGGACACACAGGGTCAGGGGAAAATCCAATATATGTCTGGTGATATCTCGGGTGCTATTAGAGATAGCGCAATAAACCAAAGTGAATTATCTGCAGGAGGCCCTGGCGCATGCATCTATGCAGCGGGAACGACCTCGGACCACCAGGGGCCGCGAAAACCACCGCCTCATGGGGCCGGACACTCAGTGTCAGGGAAAAACCAAATATATATCTGGTGATATCTCGGGTGCTGTTAGAGATATCGCAATAAGTCAAAGTGCATTTTCCGTAGGAGGCCCTTGCGCATGAATCTGTGCAGCTGGAACGACCTCGGACGGCTAGGGGCCGAGAAAATTACAGATATTCGGAATCCGTCACACAAGGTCATGTAAAAATCCAGCATATATCTGGTGATATCTCGGGTGCTATTACAGATAGCGCAATAAACCAAAGTGCTTTGTCTGCGGAAGGCCCTGGCGCATGAATCTGTACAGCGGCAACGACCTCGGACCTCCAGTGGCCGAGAAAACCACCGTCTCATGGGGCCGGACTGTCAGGGTCAGGGAAAAGTCCAATATATATCCGGTGATATCTCGGGTGCTATTAGAGATACCGCAATAAATCAAAGTGCATTGTCTGTAGGAGGCATTGGCGAATGAATCTGCGCAGCGGGAACGACCTCGGACCACTAAGGGCCGAGAAAACCACCGTCTAATGGGGCCGGACACTCAGGGTCGGGGATAAATCTAATATATATCCGGTGATATCTCGGGTGCTATTATAGATAGCGCAATAAATCAAAGTGCATTGTCTGTAGGAGGCCCTGGCGCATGAATCTGTGTAGCGGGAACGACCTCGGACCACCAGGCCCCGAGAAAACCACCGTCTCATGGGGCCGGACACTCAGGGTCAGGGGAAAATCCAATATATATCGGGTGATATCTCGGGTGCTATTAGAGATAGCGCAATAAATCAAAGTGCATTGTCCGTAGGAGGCCCTTGCGCATGAATCTGTGCAGCAGGAACTACATCGGACCACCAGGGGCCGAGAAAATTACAGATTTTCGGTATCCGCCACCCAAAGTGATGTAAAAATCCAGCATATATATGGAGCTTTCTCGGGTGCTATTACAGATAGCGCAATAAATCAAAGTGCATTGTCTGTAGGAGGCCCTGGCGCATGAATCTGGCCTGCGGGAACGACCTCGGACCACCAGGGGCCGAGAAAACCACAGTCTCATGGGGCCGGACACTCAGGGTCAGGGAAAAATCCAATATATATCTGGAGATATCTCGGGTGCTATTAGAGATAGCGCAATAAACCAAAGTGAATTACCATGCAGAAGGCCCTGGCGCATGAATCTGTGCAGCGGGAACGACCTCTGACCACCAGGGGCCGAGAAAACCACCGTCCCATGGGGCCGGACACTCAGGGTCCGGGAAAAATCCAATATATTTCTGGTGATATCTCGGGTGCTATTACAGATAGCGCAATAAATCAAAGTGCATTGTCTGTAGGAGGCCCTGGCGCATGAATCTGTGCAGCAGGAACTACATCGGACCACCAGGGGCCGAGAAAATTACAGATTTTCGGTCTTCGTCACCAAAAGTCATGTAAAAATCCAGCATATATATGGTGCATTCTCGGGTGCTATTACAGATAGCGCAATAAATCAAAGTGCATTGTCTGTAGAAGGCCCAGGCGCATGAATCTGGGCAGCGGGAAAGACCTCGGACCACCAGGGGCCGAGAAAACCACCGTCTCATGTATCCGGACACTCAGGGTCAGGGAAAAATCCAATATATATCTGGTGATATCTTGGGTGCTATTAGAGATAATGCAATAAATCAAAGTGCATTGTCCGTAGGAGGCCCTTGCGCATGAATCTGTGCAGCAGGAACGACATCGGACCACCAGCGGCTGAGAAAATTACAGATTTTCGGTATCCGTCACCCAAAGTCATGTAAAAATCCAGCATATATCTGGTGATATCTCGGGTGCTATTACAGATAGCGCAATAAACCAAAGCGCATTGTGTGTAGGAGGCACTGGCGCATGAATGTGTGCAGCAGGAACGACCTCGGACCACTAGAGGCCGAGAAAACCACCGTCTCATGTAGCCGGACACTCATGGTCAGGGGAAAATCCAATATATATCTGGTGATATCTCGGGTGCTATTACAGATAGCGCAATAAATCAAAGTGCATTGTCTGTAGGAGGACCTGGCGCATGAATCTGGGCAGCGGAAACGACCTCGGACCACCAGGGGCCAAGGAAACGACCGTCTCATGGGACCGGACACTCAGGGTCAGGGGAAAATCCAATATATATCTGGTGATATCTCGGGTGCTATTAGAGATAGCGCACTAAACCAAAGCGCATTGTCTGTAGGAGGCCGTGGCGCATGATTCTGTGCAGCGGGAACGACCTCGGACAACCAGGGGCCGAGAAAACCACCGTCTCATGGGGCCGGACACTCACGGTCGGGGAAAAATCCAATATATATCTAGTGATATCTCGGGTGCTATTACAGATAGCGCAATAATCCAAAGCACATTGTCTGTAGGAGGACCTGGCGCATGATTCTGTGTAGCGGGAACGACCTCGGACCACCAGGGGCCGAGAAAACCACCGTCTCATGGGGCCGGACTGTCAGGGTCAGTGAAAAATTCAATATATATATCTGGTGATATCGCGGGTGCTATTAGAGATAGCGAAATAAATCAAAGTGCATTGTCTGCAGGAGGCCCTAGCGCATGAATCTGTGCAGCGGGAACGACCTCGGAACACCAGGGGCGGAGAAAACTACCGTCTCATGGGGCCGGACACTCAGGGTCAGGGGAAAATCCAATATATATCTGGTGATATCTCGGGTGCTATTAGAGATAGAGCGATAAGTCAAAGTGCATTGTCTGCAGGAGGCCCTAGCGCATGAACCTGTGCAGCGGGATCGACCTCGGACAACCAGCGGCCGAGAAAACCACCGTCTCATGGTGCTGGACCCTCAGGGTCAAGGGAAAATCCAATATATATCGGGTGATATCTCGGGTGCTATTAGAGATAGCGCAATGAATCAAAGTGCATTATCTGTAGGAGGCCCTGGCTCATGAGTCTGTGCAGCGGGAACGACCTCGGACCACCAGGGGCCGAGAAAACCACAGTCTCATGGGGCCGGACACTCAGGGTCAGGGGAAAATCCAATATATACCTGGTGATATCTCGGGTGCTATTAGAGATACCGCAATAAATCAAAGTGCATTGTCTGTAGGAGGTACTGGCGAATGAATCTGCGCAGCGGGAACGACCTCGGACCACCAGGGGCCGAGAAAGCCACCGTCTCATGGGGCCGGACACTCAGGGTCAGGGGAAAATCCAATATATATCTGGTGATATCTCGGGTGCTATTACAGATACCGCAATAAATCAAAGTGCATTGTCTGTAGGAGGCACTGGCGAATGAATCTGCGCAGCAGGAACGACCTCGGACCACTAGGGGCCGAGAAAACCACCGTCTCATGGGGCCGGACACTGAGGGTCGGGGATAAATCCAATATATATCCGGTGATATCTCGGGTGCTATTATAGATAGCGCAATAAATCAAAGTGCATTGTCTGTAGGAGGCCCTGGCGCATGAATCTGGGCAGCAGGAACGACCTCGGACCACCAGGGGCCGAGAAAACCACCGTCTCATGGGGCCGGACACTCAGGGTCAGGGGAAAATCCAATATATATCTGGTGATATCTCGGGTGCTATTAGAGATAGAGCAATAAACCAAAGTCAATTATCTGCAGGAGGCCCTAGCGCATGCATCTTGGCAGCGAGAACGACCTCGGACCACCAGGGGACGAGAAAACCACCGTCTCATGGGGCCGGACGCTCAGGGTCAGGGGATAATCCAATATATATCTGGTGATATCTCGGGTGCTATTAGAGATATCGCAATAAATCAAAGTGCATTATCTGCAGGAGGCCCTGGCGCATGCATCTATGCAGCGGGAACGACCTCGGACCACCAGGGGCCGAGAAAACCACCGCCTCATGGGGCCGGACACTCAGTGTCAGGGAAAAACCAAATATATATCTGGTGATATCTCGGGTGCTGTTAGAGATATCGCAATAAGTCAAAGTGCATTTTCCGTAGGAGGCCCTTGCGCATGAATCTGTGGAGCTGGAACGACCTCGGACGGCTAGGGGCCGAGAAAATTACAGATATTCGGAATCCGTCACACAAGGTCATGTAAAAATCCAGCATATATCTGGTGATATCTCGGGTGCTATTACAGATAGCGCAATAAACCAAAGTGCTTTGTCTGCGGAAGGCCCTGGCGCATGAATCTGTACAGCGGCAACGACCTCGGACCTCCAGTGGCCGAGAAAACCACCGTCTCATGGGGCCGGACTGTCAGGGTCAGGGAAAAGTCCAATATATATCCGGTGATATCTCGGGTGCTATTAGAGATACCGCAATAAATCAAAGTGCATTGTCTGTAGGAGGCATTGGCGAATGAATCTGCGCAGCGGGAACGACCTCGGACCACTAAGGGCCGAGAAAACCACCGTCTAATGGGGCCGGACACTCAGGGTCGGGGATAAATCTAATATATATCCGGTGATATCTCGGGTGCTATTATAGATAGCGCAATAAATCAAAGTGCATTGTCTGTAGGAGGCCCTGGCGCATGAATCTGTGTAGCGGGAACGACCTCGGACCACCAGGCCCCGAGAAAACCACCGTCTCATGGGGCCGGACACTCAGGGTCAGGGGAAAATCCAATATATATCGGGTGATATCTCGGGTGCTATTAGAGATAGCGCAATAAATCAAAGTGCATTGTCCGTAGGAGGCCCTTGCGCATGAATCTGTGCAGCAGGAACTACATCGGACCACCAGGGGCCGAGAAAATTACAGATTTTCGGTATCCGCCACCCAAAGTGATGTAAAAATCCAGCATATATATGGAGCTTTCTCGGGTGCTATTACAGATAGCGCAATAAATCAAAGTGCATTGTCTGTAGGAGGCCCTGGCGCATGAATCTGGCCTGCGGGAACGACCTCGGACCACCAGGGGCCGAGAAAACCACAGTCTCATGGGGCCGGACACTCAGGGTCAGGGAAAAATCCAATATATATCTGGAGATATCTCGGGTGCTATTAGAGATAGCGCAATAAACCAAAGTGAATTACCATGCAGAAGGCCCTGGCGCATGAATCTGTGCAGCGGGAACGACCTCTGACCACCAGGGGCCGAGAAAACCACCGTCCCATGGGGCCGGACACTCAGGGTCCGGGAAAAATCCAATATATTTCTGGTGATATCTCGGGTGCTATTACAGATAGCGCAATAAATCAAAGTGCATTGTCTGTAGGAGGCCCTGGCGCATGAATCTGTGCAGCAGGAACTACATCGGACCACCAGGGGCCGAGAAAATTACAGATTTTCGGTCTTCGTCACCAAAAGTCATGTAAAAATCCAGCATATATATGGTGCATTCTCGGGTGCTATTACAGATAGCGCAATAAATCAAAGTGCATTGTCTGTAGAAGGCCCAGGCGCATGAATCTGGGCAGCGGGAAAGACCTCGGACCACCAGGGGCCGAGAAAACCACCGTCTCATGTAGCCGGACACTCATGGTCAGGGGAAAATCCAATATATATCTGGTGATATCTCGGGTGCTATTACAGATAGCGCAATAAATCAAAGTGCATTGTCTGTAGGAGGACCTGGCGCATGAATCTGGGCAGCGGGAACGACCTCGGACCACCAGGGGCCAAGGAAACGACCGTCTCATGGGACCGGACACTCTGGGTCAGGGGAAAATCCAATATATATCTGGTGATATCTCGGGTGCTATTAGAGATAGCGCACTAAACCAAAGCGCATTGTCTGTAGGAGGCCCTGGCGCATGATTCTGTGCAGCGGGAACGACCTCGGACAACCAGGGGCCGAGAAAACCACCGTCTCATGGGGCCGGACACTCACGGTCGGGGAAAAATCCAATATATATCTAGTGATATCTCGGGTGCTATTACAGATAGCGCAATAATCCACAGCACATTGTCTGTAGGAGGACCTGGCGCATGATTCTGTGTAGCGGGAACGACCTCGGACCACCAGGGGCCGAGAAAACCACCGTCTCATGGGGCCGGACTGTCAGGGTCAGTGAAAAATTCAATATATATATCTGGTGATATCGCGGGTGCTATTAGAGATAGCGAAATAAATCAAAGTGCATTGTCTGCAGGAGGCCCTAGCGCATGAATCTGTGCAGCGGGAACGACCTCGGAACACCAGGGGCGGAGAAAACTACCGTCTCATGGGGCCGGACACTCAGGGTCAGGGGAAAATCCAATATATATCTGGTGATATCTCGGGTGCTATTAGAGATAGAGCGATAAACCAAAGTGAATTATCTGCTGGAAGCCCTGGCGCATGATTCTGTGCAGCGGGAACGACCTCGGACCACCAGGGGCCGAGAAAACCACCGTCTCATGGGGCCGGACACTCATGGTCAGGGGAAAATCCAATATATATCCGGTGATATCTCGGGTGCTGTTACAGATAGCGCTATAAATCAAAGTGCATTGTCTGCAGGAGGCCCTAGCGCATGAATCTGTGCAGCGGGAACGACCTCGGACCACCAGGGGCCGAGAAAATCACAGTCTCATGGGGCCGGACACTCAGGGTCAGGGAAAAATCCAATATATATCTGGAGATATCTCGGGTGCTATTAGAGATAGCGCAATAAACCAAAGTGAATTACCATGCAGAAGGCCCTGGCGCATGAATCTGTGCAGCGGGAACGACCTCTGACCACCAGGGGCCGAGAAAACCACCGTCCCATGGGGCCGGACACTCAGGGTCCGGGAAAAATCCAATATATTTCTGGTGATATCTCGGGTGCTATTACAGATAGCGCAATAAATCAAAGTGCATTGTCTGTAGGAGGCCCTGGCGCATGAATCTGTGCAGCAGGAACTACATCGGACCACCAGCGGCTGAGAAAATTACAGATTTTCGGTATCCGTCACCCAAAGTCATGTAAAAATCCAGCATATATCTGGTGATATCTCGGGTGCTATTACAGATAGCGCAATAAACCAAAGCGCATTGTGTGTAGGAGGCACTGGCGCATGAATGTGTGCAGCAGGAACGACCTCGGACCACTAGAGGCCGAGAAAACCACCGTCTCATGTAGCCGGACACTCATGGTCAGGGGAAAATCCAATATATATCTGGTGATATCTCGGGTGCTATTACAGATAGCGCAATAAATCAAAGTGCATTGTCTGTAGGAGGACCTGGCGCATGAATCTGGGCAGCGGGAACGACCTCGGACCACCAGGGGCCAAGGAAACGACCGTCTCATGGGACCGGACACTCAGGGTCAGGGGAAAATCCAATATATATCTGGTGATATCTCGGGTGCTATTAGAGATAGCGCACTAAACCAAAGCGCATTGTCTGTAGGAGGCCCTGGCGCATGATTCTGTGCAGCGGGAACGACCTCGGACAACCAGGGGCCGAGAAAACCACCGTCTCATGGGGCCGGACACTCACGGTCGGGGAAAAATCCAATATATATCTAGTGATATCTCGGGTGCTATTACAGATAGCGCAATAATCCAAGGCACATTGTCTGTAGGAGGACCTGGCGCATGATTCTGTGTAGCGGGAACGACCTCGGACCACCAGGGGCCGAGAAAACCACCGTCTCATGGGGCCGGACTGTCAGGGTCAGTGAAAAATTCAATATATATATCTGGTGATATCGCGGGTGCTATTAGAGATAGCGAAATAAATCAAAGTGCATTGTCTGCAGGAGGCCCTAGCGCATGAATCTGTGCAGCGGGAACGACCTCGGAACACCAGGGGCGGAGAAAACTACCGTCTCATGGGGCCGGACACTCAGGGTCAGGGGAAAATCCAATATATATCTGGTGATATCTCGGGTGCTATTAGAGATAGAGCGATAAACCAAAGTGAATTATCTGCTGGAAGCCCTGGCGCATGATTCTGTGCAGCGGGAACGACCTCGGACCACCAGGGGCCGAGAAAACCACCGTCTCATGGGGCCGGACACTCATGGTCAGGGGAAAATCCAATATATATCCGGTGATATCTCGGGTGCTGTTACAGATAGCGCTATAAATCAAAGTGCATTGTCTGCAGGAGGCCCTAGCGCATGAATCTGTGCAGCGGGAACGACCTCGGACCACCAGGGGCCGAGAAAATCACCGTCTCGTGGGGTTGAACACTCAGGGTCAGGGAAAAATTCAATATATATCTGGTGATATCGCGGGTGCTATTAGAGATAGCCAAATAAATCAAAGTGCATTGTCTGCAGGAGGCACTGGCGCATGAATCTGTGCAGCGGGAACGACCTCGGAACACCAGGGGCGGCGAAAACTACCGTCTCATGGGGCCGGACACTCAGGGTCAGGGGAAAATCCAATATATATTTGGTGATATCTCGGGTGCTATTAGAGATAGAGCGATAAATCAAAGTGAATTATCTGCAGGAAGCCCTGGCGCATGATTCTGTGCAGCGGGTTCCACCTCGGACAACCAGGGGCCGAGAAAATCGCCGTCTCATGGGGCCGGACTGTCAGGGTCAGTGAAAAATCCAATATATATCTGGTGGTATCTCTAGTGCTATTACAGATAGCGCAATAAATCAAAGTGCATTGTCTGTAGGAGATCCTGGCGAATGAATCTGTGCAGCAGGAACGACCTCGGACCACTAGGGGCCGAGAAAACCACCGTCTCATGGGGCCGGACGCTCACGGTCGGGGAAAAATCCAATATATATCTGGTGATATCTCGGGTGCTATTACAGATAGCGCAATAAACCAAAGCGCATTGTCTGTAGGAGGCCCTGGCGCATGATTCTGTGCAGCGGGATCGACCTCGGACCACCAGGGGCCGAGAAAACCACCGTCTCATGGGGCCGGACTGTCAGGGTCGGGGAAAAATCCAATATTCATCTGATGATATCTCGGGTGCTGTTACAGATAGCGCTATAAATCAAAGTGCATTGTCTGCAGGAGGCCCTAGCGCATGAATCTGTGCAGCGGGAACGACCTCGGACCACCAGGGGCGGAGAAAATCACCGTCTCGTGGGGTTGAACACTCAGGGTCAGGGAAAAATTCAATATATATCTGGTGATATCGCGGGTGCTATTAGAGATAGCCAAATAAATCAAAGTGCATTGTCTGCAGGAGGCACTGGCGCATGAATCTGTGCAGCGGGAACGACCTCGGACCACCAGGGGACGACAAAATTACAGATATTCGGAATCCGTCGCCCTAGGTCATGTAAAAATCTAATATATATCTGGTGATATCTCGGGTGCTATTACAGATAGCGCCATAAACCAAAGTGAATTGTCTGCAGGAAGCCCTGGCGCATGAATCTGTTCAGCGGGATCGACCTCGGACCACGAGAGACCGAGAAAACCATCGACACATGGGGCCGGACTGTCAGGTTCAGGGAAAAATCCAATATATATCTGGTGATATCTCGGGTGCTATTAGAGATAGCGCAATAAATCAAAGTGCATTGTCTGCAGGAGGCCCTAGCGCATGAATCTGTGCAGCGGGAACGACCTCGGACCACCAGGGGCGGAGAAAACTACCGTCTCATGGGGCCGGACACTCAGGGTCGGGGAAAAATCCAATATATATCTGGTGATATCTCGGGTGCTATTAGAGATAGTGCAATGAATCAAAGTGCATTGTCCGTAGGCGGCCCTGGCGCATGAATCTGTGCAGCGGAAACGACCTCGGATCACCAGGGGCCGAGAAAACCACCATCTCATGGGGCCGGACACTCAGGGTCAGGGGAAAATCCAATATATATCAGGTGATATCTCGGGTGCTATTAGAGATAGAGCGATAAATCAAAGTGCTTTGTCTGCGGGAGGCCCTGGCGCATGAATCTGTGGAGCGTTAACGACCTCGGACCACCAGGGGCCGAGAAAACCGCCGACACATGGGGCCGGACACTCAGGGTCAGGGAAAAATCCAATATATATCTGGTGATATCTCGGGTGCTATTAGAGATACCGCAATAAATCAAAGTGCATTGTCTGTAGGAGGCATTGGCGAATGAATCTGCGCAACAGGAACGACCTCGGACGGCTAGGGGCCGAGAAAACCACCGTCTCATGGGGCCGGACACCCAGGGTCAGGGAAACATCCAATATATATCTGGTGATATCTCGGGTGCTATTACAGATAGCGCAATAAATCAAAGTGCATTGTCTGTAGGAGGCCCTGCCGCATGAATCTGGGCAGCGGGAACGACCTCGGACCACCAGGGGCCGAGAAAACCACAGTCTCATGGGGCCGGACACTCAGGGTCAGGGGAAAATCCAATATATGTCTGGTGATATCTCGGGTGCTATTAGAGATAGCGCAATAAACCATGGTGAATTATCTGCAGGAGGCCCTGGCGCATGAATCTGTGTAGCGGAAACGACCTCGGACCACCAGGCCCCGAGAAAACCACCGTCTCATGGGGCCGGACACTCAGGGTCAGGGGAAAATCCAATATATATCTGGTGATATCTCGGGTGCTATTACAGATAGCGCAATAAATCAAAGTGCATTGTCTGTAGGAGGACCTGGCGCATGAATCTGGGCAGCGGGAACGACCTCGGACCACCAGCGGCCGAGAAAACCACAGTCTCATGGGGCCGGACACTCAGGGTCAGGGAAAAATCCAATATATATCTGGAGATATCTCGGGTGCTATTAGAGATAGCGCAATAAACCAAAGTGAATTACCATGCAGAAGGCCCTGGCGCATGAATCTGTGCAGCGGGAACGACCTCTGACCACCAGGGGCCGAGAAAACCACCGTCCCATGGGGCCGGACACTCAGGGTCAGGGAAAAATCCAACATATTTCTGGTGATATTTCGGGTGCTATTACAGATAGCGCAATAAATCAAAGTGCATTGTCTGTAGGAGGCCCTGGCGCATGAATCTGTGCAGCAGGAACGACATCGGACCACCAGGGGCCGAGAACATTACAGATTTTCGGTATTCGTCACCAAAAGTCATGTAAAAATCCAGCATATATATGGTGCTTTCTCGGGTGCTATTACAGATAGCGCAATAAATCAAAGTGCATTGTCTGTAGAAGGCCCTGGCGTATGAATCTGGGCAGCGGGAAAGACCTCGGACCACCAGGGGCCGAGAAAACCACCGTCTCATGTAGCCGGACACTCAGGGTCAGGGAAAAATCCAATATATATCTGGTGATATCTCGGGTGCTATTAGCGATAGCGCAATAAACCAAAGTGAATTACCATGCAGAAGGCCCTGGCGCATGAATCTGTGCAGCGGGAACGACCTCTGACCACCAGGGGCCGAGAAAACCACCGTCCCATGGGGCCGGACACTCAGGGTCAGGGAAAAATCCAATATATTTCTGGTGATATTTCGGGTGCTATTACAGATAGCGCAATAAATCAAAGTGCATTGTCTGTAGGAGGCCCTGGCGCATGAATCTGTGCAGCAGGAACGACATCGGACCACCAGGGGCCGAGAAAATTACAGATTTTCGGTATTCGTCACCAAAAGTCATGTAAAAATCCAGCATATATATGGTGCTTTCTCGGGTGCTATTACAGATAGCGCAATAAATCAAAGTGCATTGTCTGTAGAAGGCCCTGGCGTATGAATCTGGGCAGCGGGAAAGACCTCGGACCACCAGGGGCCGAGAAAACCACCGTCTCATGTAGCCGGACACTCAGGGTCAGGGAAAAATCCAATATATATCTGGTGATATCTTGGGTGCTATTAGAGATAGCGCAATAAACGAAAGTGTATTATCTGCAGGAGGCCCTGGAGCATGAATCTGTGCAGCGGGAACGACCACGGACCACCAGGGGCCGAGAAAACCACCGTCTCATGGGGCCGGACACTCAGGTTCAGGGAAAAATCCAATATATATCGGGTGATATCTCGGGTGCTATTAGAGATAGCGCAATAAATCAAAGTGCATTGTCCGTAGGAGGCCCTTGCGCATGAATCTGTGCAGCAGGAACGACATCGGACCACCAGGGGCTGAGAAAATTACAGATTTTCGGTATCCGGCACCCAAAGTCATGTAAAAATCCAGCATATATGTGGAGCTTTCTCGGGTGCTATTACAGATAGCGCAATAAATCAAAGTGCATTGTCTGTAGAAGGCCCTGGCGCATGAATCTGGGCAGCGGGAAAGACCTCGGACCACCAGGGGCCGAGAAAACCACCGTCTCATTGGGCCGGACACTCAGGGTCAGGGAAAAATCCAACATATATCTGGTGATATCTCGGGTGCTATTTGAGATAGCGCAATAAATCAAAGTGCATTGTCCGTAGGCGGCCCTGGCGCATGAATCTGTGCAGCGGAAACGACCTCGGATCACCAGGGGCCAAGAGAACCACCATCCCATGGGGCGGGACACTCAGGGTCAGGGGAAAATCCAATATATATCTGGTGATATCTCGGGTGCTATTAGAGATAGCGCAATAAACCAAAGTGAATTACCATGCAGAAGGCCCTGGCGCATGAATCTGTGCAGCGGGAACGACCTCTGACCACCAGGGGCCGAGAAAACCACCGTCCCATGGGGCCGGACACTCAGGGTCAGGGGAAAATCCAATATATATCTGGTGATATCTCGGGTGTTATAAGAGATAGAGCGATAAATCAAAGTGCTTTGTCTGCGGGAGGCCATGGCGCATGAATCTGTGGAGCGGCAACGACCTCGGACCACTAGGGGCCGAGAAAACCACCGTCTCATGGGGCCGCAGACTCACGGTCGGGGAAAAATCCAATATATATCTGGTGATATCTCGGGTGTTATTACAGATAGCGCAATAAACCAAAGCGCATTGTCTGTAGGACGCCCTGGCGCATAATTCTGTGCAGCGGGAACGACCTCGGACCACCAGGGGCCGAGAAAACCACCGTCTCATGGGGTCGGACTGTCAGGGTCAGTGAAAAATCCAATATACATCTGGTGCTATCTCGGGTGCTATTAGAGATAGCGCAATAAACCAAAGTGAATTATCTGCAGGAAGCCCTGGCGCATGATTCTGTGCAGCGGGAACGACCTCGGACCACCAGCGGCCGAGAAAACCACCGTCTCATGGGGCCGGACACTCATGGTCAGGGGAAAATCCAATATATATCTAGTGATATCTCGGGTGCTGTTACAGATAGCGCTATAAATCAAAGTGCATTGTCTGTAGGAGGCCCTGGCGCATGAATCTGGGCAGCGGGAACGACCTCGGACCAGCAGGGGCCAAGAAAACCACAGTCTGATGGGGCCGGACACTCAGGGTCGGGGATAAATCCAATATACAACTGGTGATATCTCGGGTGCTATTAGAAATAGCGCAATAAACCAAAGCGCATTGTCTGTAGGAGGCCCTTGCGAATGAATCTGTGCAGCAGGAACGACATCGGGCCACCAGGGGCCGAGAAAATTTCAGATTTTCGGTATCCGTCACCAAAAGTCATGTAAAAATCCAGCATATATATGGAGCTTCCTCGGATGCTATTACAGACAGCGCAATAAATCAAAGTTCATTGTTTATAGGAGGCCCTGGCGCATGCATCTGTGCAGCGGGAACGACCTCGGACCACCAGGGCCCGAGAAAACCACAGTCTCATGGGGCCGGACACTCAGGGTCAGGGGAAAATCCAATATATATCTGGTGATATCTCGGGTGCTATTAGGGATAGCGCAATAAACCAAAGTGAATTATCTGCAGGAGTCCCTGGCCCATGCATCTGTGCAGCGGGAACGACCTCGGACCACCAGGGGCCGAGAAAACCACAGTCTCATGGGGCCGGACACTCAGGGTCAGGGGAAAATCCAATATATATCTGGTGATATCTCGGGTGCTATTAGGGATAGCGCAATAAACCAAAGTGAATTATCTGCAGGAGGCCCTGGCGCATGCATCTGTGCAGCGGGAACGACCTCGGACCAACAGGGGCCGAGAAAACCACCGTCTCATAGGGCCGGACACTCAGGGTCAGGGAAAAATCCAATATATATCTGGTCACATCTCGGGTGCTATTACAGATCGCGCAGTAAACCAAAGTGCATTGTCTGTAGGAGGCCCTGGCGCATGAATGTGTGCAGCGGGAACGACCTCGGACCACCAGGGGCCGAGAGAACCACCGTCTCATGGGGCCGGACACTCAGGGTCAGGGAAAAATCCAATATATATCTGGTGATATCTCGGATGCCATTACAGATAGCGCAATAAATCAAAGTGCATTGTCTGTAGGAGGCCCTGCCGCATGAATCTGGGCAGCGGGAACGACCTCGGACCACCAGCGGCCGAGAAAACCACCGTCTCATGGGGCCGGACACTCATGGTCAGGGGAAAATCCAATATATATCTAGTGATATCTCGGGTGCTGTTACAGATAGCGCTATAAATCAAAGTGCATTGTCTGTAGGAGGCCCTGGCGCATGAATCTGGGCAGCGGGAACGACCTCGGACCAGCAGGGGCCGAGAAAACCACAGTCTGATGGGGCCGGACACTCAGGGTCGGGGATAAATCCAATATACAACTGGTGATATCTCGGGTGCTATTAGAAATAGCGCAATAAACCAAAGCGCATTGTCTGTAGGAGGCCCTTGCGAATGAATCTGTGCAGCAGGAACGACATCGGGCCACCAGGGGCCGAGAAAATTTCAGATTTTCGGTATCCGTCACCAAAAGTCATGTAAAAATCCAGCATATATATGGAGCTTCCTCGGATGCTATTACAGACAGCGCAATAAATCAAAGTTCATTGTTTATAGGAGGCCCTGGCGCATGCATCTGTGCAGCGGGAACGACCTCGGACCACCAGGGCCCGAGAAAACCACAGTCTCATGGGGCCGGACACTCAGGGTCAGGGGAAAATCCAATATATATCTGGTGATATCTCGGGTGCTATTAGGGATAGCGCAATAAACCAAAGTGAATTATCTGCAGGAGTCCCTGGCCCATGCATCTGTGCAGCGGGAACGACCTCGGACCACCAGGGGCCGAGAAAACCACAGTCTCATGGGGCCGGACACTCAGGGTCAGGGGAAAATCCAATATATATCTGGTGATATCTCGGGTGCTATTAGGGATAGCGCAATAAACCAAAGTGAATTATCTGCAGGAGGCCCTGGCGCATGCATCTGTGCAGCGGGAACGACCTCGGACCAACAGGGGCCGAGAAAACCACCGTCTCATAGGGCCGGACACTCAGGGTCAGGGAAAAATCCAATATATATCTGGTCACATCTCGGGTGCTATTACAGATCGCGCAGTAAACCAAAGTGCATTGTCTGTAGGAGGCCCTGGCGCATGAATGTGTGCAGCGGGAACGACCTCGGACCACCAGGGGCCGAGAGAACCACCGTCTCATGGGGCCGGACACTCAGGGTCAGGGAAAAATCCAATATATATCTGGTGATATCTCGGATGCCATTACAGATAGCGCAATAAATCAAAGTGCATTGTCTGTAGGAGGCCCTGCCGCATGAATCTGGGCAGCGGGAACGACCTCGGACCACCAGGGGCCGAGAAAACCACCGTCTCATTGGGCCGGACACTCAGGGTCAGGGAAAATCCAATATATATCTGGTGATATCTCGGGTGCTATTAGAGATAGCGTAATAAACCAAAGAGAATTATCTGCAGGAGGCCCTGGCGCATGCATCTGTGCAGCGGGAACGACCTCGGTCGACCAGGGGCCGAGAAAACCACCGTCTCATGGGGCCGGACACTCAGGGTCAGGGAAAAATCAAATATATATCTGCTGATATCTCGGGTGCTGTTACAGACAGCGCAATAAATGAAAGTGCATTGTCTGTAGGAGTCCCTGGCGCATGAATCTGTGCAGCGGCAACGTCCTCGGACCACCAGGGGCCGAGAAAACCACCGTCTCATGGGGTCGGATACTCAGGGTCAGGGGAAAATTCAATATATATCTGGTGATATCTCGGGTGCTATTAGAGAAAGCGCAATAAACCAAAGTAAATTATCTGCAGGAGGCCCTGGCGCATGCATCTGTGCAGCGGGAACGACCTCGGACCACCAGAGGCCGAGAAAACCACCGTCTCATTGGGCCGGACACTCTGGGTCAGGGGAAAATCCAATACATATCCGGTGATATCTCGGGTGCTATTACAGATAGCGCAATAGACCAAAGTGAATTATCTGCAGGAGGCCCTGGCGCATGAATCTGAGCAGCGGGAACGACCTCGGACCACCAGGGGCCGAGAAAACCACCGTCTCATGGGGCCGGACACTCAGGGTCAGGGGAAAATCCAATATATATCTGGTGATATCTCGGGTGCTATTAGATATAGCGCCATAAATCAAAGTGCATTGTCTGCGGGAGTCCCTGGCGCATAAATCTGTGCAGCGGGAACTACCTCGGACCACCAGGGGCCGAGAAAACCACCGTCTCATGGTTCCGGACACGCAGGGTCAGGGAAAAATCCAATATATATCTGGTGATATCTTGGGTGCTATTACAGATAGCGCAATAAATCAAAGTGCATTGTCTGTAGGAGGCTCTGGCGCATGAATATGGGCCGCGGGAACGACCTCGGACCACCAGGGGCCGAGAAAACCACCGTCTCATTGGGCCGGACTGTCAGGGTCAGGGAAAAATAAAATATATATCTGGTGATATCTCCGGGGCTGTTAGAGATAGCGCGATAAATCAATGTGCATTGTCTGTGGGCAGGCACTGGCGAATGAATCTGTGCAGCAGGAACGACCTCGGACCACCAGGGGCCGTGAAAACCACCGTCTCATGGGGCCGGACACTCAGGGTCAGGGGAAAATCCAATATATGTCTGGTGATATCTCGGGTGCTATTAGAGGTAGCGCAATAAACCAAAGTGAAATATCTGCAGGAGGGCCTGGCGCAGGAATCTGTGTAGCGGGAACGACCTCGGACCAACAGGCCCCGAGAAAACCACCGTCTCATGGGGCCGGACACTCAGGGTCAGGGGAAAATCCAATATATATCTGGTGATATCTCGGGTGCTATTACAGATAGCGCACTAAATCAAAGTGCATTGTCTGTAGGAGGCCCTGGCTCATGAATCTGTGCAGCGGGAACGACCTCGGACCACCAGGGGCCGAGAAAACCACCGTCTCATGGGGACGGACGCTCAGGGTCAGGCGAAAATCCAATATATATCTGGTGATATCTCGGGTGCTATTAGATATAGCGCCATAAATCAAAGTGAATCATCTGTTGGTGGCCCTGGCGAATGAATCTGTGCAGCAGGAGCGACCTCGGACCACCAGGGGCCGAGAAAACCACCGACACATGGTGCCGGACACCCAAGGTCATGTAAAAATCCAGGATGTATCTGATGATATCTCGGGTGCTATTAGAGATAGCGCAATAAATCAAAGTGATTTGTCTGTAGGAGGCACTGGCGAATGAATCTGTGCAGCAGGAACGACCTCGGACCACGGGGGCCGAGAAAACCACCGTCTCATGGGGCCGCACACTCAGGGTCGGGGAAAAATCCAATATATATATGGTGATATGTCGGGTGCTATTACAGATAACGCAATAAATCAAAGTGCATTGTCTGTAGGAGGACCTGGCGCATGAATCTGTGCAGCGGGAACGATCTCGGACCACCAGGGCCCGAGAAAACCACCGTCTCATGGGGCCGGACACTCAGGGTCAGGGGAAAATCCAATATATATCTAGTGATATCTCGGGTGCTACTAGTGATAGCGCAATAAACCAAAGTGAATTATCTGCACGAGGCCCTGGCGCATGGATCTGTGCAGCGGGAACGATCTCGGACCACCAGGGCCCGAGAAAACCACCGTCTCATGGGGCCGAACACTCAGGGTCAGGGGAAAATCCAATATATATCTAGTGATATCTCGGGTGCTATTACAGATAGCGCAAAAACTCAAACTGCATTGTCTGTAGGAGGCCCTCGCGCATGAATCTGTGCAGCGGGATCGACCTCGGGCCACGAGGGACCGAGAAAACCATCGAAACATGGGGCCGGACTGTCAGGGTCAAGGAAAAATCCAATATATGTCTGGTGATATCTCGGGTGCTATTAGAGATAGCGCAATAAATCAAAGTGCATTGTCTGTAGGAAGCCCTGGCGCATGAGTCTTTGCAGCGGGATCGACCTCGGACCACCAGGGGCCGAGAAAATCTCCGTCAAATGGGGCCGAACTGTCAGGGTCAGGGAAAAATCCAATATACATCTGGTGATATCTCGGGTGCTATTACAGATAACGCAATAAATCAAAGTGCATTATCTGTAGGAGGCCCTGGCGCATGAATCTGTGTCGCGGGATCGACCTCGGACCACGAGGGACCGAGAGAACCATCGACACATGGGGCCGGACTGTCATGGTCAGGGAATAATCCAATATATATCTGGAGATATCTCGGGTGCTATTAGTGATAGCGCAATAAACCAAAGTGAATTATCTGCACGAGGCCCTGGCGCATGGATCTGTGCAGCGGGAACGATCTCGGACCACCAGGGCCCGAGAAAACCACCGTCTCATGGGGCCGAACACTCAGGGTCAGGGGAAAATCCAATATATATCTAGTGATATCTCGGGTGCTATTGCAGATAGCGCAATAACTCAAACTGCATTGTCTGTAGGAGGCCCTGGCGCATGAATCTGTGCAGCGGGATCGACCTCGGGCCACGAGGGACCGAGAAAACCATCGAAACATGGGGCCGGACTGTCAGGGTCAAGGAAACATCCAATATATGTCTGGTGATATCTCGGGTGCTATTAGAGATAGCGCAATAAATCAAAGTTCATTGTCTGTAGGAAGCCCTGGCGCATGAGTCTTTGCAGCGGGATCGACCTCGGACCACCAGGGGCCGAGAAAACCACAGAAACATGGGGCCGGGCCCTCAGGGTCAGGGAAAAATCCAATATATATCTGGCGATATCTCGGGTGCTATTACAGATAGCGCAATAAATCAAAGTGCATTGTCTGCAGGAGGCCCTGGCGCACGAATCTGTGCAGCGGGAACGACCTTGGACAACCAGGGGCCGAGAAAACCACCGTCTCATGGGGCCGGACTGTCAGGGTCAGAGAAAAGTGCAATATATATCTGGTGATATCTTGGGTGCTATTAGAGATAGCGCAATAAATCAAAGTGCATTGTCTGTAGGAGGCCCTGGCGCATGAATCTGTGCAGCGGGATCTACCTCGGACCACCAGGGGCCGAGAAAATCACCGTCTCATGTGGTCGGACTGTCAGGGTCAGGGAAAAATCCAATATATATCTGATGATATCTCGGGATCTATTAGAGATAGCGCAATAAATCAAAGTGTATTGTCTGTAGGAGGCACTGGGGAATGAATCTGTGCAGCAGGAACGACCTCGGACCACCAGGGGTCGAGAAAATTAATGATATTCGGTATCCGTCACCCAAGGTCATGTAAAATTCCAGCATATATCTGGTGATATCTCGGGTGCTATTACAGATAGCGCAATATACCAAAGTGAATTGTCTGCAGGAAGCCCTGTCGCATGAATCTGTTCAGCGGGATCGACCTCGGACCACGAGGGACCGAGAAAACCATCCACACATGGGGCCGGACTGTCCGGGTCAAGGAAAAATCCAATATACATCTGGTGATATCCCGGGTGCTATTAGAGATAGCGGAATAAATCAAAGTGCATTCTCTATAGGTGGCCCTAGCGCATGAATCTGTGCAGCGGGATCGACCTCGGACCACCAGGTGTCGAGAAAACCACAGAAACATGGGGCCGGGCACTCTGGGTCAGGGAAAAATCCAATATATATCTGGGGATATCTGAGGTGCTATTAGGACTAGCGCAATAAACCAAAGTGAATTATCTGCAGGTGGCCCTGGCGCATGAATCTGTGCAGCGGGAACGACCTAGGACCACCAGGAGCCGAGAAAACCACCGTCTCATGGGGCCGGACTGTCAGGGTCAGGGAAAAATCCAATATATATCTGGTGATATCTCGGGTGCTATTAGAGATAGGGCAATAAATCAAAGTGCATTGCCTGCAGGAGGCCCTAGCGCATGAATCTTTGCAGCGGGATCGACCTACGACCACCAGGGGCCGAGAAAACCACCGTCTCATGGCGCCGGACTGTCAGGGTCAGAGAAAAATCCAATATATATCTGGTGATATCAAGGGTGCTATTAGAGATAGGGCAATAAATCAAAGTGCATTGTCTGCAGGAGGCCCTGGCGCATGAATCTGTGCAGCGGGAACGACCTCGGACCACCAGGGGCTGAGAAAACTACCGTCTCATGGGGCCGGACACTCAGGGTAAGGGAAAAATAGAATATATATCTGGTGATATCTCGGGTGCTATTAGAGATAGCGCAATAAATCAAGGTGCATTGTCTGTAGGAGGCACTGGCGAATGAATCTGTGCAGCAGGAACGACCTCGGACCACCAGGGGCCGAGAAAATTACAGATATTCGGAATCCGTCACCCAAGGACATATAAAAATCCAGCATATATTTGGTGATATCTCGGGTGCTATTAGAGATAGCGCAATAAATCAAAGTGAATTATCTGCAGGGGGCCCTGGCGCATGAATCTGTGCAGCCGGATCGACCTCGGACCACGAGGGGCCGAGAAAACCATCGACACATGGGGCAGGACTGTCAGGGTCAAGGAAAAATCCAATATATATCTGGTGATATCTCTGGTGCTATTACAGATAGCGCAATAAATCAAAGTGAATTATCTGCAGGAGGCCCTGGCGCATGAATCTGTGCAGCGGGAACGACCGCGGACTACCAGGGGCCGAGAAAACTACCGTCTCATGGGGCCGGACACTCACGGTCAGGGAAAAATCCAATATATATCTGGTGATATCTCGGGTTCTATTACAGATAGCGCAATAAATCAAAGTGCATTGTCTGTAGGAGGCTCTGGCGCATGAATCTGTGCAGCGGGAACGACCTCGGACCACCAGGGGCCGAGAAAACTACCGTCTCATAGGGCCGGACTGTCAGGGTCAGGGAAAAATCCAATATATGTCTGGTGATATCTCGGGTGCTATTACAGATAGCGCAATAAGTCAAAGTGCATTGTCTGCAGGAGGCCCAGGCGCATGAATCTGTGCAGCGGGAGCGACATCGGACCACCGGGGGCCGAGAAAACTACCGTCTCATGGGGCTGGACACTCGGGGTCAGGGAAAAATCCAATATATATCTGCTGATATCTCGGGTGCTATTACAGATAGCGCAATAAATCAAAGTGCATTGTCTGTAAGTGGCCCTGGCGCACGAATCTGTGCAGAGGGAACGACCTCGGACCACCAGGGGCCGAGAAAACCACCGACACATGGGGCCGGACACTCAGGGTCGGGGAAAAATTCAATATATATCTGCTGATATATCGGGTGCTCTTACAGATAGCGCACTAAACCAAAGTTAATTATCTGCAGGAGGCCCTGGCGCATGAATCTGTGCAGCGGGAATGACCTCGGACCACCAGCGGCCGAAAAAACCACCGACACATGGGGCCGGACTGTCAGGGTCAGGGAAAAATCCAATATATATCTGGTGATATCTCGGGTGCTATTACAGATAGCGCAATAAATCAAAGTGCATTGTCTGTAGGAGGCACTGGCGAATGAATCTGTACAGCAGGAACGACCTCGGACCACCAGGCGCCGAGAAAATTACAGATATTCGGAATCCGTCACCCAAGGTCATGTAAAAATCCAGCATATATCTAGTGATATCTCGGGTGCTATTACAGATAGCGCAATAAACCAAAGTGAATTGTCTGCAGGGGACCCTGGCGCATGAATCTGTGCAGCGGGATCGACCTCGGACCATGAGGGACCGAGAAAACGATCGACACATGGGGCCGGTCTGTCAGGGTCAAGGAAAAATCCAATATATATCTGGTGATATCTCGGGTGCTATTAGAGATAGCGAAGTAAATCAAAGTGCATTGTCTGCAGGAGGCCCTAGCGCATGAATCTGTGCAGCGGGAACGATCTCGGACCACCAGGGGCCGAGAAAACTACAGTCTCATGGGGCCGGACACTCAGGGTCAGGGAAAAATCCAATATATATCTGGTGATATCTCGCGAGCTATTAGAGATAGCGCAATAAACCGAAGTGAATTATCTGCAGGGGGCCCTGGCGTATGAATCTGTGCAGCGGGATCGACCTCGGACCATGAGGAAGCGAGAAAACCATCGACACATGAGGCCGGACTGTCAGGTTCAAGGAAAAATCCAATATATATCTGGTGATATCTCGGGTGCTATTAGAGATAGCGAAATAAATCAAAGTGCATTTTCTGCAGGAGGCCCTAGCGCATGAATCTGTGCAGCAGGAACGACCACGGACCACCAGGGGCCGAGAAAACTACCGTCTCATGGGACCGGACACTCAGTGTCAGGGAAAAATCCAATATATATCTGGTGATATCTCGGGTGCTATTACAGATAGCGCAATACATCAAAGTGCATTGTCTGTAGGAGGCCCTGGCGCATGAATCTGTGCAGCGGGAACGACCTCGGACCACCAGGGGCCGAGAAAACTACCGTCTCATGGGGCCGTAAACTCAGGGTCAGGGAAAAATGCAGTATATATCTGGTGATATCTCGGGTGCTATTAGAGATAGCGCAATAAACCAAAGTGCATTGTCTGCAGGAGGCGCTGGCGCATGAATCTGTGCAGCGGGATCGACCTCGGACCACCAGGGGCCGAGAAAATCACCGTCTCATGGGGCCGGACTGTCAGGGTCAGGGAAAAATCCAATATATATCTGGTGACATCTTGGGTGCTATTAGAGATAGCGCAATAAATCAAAGTGAATTATCTGCAGGGGGCCCTGGCGTATGAATCTGTGCAGCGGGATCGACCTCGGACCACCAGGGGCCGAGAAAATCACCGTCTCATGGGGCCGGACTGTCAGGGTCAGGGAAAAATCCAATATATATCTGGTGACATCTCGGGTGCTATTAGAGATAGCGCAATAAATCAAAGTGCATTGTCTGTAGGAGGCCCTGGCGCATGAATCTGTGCAGCGCGATCGACCTCGGACCACCAGGGGCCGAGAAAACTACCGTCTCATGGGGCCGGACTGTCAGGGTCAGAGAAAAATCCAATATATATCTGGTGATATCAAGGGTGCTATTAGAGAAAGCGCAATAAATCAAAGTGCATTGTCTGCAGGAGGCCCTGGCGCATGAATCTGTGCAGCGGGAACGACCTCGGACCACCAGGGGCTGAGAAAACTACCGTCTCATGGGGCCGGACTGTCAGGGTCAGAGAAAAATCCAATATATATCTATTGATATCTCGGGTGCTATTAGAGATAGCGCAATAAATCAAAGTGCATTGTCTGTAGGATGCCCTGGCGCATGAATCTGTGCAGCGGGAACGACCTCGGATCACCAGGGTCCGAGAAAACCACCGTCTCATGGGGCGGGACACTCAGGGTCGGTTGAAAAATTCAATATGTATCTGGTGATATCTCGGGTGCTATTAGAGATAGCGCAATAAACCAAAGAGAATTATCAGCAGGAAGCCCTGGCGCATGATTCTGTTGAGCGGGTTCGACCTCGAACCACGAGGGACCGAGAAAACCATCGACACATGGGGCCGGACTCTCCGGGTCAAGGAAAAATCCAATATATATCTGGTGATATCTCGGGTGCTATTACAGATGCCGCAATAAATCAAACTGCATTGTCTGCAGGAGGCCCTGGCGCATGAATCTGTGCAGCGGGAATGACCTCGGACCACCAGGGGCCGAGAAAACCACAGTCTCATGGGGCCGGACACACAGGATCAGGGGAAAATCGAATATATATCTGGTGATATCTCGGGTGCTATTACAGATAGCGCAATAAATCAAAGTGCATTGTCTGTAGGAGGCCCTGGCGCAGGAATCTGTGCAGCGGGAACGACCTCGGACCACCAGGGGCCGAGAGAACCACCGTCTCATGGGGCCGGACACACAGGATCAGGGGAAAATCCAATATATATCTGGTGATATCTCGGGTGCTAATAGAGATAGCGCAATAAATCAAAGTGCATTGTCTGTAGGAGGCACTGGCGAATGAATCTGTGCAGGTGGAACGACCTCGGCCCACCAGGGGCCGAGAAAATTACAGATATTCGGAATCCGTCACCCAAGGTCATGTAAAAATCTAGCATATATTTGGTGATATCTCGGATGCTATTACAGATAGCGCAATAAATCAAAGTGCATTGTCTGTAGGAGGCCCTGGCGCATGAATCTGTGCAGCGGGAACGACCTCGGACCTCCAGGGGCCGAGAAAACCACCGTCTCATGGGGCCGGACACTCACGGTCAGGGAAAAATCCAATATATATCTGGTGATATCTCGGGTGCTATTAGAGATAGCGCGATAAATCAAAGGGAATTATCTGCAGGAGGCCCTGGCGCATGAATCTGTGCAGCGGGAACGACCTCGGACCATCAGGGTCCGAGAAATCCACCGTCTCATGGGGCCGGACACCCAGGGTCAGGGAAGAATCCAATATATATCTGGTGATATCTCGGGTGCTATTTCAGATAGCGCAATAAATCAAAGTGCATTGTCTGTAGGAGGCCCTGGCGCATGAATCAGTGCAGCGGGAACGACCTCGGACCACCAGGGGCCGCGAAAACCACCGTCTCATGGGGCCGGACACTCAGGGTCAGCGAGAAATCCAATATATATCTGGTGATATCTCGGGTGCTATTAGAGATAGCGCGATAAATCAAAGGGAATTATCTGCAGGAGGCCCTGGCGCATGAATCTGTGCAGCGGGAACGACCTCGGACCATCAGGGTCCGAGAAATCCACCGTCTCATGGGGCCGGACACTCAGGGTCAGGGAAGAATCCAATATATATCTGGTGATATCTCGGGTGCTATTTCAGATAGCGCAATAAATCAAAGTGCATTCTCTGTAGGAGGCCCTGGCGCATGAATCTGTGCAGCGGGAACGACCTCGGACCACCAGGGGCCGAGAAAACCACCGTCTCATGGGGCCGGACACTCAGGGTCAGCGAGAAATCCAATATATATCTGGTGATATCTCGGGTGCTATTAGAGATAGCGCAATAAACCAAATTGAATTCTCTGCAGGAGGCCCTGGCGCATGCATGTGTGCAGCGGGAACGACCTCGGACCTCCAGGGGCCAAGAAAACCACCGTCTCATGGGGCCGGACACTCAGGGTCAGGGAAAAATCCATTATATATCTGATGATATCACGGGTGTCATTACAGATAGCGCGATAAATCAAAGTGCATTATCTGCAGGAGGCCCTGGCGCATGAATCTGTGCAGCGGGAACGACCTCGGACCAGCAGGGGCCGAGAAAACCACCGTCTCATGGGGCCGGACACTCAGTGTCACGGAAAATTCCAATATATATCTGGTGATATCTCGGGTGCTATTAGAGATAGCGCAATAAACCAAAGTGAATTATCTGCAGGAGGCCCTTGCGCGTGAATCTGTGCAGGGGGAACGACCTCGGACCACCAGGGGCCGAGAAAACCACCGCCCAATCGGGCCGGACACTGAGGGTCAGGGAAAAATCCAATATATATCTGGTGACATCTCGGGTGCTAATAGAGATAGCGCAATAAATCAAAGTGCATTGTCTGTAGGAGGCCCTGGCGCATGAATCTGTGCAGCGGGATCGACCTCGGACCACCAGGGGCCGAGAAAACTACCGTCTCATGGGGCCGGACTGTCAGGGTCAGAGAAAAATCCAATATATATCTGGTGATATCAAGGGTGCTATTAGAGAAAGCGCAATAAATCAAAGTGCATTGTCTGCAGGAGGCCCTGGCGCATGAATCTGTGCAGCGGGAACGACCTCGGACCACCAGGGGCTGAGAAAACTACCGTCTCATGGGGCCGGACTGTCAGGGTCAGAGAAAAATCCAATATATATCTATTGATATCTCGGGTGCTATTAGAGATAGCGCAATAAATCAAAGTGCATTGTCTGTAGGATGCCCTGGCGCATGAATCTGTGCAGCGGGAACGACCTCGGATCACCAGGGTCCGAGAAAACCACCGTCTCATGGGGCGGGACACTCAGGGTCGGTTGAAAAATTCAATATGTATCTGGTGATATCTGGGGTGCTATTAGAGATAGCGCAATAAACCAAAGAGAATTATCAGCAGGAAGCCCTGCCGCATGATTCTGTTGAGCGGGTTCGACCTCGAACCACGAGGGACCGAGAAAACCATCGACACATGGGGCCGGACTCTCCGGGTCAAGGAAAAATCCAATATATATCTGGTGATATCTCGGGTGCTATTACAGATGCCGCAATAAATCAAACTGCATTGTCTGCAGGAGGCCCTGGCGCATGAATCTGTGCAGCGGGAATGACCTCGGACCACCAGGGGCCGAGAAAACCACAGTCTCATGGGGCCGGACACACAGGATCAGGGGAAAATCGAATATATATCTGGTGATATCTCGGGTGCTATTACAGATAGCGCAATAAATCAAAGTGCATTGTCTGTAGGAGGCACTGGCGCAGGAATCTGTGCAGCGGGAACGACCTCGGACCACCAGGGGCCGAGAGAACCACCGTCTCATGGGGCCGGACACACAGGATCAGGGGAAAATCCAATATATATCTGGTGATATCTCGGGTGCTAATAGAGATAGCGCAATAAATCAAAGTGCATTGTCTGTAGGAGGCACTGGCGAATGAATCTGTGCAGGTGGAACGACCTCGGCCCACCAGGGGCCGAGAAAATTACAGATATTCGGAATCCGTCACCCAAGGTCATGTAAAAATCTAGCATATATTTGGTGATATCTCGGATGCTATTACAGATAGCGCAATAAATCAAAGTGCATTGTCTGTAGGAGGCCCTGGCGCATGAATCTGTGCAGCGGGAACGACCTCGGACCTCCAGGGGCCGAGAAAACCACCGTCTCATGGGGCCGGACACTCAGGGTCAGGGAAAAATCCAATATATATCTGGTGATATCTCGGGTGCTATTAGAGATAGCGCGATAAATCAAAGGGAATTATCTGCAGGAGGCCCTGGCGCATGAATCTGTGCAGCGGGAACGACCTCGGACCATCAGGGTCCGAGAAATCCACCGTCTCATGGGGCCGGACACCCAGGGTCAGGGAAGAATCCAATATATATCTGGTGATATCTCGGGTGCTATTTCAGATAGCGCAATAAATCAAAGTGCATTGTCTGTAGGAGGCCCTGGCGCATGAATCAGTGCAGCGGGAACGACCTCGGACCACCAGGGGCCGCGAAAACCACCGTCTCATGGGGCCGGACACTCAGGGTCAGCGAGAAATCCAATATATATCTGGTGATATCTCGGGTGCTATTAGAGATAGCGCGATAAATCAAATGGAATTATCTGCAGGAGGCCCTGGCGCATGAATCTGTGCAGCGGGAACGACCTCGGACCATCAGGGTCCGAGAAATCCACCGTCTCATGGGGCCGGACACTCAGGGTCAGGGAACAATCCAATATATATCTGGTGATATCTCGGGTGCTATTTCAGATAGCGCAATAAATCAAAGTGCATTCTCTGTAGGAGGCCCTGGCGCATGAATCTGTGCAGCGGGAACGACCTCGGACCACCAGGGGCCGAGAAAACCACCGTCTCATGGGGCCGGACACTCAGGGTCAGCGAGAAATCCAATATATATCTGGTGATATCTCGGGTGCTATTAGAGATAGCGCAATAAACCAAAGTGAATTATCTGCAGGAGGCCCTTGCGCGTGAATCTGTGCAGGGGGAACGACCTCGGACCACCAGGGGCCGAGAAAACCACCGCCCCATCGGGCCGGACACTGAGGGTCAGGGAAAAATCCAATATATATCAGGTGATATCTCGGGTGCTATTACAGATAGCGCAATAAATCAAAGTGCATTGTCTGTAGGAGGCCCTGGCGCATGAATCTGTGCAGCGGGAACGACCTCGGACCACCAGGGGCCGAGAAAACCACCGTCTCATGGGGCCGGACGCTCAGGGTCAGGGAAAAATCCAATATATATCTGGTGATATCTCGGGTGCTATTATAGATAGCGCAATAAATCAAAGTGCATTGTCTGTAGGAGGCCCTGGCGCATGAATCTGTGCAGCGGGAACGACCTCGGACCACCAGGAGCCGAGAAAACCACCGTCTCATGGGGCCGGACACTCAGCGTCTGGGAGAAATCCAATATATATCTGGTGATATCTCGGGTGCTATTAGAGATAGCGCAATAAATCAAAGTGAATTATCTGCAGAGGCCCTGGCGCAAGAATCTGTGCAGCGGGAACGATCTCGGACCACCAGGGGCCGTGAGAACCGCCGTCTCATGGGGCCGGGCACTCAGGGTCACGGAAAAATCCAATATATATCTGGTGATATCTAGGGTGCTATTAGAGATAGCGCAATAAACCAAAGTGAATTATCTGCAGGAGGCCCTTGCGCATGAATCTCTGCAGCAGGAACGACCTCGGACCACCAGGGGCCGAGGAAACCACCGTCCCATGGGGCCGGACACTCAGGGTCAGGGAGAAATCCAATATATATCTGGTGATATCTCGGGTGCTATTAGAGATAGCGCGATAATTCAAAGTGAATTATCTGCAGGAGGTCCTGGCGCATGAATCTGTGCAGCGGGAACGACCTCGGACCACCAGGGGCCGAGGAAACCACCGTCCCATGGGGCCGGACACTCAGGGTCAGGGAAAAATCCATTATATATCTGGTGATATCTCGGGTGTCATTAGAGATAGCGCGATAAATCAAAGTGCGTTGTCTGTGGGAGGGCCTGTAGCATGAATCTGTGCAGCGGCAACGACCTAGGACAACCAGGGGCCGAGAAAACCACCGTCTCATGGGGCCGAACACTCAGGGTCGTGGAAAAATCCAATATATATCTGGTGATATGTCGGGTGCTATTAGAGATAGCGCAATAAACCAAAGTGAACTGTCTGCAGGAGGCCCTGGTGCATGAATCTGTGCAGCGGGAACGAACTCGGAACACCAGCGGCCGAGAAAATTACAGATTTTCGGTATCCGTCACCCAATTTCATGTAAAAATCCAGCATATATCTGATGATATCTCGGGTTGTATTACAGATAGAGCGATAAATCAAAGTGCATTGTCTGCAGGAGGCCCTGGCGCATGAATCTGTGCAGCGGTAACGACCTCGGACCACCAGGAGCCGAGAGAACCACCGTCTCATGGGGCCGGACACTCAGGGTCAGGGAGAAATCCAATATATATCTGGTGATATCTCGGGTGCTATTAGAGATAGCGCAATAAACCAAAGTGAATTATCTGCAGGTGGCCCTTGCGCGTGAATCTGTGCAGCGGGAACGACCTCGGACCACTAGGGGCCGAGAAAACCACCGTCCCATCGGGCCGGACACTGAGGGTCAGGGAAAAATCCAATATATATCAGGTGATATCTCGGGTGCCATTACAGATAGCGCAATAAATCAAAGTGTATTGTCTGTAGGAGGCCCTGGCGCATGAATCTGTGCAGCGGGAACGACCTCGGACCACCAGGGGCCGAGAAAACCACCCTCTCATGGGGCCGGACACTCAGCGTCTGGGAGAAATCCAATATATATCAGGTGATATCTCGGGAGCCATTACAGATAGCGCAATAAATCAAAGTGCATTGTCTGTAGGAGGCCCTGGCGCCTGAATCTGTGCAGCGGGAACGACCTCGGACCACCAGGGGCCGAGAAAACCACCCTCACATGGGGCCGGACACTCAGCGTCTGGGAGAAATCCAATATATATCAGGTGATATCTCGGGTGCCATTACAGATAGCGCAATAAATCAAAGTGTATTGTCTGTAGGAGGCCCTGGCGCATGAATCTGGGCAGCGGGATCGACCTCGGACCACCAGGGGCCGAGAAAACCACTGACACATGGTGCCGGGCACTCAGGGTCAGGGAAAAATCCAATACATATCTGGTGATATCTCGGGTGCTATTAGAGATAGCGCGATAATTCAAAGTGAATTATCTGCAGGAGGCCCTGGCGCATGAATCTGTGCAGCGGGAACGACCTCGGACCACCACGGGCCGAGAAATCCACCGTCTCATTTGGCCGGACACTCAGGGTCAGGGAAAAATCCAATATATATCTGGTGATATCTCGGGTGCTATTTCAAATCGCGCAATAAATCAAAGTGCATTGTCTGTAGGAGGCCCTGGCGCATGAATCTGTGCAGCGGGAACGACCTCGGACAACCAGGGGCCGAGAAAACCACCGTCTCATGGGGCCGGACCCTCAGGGTCAGGGAGAAATCCAATATATATCTGGTGATATCTCGGGTGCTATTAGAGATAGCGCAATAAATCAAATTGAATTATCTGCAGGAGGCCCTGGCGCATGAATCTGTGCAGCGGGAACGAACTCGGAACACCAGCGGTCGAGAAAATTACAGATTTTCGGTATCCGTCACCCAATTTCATGTAAAAATCCAGCATATATCTGATGATATCTCGGGTTGTATTACAGATAGCGCGATAAATCAAAGTGCATTGTCTGCAGGAGGCCCTGGCGCATGAATCTGTGCAGCGGTAACGACCTCGGACCACCAGGAGCCGAGAAAACCACCGTCTCATGGGGCCGGACACTCAGGGTCAGGGAGAAATCCAATATATATCTGGTGATATCTCGGGTGCTATTAGAGATACCGCGATAAATCAAAGTGAATTATCTGCAGGAGGCCCTGGCGCATGAATCTGTGCAGCGGGAACGACCTCGGACCAACAGGGTCCGAGAAATCCACCGTCTCATGGGGCCGGACACTCAGGGTCAGGGAAAAATCCAATATATATCTGGTGATATCTCGGGTTCTATTACAGATAGCGCCATAAATCAAAGAGCATTGTCTGCAGGATCCTCTGGCGCTTGAATCTGTGCAGCAGCAACGACGTCGGACCACCAGGGGCCAAAAAAATTACAGATTTTCGGTATCCGTCACCCAAGGTCATGTAAAAATCCAGCATATATCTGGTGATATCTCGGGTGCTATTAGAGATAGCGCAACAAACCAAAGTGACTTATCTGCAGGAGGCCCTGGCGCATGAATCTGTGCAGCGGGAACGACCTCGGACCACCAGGGGCCGAGAAAACCACCCTCTCATGGGGCCGGACACTCAGCGTCTGGGAGAAATCCAATATATATCAGGTGATATCTCGGGTGCTATTAGAGATAGCGCAATAAATCAAAGTGAATTATCTGCAGGAGGCCCTGGCGCATGAATCTGTGTAGCGGGAACGACCTCAGACCTCCAGGGGCCGAGAAATCCACCGTCTCATGGGGCAGGACACTCAGGGTCAGGGAAAAATCCAATATATATCTGGTGATATCTCGGGTGCTATTTCAGATCGCGCAATAAATCAAAGTGCATTGTCTGCAGGAGGCCCTGACGCATGAATCTGTGCAGCGGGAACGACCTCGGACCATCAGGGTCCGAGAAATCCACCGTCTCATGGGGCCGGACACTCAGGGTCAGGGAAAATACCAATATATATCAGGTGATATAGCGGGTGCTATTACAGATAGCGCAATAAATCAAAGTGCATTGTCTGTAGGAGGTCCTGGCGCATGAATCTGTGCAGCGGGAACGACCTCGGACCACCAGGGGCCCAGAAAACCACCGTCTCATGGGACCGGACACACAGGGTCAGGGAAAAATCCATTATATATCTGATGATATCACGGGTGTCATTACAGATAGCGCGATAAATCATGGTGCATTATCTGCAGGAGGCCCTGGCGCATGAATCTGTGCAGCGGGAACGACCTCGGACCACCAGGGGCCGAGAAAACCACCGTCTCATTGGGCCGGACACTCTGGGTCAGGGAAAATACCAATATATATCAGGTGATATAGCGGGTGCTATTACAGATAGCGCAATATATCAAAGTGCATTGTCTGTAGGAGGCCCTGGCGCATGAATCTGTGCAGCGGGAACGACCTCGGACAACAGGAGCCGAGAAAACCACCGTCTCATGGGGCCGGACACTCAGGGTCAGGGAGAAATCCAATATATATCTGGTGCTATCTCGGGTGCTATTAGAGATAGCGCGATAAATCAAAGTGAATTATCTGCAGGAGGCCCTGGCGCATGAATCTGTGCAGCGGGAACGACCTCGGACCTCCAGGGGCCGAGAAATCCACCGTCTCATGGGGCCGGACACTCAGGGTCAGGGAAAAATCCAATATATATCTGGTGATATCTCGGGTGCTATTTCAGATCGCGCAATAAATCAAAGTGCATTGTCTGTAGGAGGCCCTGGCGCATGAATCTGTGCAGCGGGAACGACCTCGGACCACCAGGGGCCGAGAAAACCACCGTCTCATGGGGCCGGACGCTCAGGGTCAGGGAAAAATCCAATATATATCTGGTGATATCTCGGGTGCTATTATAGATAGCGCAATAAATCAAAGTGCATTGTCTGTAGGAGGCCCTGGCGCATGAGTCTGTGCAGCGGGAACGACCTCGGACCACCAGGGGCCGAGAAAACCACCGTCTCATGGGGCCGGACACTCAGCGTCTGGGAGAAATCCAATATATATCTGGTGATATCTCGGGTGCTATTAGAGATAGCGCTATAAATCAAAGTGAATTATCTGCAGAGGCCCTGGCGCAAGAATCTGTGCAGCGGGAACGACCTCGGACCACCAGGGGCCGAGAAAACCACCGTCTCATGGGCCGGGCACTCAGGGTCAGGGAAAAATCCAATATATATCTGGTGATATCTCGGGTGCTATTACAGATAGCCCAATAAATCAAAGTGCATTGTCTGTAGGAGGCCCTGGCGCATGAATCTGTGCAGCGGGAACGACCTCGGACCACCAGGGGCCGAGAAAACCACCGTCTCAAGGGGCCGGACACTCAGGGTCAGGCAAAAATCCAATATATATCTGGTGATATCTCGGGTGCTATTAGAGATAGCGCGATAAATCAAAGTGAATTATCTGCAGAGGCCCTGGCGCATGAATCTGTGCAGCGGGAACGAACTCGGAACACCAGGGGCCGAGAGAACCGCCGTCTCATGGGGCCGGGCACTCAGGGTCAGGGAAAAATCCAATATATATCTGGTGATATCTCGGGTGCTATTAGAGATAGCGCAATAAACCAAACTGAATTATCTGCAGGAGGCCCTTGCGCATGAATCTGTGCAGCGGGAACGACCTCGGACCACCAGGGGCCGAGAAAACCACCGTCCCATCGGGCCGGACACTCAGGGTCAGGGAGAAATCCAATATATATCTGGTGATATCTCTGGTGCTATTAGAGATAGCGCGATAATTCAAAGTGAATTATCTGCAGGAGGCCCTGGCGCATGAATCTGTGCAGCGGGAACGACCTCGGACCACCAGGGGCCGAGAAATCCACCGTCTCATGGGGCCGGACACTCAGGGTCAGGGAAAAATCCAATATATATCTGGTGATATCTCGGGTGCTATTTCAGATCGCGCAATAAATCAAAGTGCATTGTCTGTAGGAGGCCCTGGCGAATGAATCTGTGCAGCGGGTACGACCTCGGACCACCAGGGGCCGAGAAAACCACCGTCTCATGGGGCCGGGCACTCAGGGTCAGGGAGAAATCCAATATATATCTGGTGATATCTCGGGTGCTACTAGAAATAGCGCAATAAACCAAAGTGACTTATCTGCAAGAGACCCTGGCGCCTGAATCTGTGCAGCGGGAACGATCTCGGACCACCAGGGGCCGAGAGAACCGCCGTCTCATGGGGCCGGGCACTCAGGGTCAGGGAAAAATCCAATATATATCTGGTGATATCTCGGGTGCTATTAGAGATAGCGCAATAAACCAAAGTGAATTATCTGCAGGAGGCCCTTGCGCATGAATCTGTGCAGCGGGAACGACCTCGGACCACCAGGGGCCGAGAAAACCACCGTCCCATCGGGCCGGACACTCAGGGTCAGGGAGAAATCCAATATATATCTGGTGATATCTCTGGTGCTATTAGAGATAGGGCGATAATTCAAAGTGAATTATCTGCAGGAGGCCCTGGCGCATGAATCTGTGCAGCGGGAACGACCTCGGACCACCAGGGGCCGAGAAATCCACCGTCTCATGGGGCCGGACACTCAGGGTCAGGGAAAAATCCAATATATATCTGGTGATATCTCGGGTGCTATTTCAGATCGCGCAATAAATCAAAGTGCATTGTCTGTAGGAGGCCCTGGCGCATGAATCTGTGCAGCGGGTACGACCTCGGACCACCAGGGGCCGAGAAAACCACCGTCTCATGGGGCCGGGCACTCAGGGTCAGGGAGAAATCCAATATATATCTGGTGATATCTCGGGTGCTATTAGAGATAGCGCCATATACCAAGGTGAATTATCTGCAGGAGGCCCTGGCGCATGCATCTGTGCAGCGGGTCGCCATCGGACCACCAGGGACCGAGAAAACCACCGTTTCATGGGGCCGCACACTCAGGGTCAGGGAGAAATCCAATATATATCTGGTGATATCTCTGGTGCTTGGTTAGGTCTTGGTTAGGTCAATAAACCGAAGTGAATTATCTGCAGGAGGCCCTGGCGCATGAATATGTGCAGCGGGAACGACCTCGGACCACTAGGGTCCGAGGAAACCACCGTCTCATGGGGCCTGACACTCAGGGTCAGGGAAAAATCCAATATATATCTGGTGACATCTCGGGTGCTCTTACAGATAACGCACTAAACTAAAGTGAATTATCTGTAGGGGGCCCTGGCGCATGAATCTGTGCAGCGGGAACGACCTCGGACCACCAGGGGCCAAGAAAACCACCGTCTCATGGTTCCGGAAACTCAGGGTCAGGGAAAAATCCATTATATATCTGATGATATCACGGGTGTCATTACAGATAGCGCGATAAATCAAAGTGTATTATCTGCAGGAGGCCCTGGCGCATGAATCTGTGCACCGGGAACGACCTCGGACCACCAAGGGCCGAGAAAATTACAGTCTCATGGGGCCGGGCACTCAGGGTCAGGGGAAAATCCAATATATATCTGGTGATATCTCGGTTGCTATTAGAGATAGCGCAATAAACCAAAGTGAATTATCTGCAGGACGCCCCGGCGCATGAATCTGTGCAGCGGGAACGACCTCGGACCACCAGGGGCCGAGGAAACCACCGTCCCATGGGGCCGGACACTCAGGGTCAGGGAGAAATCCAATATATATCTGGTGATATCTCGGGTGCTATTAGAGATAGCGCGATAATTCAAAGTGAATTATCTGCAGGAGGCCCTGGCGCATGAATCTGTGCAGCGGGAACGACCTCGGACCACCAGGGGCCGAGGAAACCACAGTCCCATGGGGCCGGACACTCAGGGTCAGGGAAAAATCCATTATATATCTGGTGATATCTCGGGTGTCATTAGAGATAGCGCGATAAATCAAAGTGCATTGTCTGCGGGAGGGCCTGTAGCATGAATCTGTGCAGCGGCAACGACCTAGGACAACCAGGGGCCGAGAAAACCACCGTCTCATGGGGCCGAACACTCAGGGTCGGGGAAAAATCCAATATATATCTGGTGATATGTCGGGTGCTATTAGAGATAGCGCAATAAACCAAAGTGAATTGTCTGCAGGAGGCCCTGGCGCATGAATCTGTGCAGCAGGAACGACCTCGGTCCACCAGGGGCCGATAAAACCACAGTCACATGGGGCCGGACACTCAGGGTCAGGGGAATATCCAATATATATCTAGTGATATCTCGGGTGCTATTAGAGATAGCGCAATAAACCAAATTGAATTATCTGCAGGAGACCCTGGCGCATGAATCTGTGCAGCGGTAACGACCTCGGACCACCAGGAGCCGAGAAAACCACCGTCTCATGGGGCCGGACACTCAGGGTCAGGGAGAAATCCAATATATATCTGGTGATATCTCGGGTGCTATTAGAGATAGCGCGATAAATCAAAGTGAATTATCTGCAGGAGGCCCTGGCGCATGAATCTGTGCAGCGGGAACGACCTCGGACCACTAGGGTCCGAGAAAACCACCGTCTCATGGGGCCGGACACTCAGGGTCAGGGAAAAATCCAATATATATCTGGTGACATCTCGGGTGCTCTTACAGATAACGCACTAAACTAAAGTGAATTATCTGCAGGGGGCCCTGGCGCATGAATCTGTGCAGCAGCAACGACGTCGGACCACCAGGGGCCAAAAAAATTACAGATTTTCGGTATCCGTCACCCAATTTCATGTAAAAATCCAGCATATATCTGGTGATATCACGGGTTGTATTACAGATAGCGCGATAAATCAAAGTGCATTGTCTGCAGGAGGCCCTGGCGCATGAATCTGGGCAGCGGGATCGACCTCGGACCACCAGGGGCCGAGAAAACCACTGACACATGGTGCCGGGCACTCAGGGTCAGGGAAAAATCCAATACATATCTGGTGATATCTCGGGTGCTATTAGAGATAGCGCGATAATTCAAAGTGAATTATCTGCAGGAGGCCCTGGCGCATGAATCTGTGCAGCGGGAACGACCTCGGACCACCACGGGCCGAGAAATCCACCGTCTCATTTGGCCGGACACTCAGGGTCAGGGAAAAATCCAATATATATCTGGTGATATCTCGGGTGCTATTTCAAATCGCGCAAATAAATCAAAGTGCATTGTCTGTAGGAGGCCCTGGCGCATGAATCTGTGCAGCGGGAGCGACCTCGGACAACCAGGGGCCGAGAAAACCACCGTCTCATGGGGCCGGACCCTCAGGGTCAGGGAGAAATCCAATATATATCTGGTGATATCTCGGGTGCTATTAGAGATAGCGCAATAAATCAAATTGAATTATCTGCAGGAGGCCCTGGCGCATGAATCTGTGCAGCGGGAACGAACTCGGAACACCAGCGGTCGAGAAAATTACAGATTTTCGGTATCCGTCACCCAATTTCATGTAAAAATCCAGCATATATCTGATGATATCTCGGGTTGTATTACAGATAGCGCGATAAATCAAAGTGCATTGTCTGCAGGAGGCCCTGCCGCATGAATCTGTGCAGCGGTAACGACCTCGGACCACCAGGAGCCGAGAAAACCACCGTCTCATGGGGCCGGACACTCATGGTCAGGGAGAAATCCAATATATATCTGGTGATATCTCGGGTGCTATTAGAGATACCGCGATAAATCAAAGTGAATTATCTGCAGGAGGCCCTGGCGCATGAATCTGTGCAGCGGGAACGACCTCGGACCAACAGGGTCCGAGAAATCCACCGTCTCATGGGGCCGGACACTCAGGGTCAGGGAAAAATCCAATATATATCTGGTGATATCTCGGGTTCTATTACAGATAGCGCCATAAATCAAAGAGCATTGTCTGCAGGAGGCCCTGGCGCATGAATCTGTGCAGCAGCAACGACGTCGGACCACCAGGGGCCAAAAAAATTACAGATTTTCGGTATCCGTCACCCAAGGTCATGTAAAAATCCAGCATATATCTGGTGATATCTCGGGTGCTATTAGAGATAGCGCAACAAACCAAAGTGACTTATCTGCAGGAGGCCCTTGAGCGTGAATCTGTGCAGCGGGAACGACCTCGGACCACCAGGGGCCGAGAAAACCACCCTCTCATGGGGCCGGACACTCAGCGTCTGGGAGAAATCCAATATATATCAGGTGATATCTCGGGTGCTATTAGAGATAGCGCAATAAATCAAAGTGAATTATCTGCAGGAGGCCCTGGCGCATGAATCTGTGTAGCGGGAACGACCTCAGACCTCCAGGGGCCGAGAAATCCACCGTCTCATGGGGCAGGACACTCAGGGTCAGGGAAAAATCCAATATATATCTGGTGATATCTCGGGTGCTATTTCAGATCGCGCAATAAATCAAAGTGCATTGTCTGCAGGAGGCCCTGACGCATGAATCTGTGCAGCGGGAACGACCTCGGACCATCAGGGTCCGAGAAATCCACCGTCTCATGGGGCCGGACACTCAGGGTCAGGGAAAATACCAATATATATCAGGTGATATAGCGGGTGCTATTACAGATAGCGCAATAAATCAAAGTGCATTGTCTGTAGGAGGTCCTGGCGCATGAATCTGTGCAGCGGGAACGACCTCGGACCACCAGGGGCCCAGAAAACCACCGTCTCATGGGGCCGGACACACAGGGTCAGGGAAAAATCCATTATATATCTGATGATATCACGGGTGTCATTACAGATAGCGCGATAAATCATGGTGCATTATCTGCAGGAGGCCCTGGCGCATGAATCTGTGCAGCGGGAACGACCTCGGACCACCAGGGGCCGAGAAAACCACCGTCTCATGGGGCCGGGCACTCAGGGTCAGGGAGAAATCCAATATATATCTGGTGATATCTCGGGTGCTATTAGAAATAGCGCAATAAACCAAAGTGACTTATCTGCAAGAGACCCTGGCGCCTGAATCTGTGCAGCGGGAACGATCTCGGACCACCAGGGGCCGAGAGAACCGCCGTCTCATGGGGCCGGGCACTCAGGGTCAGGGAAAAATCCAATATATATCTGGTGATATCTCGGGTGCTATTAGAGATAGCGCAATAAACCAAAGTGAATTATCTGCAGGAGGCCCTTGCGCATGAATCTGTGCAGCGGGAACGACCTCGGACCACCAGGGGCCGAGAAAACCACCGTCCCATCGGGCCGGACACTCAGGGTCAGGGAGAAATCCAATATATATCTGGTGATATCTCTGGTGCTATTAGAGATAGGGCGATAATTCAAAGTGAATTATCTGCAGGAGGCCCTGGCGCATGAATCTGTGCAGCGGGAACGACCTCGGACCACCAGGGGCCGAGAAATCCACCGTCTCATGGGGCCGGACACTCAGGGTCAGGGAAAAATCCAATATATATCTGGTGATATCTCGGGTGCTGTTTCAGATCGCGCAATAAATCAAAGTGCATTGTCTGTAGGAGGCCCTGGCGCATGAATCTGTGCAGCGGGAACGACCTCGGACCACTAGGGTCCGAGAAAACCACCGTCTCATGGGGCTGGACACTCAGGGTAAGGGAAAAATCCAATATATATCTGGTGATATCTCGGGTGCTCTTACAGATAACGCACTACACCAAAGTGAATTATCTGCAGGGGGCCCTGGCGCATGAATCTGTGCAGCGGGAACGACCTCGGACCACCAGGGGCCAAGAAAACCACCGTCTCATGGTTCCGGACACTCAGGGTCAGGGAAAAATCCAATATATATCTGGTGATATCTCGGGTGCTATTTCAGATCGCGCAATAAATCAAAGTGCATTGTCTGTAGGAGGCCCTGGCGCATGAATCTGTGCAGCGGGAACGACCTCGGACCACCAGGGGCCGAGAAAACCACCCTCTCATGGGGCCGGACACTCAGCGTCTGGGAGAAATCCAATATATATCAGGTGATATCTCGGGTGCTATTAGAGATAGCGCAATAAATCAAAGTGAATTATCTGCAGGAGGCCCTGGCGCATGAATCTGTGTAGCGGGAACGACCTCAGACCTCCAGGGGCCGAGAAATCCACCGTCTCATGGGGCAGGACACTCAGGGTCAGGGAAAAATCCAATATATATCTGGTGATATCTCGGGTGCTATTAGAGATAGCGCCATAAACCAAGGTGAATTATCTGCAGGTGGCCCTGGCGCATGCATCTGTGCAGCGGGTCGCCATCGGACCACCAGGGACCGAGAAAACCACCGTCTCATGGGGCCGCACACTCAGGGTCAGGGGAAAATCCAATATATATCTGGTGATATCTCGGGTGCTATTAGAGATAGCGCAATAAACCGAAGTGAATTATCTGCAGGAGGCCCTGGCGCATGAATATGTGCAGCGGGAACGACCTCGGACCACTAGGGTCCGAGAAAACCACCGTCTCATGGGGCCTGACACTCAGGGTCAGGGAAAAATCCAATATATATCTGGTGACATCTCGGGTGCTCTTACAGATAACGCACTAAACTAAAGTGAATTATCTGCAGGGGGCCCTGGCGCATGAATCTGTGCAGCGGGAACGACCTCGGACCACCAGGGGCCAAGAAAACCACCGTCTCATGGTTCCGGACACTCAGGGTCAGGGAAAAATCCATTATATATCTGATGATATCACGGGTGTCATTACAGATAGCGCGATAAATCAAAGTGTATTATCTGCAGGAGGCCCTGGCGCATGAATCTGTGCACCGGGAACGACCTCGGACCACCAAGGGCCGAGAAAATTACAGTCTCATGGGGCCGGGCACTCAGGGTCAGGGGAAAATCCAATATATATCTGGTGATATCTCGGGTGCTATTAGAGATAGCGTAATAAACCAAAGTGAATTATCTGCAGGACGCCCCGGCGCATGAATCTGTGCAGCGGGAACGACCTCGGACCACCAGGGGCCGAGGAAACCACCGTCCCATGGGGCCGGACACTCAGGGTCAGGGAGAAATCCAATATATATCTGGTGATATCTCGGGTGCTATTAGAGATAGCGCGATAATTGAAAGTGAATTATCTGCAGGAGGCCCTGGCGCATGAATCTGTGCAGCGGGAACGACCTCGGACCACCAGGGGCCGAGGAAACCACAGTCCCATGGGGCCGGACACTCAGGGTCAGGGAAAAATCCATTATATATCTGGTGATATCTCGGGTGTCATTAGAGATAGCGCGATAAATCAAAGTGCATTGTCTGCGGGAGGGCCTGTAGCATGAATCTGTGCAGCGGCAACGACCTAGGACAACCAGGGGCCGAGAAAACCACCGTCTCATGGGGCCGAACACTCAGGGACGGGGAAAAATCCAATATATATCTGGTGATATGTCGGGTGCTATTAGCGATAGCGCAATAAACCAAAGTGAATTGTCTGCAGGAGGCCCTGGCGCATGAATCTGTGCAGCAGGAACGACCTCGGTCCACCAGGGGCCGATAAAACCACAGTCACATGGGGCCGGACACTCAGGGTCAGGGGAATATCCAATATATATCTAGTGATATCTCGGGTGCTATTAGAGATAGCGCAATAAACCAAATTGAATTATCTGCAGGAGACCCTGGCGCATGAATCTGTGCAGCGGTAACGACCTCGGACCACCAGGAGCCGAGAAAACCACCGTCTCATGGGGCCGGACACTCAGGGTCAGGGAAAAATCCAATATATATCTGGTGATATCTCGGGTGCTATTAGAGATAGCGCGATAAATCAAAGTGAATTATCTGCAGGAGGCCCTGGCGCATGAATCTGTGCAGCGGGAACGACCTCGGACCACTAGGGTCCGAGAAAACCACCGTCTCATGGGGCCGGACACTCAGGGTCAGGGAAAAATCCAATATATATCTGGTGACATCTCGGGTGCTCTTACAGATAACGCACTAAACTAAAGTGAATTATCTGCAGGGGGCCCTGGCGCATGAATCTGTGCAGCGGGAACGACCTCGGACCACCAGGGGCCAAGAAAACCACCGTCTCATGGTTCCGGACACTCAGGGTCAGGGAAAAATCCATTATATATCTGATGATATCACGGGTGTCATTACAGATAGCGCGATAAATCAAAGTGTATTATCTGCAGGAGGCCCTGGCGCATGAATCTGTGCACCGGGAACGACCGCGGACCACCAAGGGCCGAGAAAATTACAGTCTCATGGGGCCGGGCACTCAGGGTCAGGGGAAAATCCAATATATATCTGGTGATATCTCGGGTGCTATTAGAGATAGCGCAATAAACCAAAGTGAATAATCTGCAGGACACCCCGGAGCATGAATCTGTGCAGCGGGAACGACCTCGGACCACCAGGGGCCGAGGAAACCACCGTCCCATGGGGCCGGACACTCAGGGTCAGGGAGAAATCCAATATATATCTGGTGATATCTCGGGTGCTATTAGAGATAGCGCTATAAATCAAAGAGAATTATCTGCAGGAGGCCCTGGCGCATGAATCTGTGCAGCGGGAACGACCTCGGACCACCAGGGTCCGAGAAATCCACCATCTCATGGGGCCGGACACTCAGGGTCAGGGAAAAATCCAATATATATCTGGCGATATCTCGGGTTCTATTACAGATAGCGCCATAAATCAAAGAGCATTGTCTGCAGGAGGCCCTGGCGCATGAATCTGTGCAGCAGCAACGACGTCGGACCACCAAGGGGCAAAAAAATTACAGATTTTCGGTATCCGTCACCCAAGGTCATGTAAAAATCCAGCATATATCTGGTGATATCTCGGGTGCTATTAGAGATAGCGCAACAAACCAAAGTGACTTATCTGCAGGAGGCCCTTGCGCGTGAATCTGTGCAGCGGGAACGACCTCGGACCACCAGGGGCCGAGAAAACCACCGTCCCATCGGGCCGGACACTGAGGGTCAGGGAAAAATCCAATATATATCAGGTGATATCTCGGGTGCCATTACAGATAGCGCAATAAATTAAAGTGCATTGTCTGTAGGAGGCCCTGGCGCATGAATCTGTGCAGCGGGAACGACCTCGGACCACCAGGGGCCGAGAAAACCACCCTCTCATGGGGCCGGACACTCAGCGTCTGGGAGAAATCCAATATATATCAGGTGATATCTCGGGTGCTATTAGAGATAGCGCAATAAATCAAAGTGCATTGTCTGTAGGAGGCCCTGGCGCATGAATCTGTGCAGCGGGAACGACCTCGGACCACCAGGGGCCGAGAAAACCACAATCTCATGGGGCCGGACACTCAGCGTCTGGGAGAAATCCAATATATATCAGGTGATATCTCGGGTGCTATTAGAGATAGCGCAATAAATCAAAGTGAATTATCTGCAGGAGGCCCTGGCGCATGAATCTGTGTAGCGGGAACGACCTCAGACCTCCAGGGGCCGAGAAATCCACCGTCTCATGGGGCAGGACACTCAGGGTCAGGGAAAAATCCAATATATATCTGGTGATATCTCGGGTGCTATTTCAGATCGCGCAATAAATCAAAGTGCATTGTCTGCAGGAGGCCCTGACGCATGAATCTGTGCAGCGGGAACGACCTCGGACCATCAGGGTCCGAGAAATCCACCGTCTCATGGGGCCGGACACTCAGGGTCAGGGAAAATACCAATATATATCAGGTGATAGAGCGGGTGCTATTACAGATAGCGCAATATATCAAAGTGCATTGTCTGTAGGAGGCCCTGGCGCATGAATCTGTGCAGCGGGAACGACCTCGGACAACAGGAGCCGAGAAAACCACCGTCTCATGGGGCCGGACACTCAGGGTCAGGGAGAAATCCAATATATATCTGGTGCTATCTCGGGTGCTATTAGAGATAGCGCGATAAATCAAAGTGAATTATCTGCAGGAGGCCCTGACGCATGAATCTGTGCAGCGGGAACGACCTCGGACCTCCAGGGGCCGAGAAATCCACCGTCTCATGGGGCCGGACACTCAGGGTCAGGGAAAAATCCAATATATATCTGGTGATATCTCGGGTGCTATTTCAGATCGCGCAATAAATCAAAGTGCATTGTCTGTAGGAGGCCCTGGCGCATGAATCTGTGCAGCGGGAACGACCTCGGACCACCAGGGGCCGAGAAAACCCCCGTCTCATGGGGCCGGACACTCAGGGTCAGGGAGAAATCCAATATATATCTGGTGATATCTCGGGTTCTATTACAGATAGCGCCATAAATCAAAGAGCATTATCTGCAGGAGGCCCTTGCGCGTGAATCTGTGCAGGGGGAACGACCTCGGACCACCAGGGGCCGAGAAAACCACCGCCCCATCGGGCCGGACACTGAGGGTCAGGGAAAAATCCAATATATATCAGGTGATATCTCGGGTGCTATTACAGATAGCGCAATAAATCAAAGTGCATTGTCTGTAGGAGGCCCTGGCGCATGAATCTGTGCAGCGGGAACGACCTCGGACCACCAGGGGCCGAGAAAACCACCGTCTCATGGGGCCGGACACTCAGCGTCTGGGAGAAATCCAATATATATCTGGTGATATCTCGGGTGCTATTAGAGATAGCGCTATAAATCAAAGTGAATTATCTGCAGAGGCCCTGGCGCAAGAATCTGTGCAGCGGGAACGACCTCGGACCACCAGCGGCCGAGAAAATTACAGATTTTCGGTATCCGTCACCCAATTTCATGTAAAAATCCAGCATATATCTGGTGATATCACGGGTTGTGTTAGAGATAGCGCGATAAATCAAAGTGCATTGTCTGCAGGAGGCCCTGGCGCATGAATCTGGGCAGCGGGATCGACCTCGGACCACCAGGGGCCGACAAAACCACTGACACATGGGGCCGGGCACTCAGGGTCAGGGAAAAATCCAATACATATCTGGTGATATCTCGGGTGCTATTAGAGATAGCGCGATAAATCAAAGTGAATTATCTGTAGAAGGCCCTGACGCATGAATCTGTGCAGCGGGAACGACCTCGGACCACCAGGGTCCGAGAAATCCACCGTCTCATGGGGCCGGACACTCAGGGTCAGGCAATAATCCAATATATATCTGGTGATATCTCGGGTGCTATTTCAGATCGCGCAATAAATCAAAGTGCATTGTCTGTAGGAGGCCCTGGCGCATGAATCTGTGCAGCGGGAACGACCTCGGACCACCAGGGGCCGAGAAATCCACCGTCTCATGGGGCAGGACACTCAGGGTCAGGGAAAAATCCAATATATATCTGGTGATATCTCGGGTGCTATTTCAGATCGCGCAATAAATCAAAGTGCATTGTCTGCAGGAGGCCCTGACGCATGAATCTGTGCAGCGGGAACGACCTCGGACCATCAGGGTCCGAGAAATCCACCGTCTCATGGGGCCGGACACTCAGGGTCAGGGAAAATACCAATATATATCAGGTGATATAGCGGGTGCTATTACAGATAGCGCAATATATCAAAGTGCATTGTCTGTAGGAGGCCCTGGCGCATGAATCTGTGCAGCGGAAACGACCTCGGACAACAGGAGCCGAGAAAACCACCGTCTCATGGGGCCGGACACTCAGGGTCAGGGAGAAATCCAATATATATCTGGTGCTATCTCGGGTGCTATTAGAGATAGCGCGATAAATCAAAGTGAATTATCTGCAGGAGGCCCTGGCGCATGAATCTGTGCAGCGGGAACGACCTCGGACCTCCAGGGGCCGAGAAATCCACCGTCTCATGGGGCCGGACACTCAGGGTCAGGGAAAAATCCAATATATATCTGGTGATATCTCGGGTGCTATTTCAGATCGCGCAATAAATCAAAGTGCATTGTCTGTAGGAGGCCCTGGCGCATGAATCTGTGTAGCGGGTACGACCTCGGACCACCAGGGGCCGAGAAAACCACCGTCTCATGGGGCCGGGCACTCAGGGTCAGGGAGAAATCCAATATATATCTGGTGATATCTCGGGTGCTATTAGAGATAGCGCCATATACCAATGTGAATTATCTGAAGGAGGCCCTGGCGCATGAATCTGTGCAGCGGGTACGACCTCGGATCACCAGGGGCCGAGAAAACCACCGTCTCATGGGGCCGGACACTCAGGGTCAGGGAGAAATCCAATATATATCTGGTGATATCTCGGGTGCTATTAGAGATAGCGCCATAAACCAAGGTGAATTATCTGCAGGTGGCCCTGGCGCATGCATCTGTGCAGCGGGTCGCCATCGGACCACCAGGGACCGAGAAAACCACCGTCTCATGGGGCCGCACACTCAGGGTCAGGGGAAAATCCAATATATATCTGGTGATATCTCGGGTGCTATTAGAGATAGCGCAATAAACCGAAGTGAATTATCTGCAGGAGGCCCTGGCGCATGAATATGTGCAGCGGGAACGACCTCGGACCACTAGGGTCCGAGAAAACCACCGTCTCATGGGGCCGGACACTCAGGGTCAGGGAAAAATCCAATATATATCTGGTGACATCTCGGGTGCTCTTACAGATAACGCACTAAACTAAAGTGAATTATCTGCAGGGGGCCCTGGCGCATGAATCTGTGCAGCGGGAACGACCTCGGACCACCAGGGGCCAAGAAAACCACCGTCTCATGGTTCCGGACACTCAGGGTCAGGGAAAAATCCATTATATATCTGATGATATCACGGGTGTCATTACAGATAGCGCGATAAATCAAAGTGTATTATCTGCAGGAGGCCCTGGCGCATGAATCTGTGCACCGGGAACGACCTCGGACCACCAAGGGCCGAGAAAATTACAGTCTCATGGGGCCGGGCACTCAGGGTCAGGGGAAAATCCAATATATATCTGGTGATATCTCGGGTTCTATTACAGATAGCGCCATAAATCAAAGAGCATTGTCTGCAGGAGGCCCTGGCGCATGAATCTGTGCAGCAGCAACGACGTCGGACCACCAGGGGCCAAAAAAATTACAGATTTTCGGTATCCGTCACCCAAGGTCATGAAAAATCCAGCATTTACCTGGTGATATCTCGGGTGCTATTAGAGATAGCGCAATAAACCAAAGTGAATTATCTGCAGGAGGCCCTTGCGCGTGAATCTGTGCAGCGGGAACGACCTCGGACCACCAGGGGCCGAGAAAACCACCGTCCCATCGGGCCGGACACTGAGGGTCAGGGAAAAATCCAATATATATCAGGTGATATCTCGGGTGCTATTACAGATAGCGCAATAAATCAAAGTGCATTGTCTGTAGGAGGCCCTGGCGCATGAATCTGGGCAGCGGGAACGACCTCGGACCACCAGGGGCCGAGAAAACCACCCTCTCATGGGGCCGGACACTCAGGGTCAGCGAGAAATCCAATATATATCTGGTGATATCTCGGGTGCTATTAGAGTTAGCGCGATAAATCAATGTGCATTGTCTGTAGGAGGCCCTGGCGCATGAGTCTGTGCAGCGGGAACGACCTCGGACCACCAGGGGCCGAGAAAACCACCGTCCCATCGGGCCGGACACTCAGGGTCAGGGCAAAATCCAATATATATCAGGTGATATAGCGGGTGCTATTACAGATAGGGCAGTAAATCAAAGTGCATTGTCTGTAGGAGGCCCTGGCGCATGAATCTGTGCAGCGGGAACGACCTCGGACCAACAGGAGCCGAGAAAACCACCGTCTCATGGGGCCGGACACTCAGGGTCAGGGAGAAATCCAATATATATCTGGTGCTATCTCGGGTGCTATTAGAGATAGCGCAATAAATCAAAGTGCATTGCCTGTAGGAGGCCCTGGCGCATGAATCTGTGCAGCGGGTACGACCTCGGACCACCAGGGGCCGAGAAAACCACCGTCTCATGGGGCCAGACACTCAGGGTCAGGGAGAAATCCAATATATATCTGGTGATATATAGGGTGCTATTAGAGATAGCGCCATAAACCAAAGTGAATTATCTGCAGGAGTCCCTGGCGCATGAATCTGTGCAGCGGGAACGACCTCGGACCACCAGGGGCCGAGAAAACCACCGTCTCATGGGGCCGGAAACTCAGGCTCAGGGAAAAATCCAATATATATCTGGTGATATCTCGGGTGCTATTACAGATCGCCCAATAAATCAAAGTGCATTGTCTGTAGGAGGCCCTGGCGCATGAATCTGTGCAGCGGCAACCGATGTCGGACCACCAGGGGCCGAGAAAACCACAGTCTCATGGGGCCGGGCACTCAGGGTCAGGGAAAAGACCAATATATATCTGGTGATATCTCTGGTGCTATTAGAGATAGCGCAATAAACCAAAGTGAATTATCTGCAGGAGGCCCTTGCGCATGAATCTGTGCAGCGGGAACGACCTCGGACCACCAGGGGCCGAGAAAACCACCGTCCCATCGGGCCGGACACTCAGGGTCAGGGAAAAATCCAATATATATCAGGTGATATCTCGGGTGCTATTACAGATAGCGCAATAAATCAAAGTGCATTGTCTGTAGGAGGCCCTGGCGCATGAATCTGTGCAGCGGGAACGGCCTCGGACCACCAGGAGCCGAGAAAACCACCGTCTCATGGGGCCGGACACTCAGGGTCAGGGAAAAGACCAATATATATCTGGTGATATCTCGGGTGCTATTAGAGATAGCGCAATAAATCAAAGTGCATTATCTGCAGGAGGCCCCGGCGCATGAATCTGTGCAGCGGGAACGACCTCGGACCACCAGGGGCCGATAAAACCACAGTCACATGGGGCCGGACACTCAGGGTCAGTGGAATATCCAATATATATCTAGTGATATCTCGGGTGCTATTAGAGATAGCGCAATAAACCAAATTGAATTATCTGCAGGAGACCCTGGCGCATGAATCTGTGCAGCGGTAACGACCTCGGACCTCCAGGAGCCGAGAAAACCACCGTCTCATGGGGCCGGACACTCAGGGTCAGGGAGAAATCCAATATATATCTGGTGATATCTCGGGTGCTATTAGAGATAGCGCGATAAATCAAAGTGAATTATCTGCAGGAGGCCCTGGCGCATGAATCTGTGCAACGGGAACGACCTCGGACCACCAGGGTCCGAGAAATCCACCATCTCATGGGGCCGGACACTCAGGGTCAGGGAAAAATCCAATATATATCTGGCGATATCTCGGGTTCTATTACAGATAGCGCCATAAATCAAAGAGCATTGTCTGCAGGAGGCCCTGGCGCATGAATCTGTGCAGCAGCAACGACGTCGGACCACCAGGGGCCAAAAAAATTACAGATTTTCGGTATCCGTCACCCAAGGTCATGAAAAATCCAGCATTTACCTGGTGATATCTCGGGTGCTATTAGAGATAGCGCAATAAACCAAAGTGAATTATCTGCAGGAGGCCCTTGCGCGTGAATCTGTGCAGCGGGAACGACCTCGGACCACCAGGGGCCGAGAAAACCACCGTCCCATCGGGCCGGACACTGAGGGTCAGGGAAAAATCCAATATATATCAGGTGATATCTCGGCCGCTATTACAGATAGCGCAATAAATCAAAGTGCATTGTCTGTAGGAGGCCCTGGCGCATGAATCTGTGCAGCAGGAACGACCTCGGACCACCAGGGGCCGAGAAAACCACCCTCTCATGGGGCCGGACACTCAGGGTCAGCGAGAAATCCAATATATATCTGGTGCTATCTCGGGTGCTATTAGAGATAGCGCAATAAATCAAAGTGCATTGTCTGTAGGAGGCCCTGGCGCATGAATCTGTGCAGCGGGTACGACCTCGGACCACCAGGGGCCGAGAAAACCACCGTCTCATGGGGCCAGACACTCAGGGTCAGGGAGAAATCCAATATATATCTGGTGATATATAGGGTGCTATTAGAGATAGCGCCATAAACCAAAGTGAATTATCTGCAGGAGTCCCTGGCGCATGAATCTGTGCAGCGGGAACGACCTCGGACCACCAGGGGCCGAGAAAACCACCGTCTCATGGGGCCGGACACTCAGGCTCAGGGAAAAATCCAATATATATCTGGTGATATCTCGGGTGCTATTACAGATCGCCCAATAAATCAAAGTGCATTGTCTGTAGGAGGCCCTGGCGCATGAATCTGTGCAGCGGCAACCGATTTCGGACCACCAGGGGCCGAGAAAACCACAGTCTCATGGGGCCGGGCACTCAGGGTCAGGGAAAAGACCAATATATATCTGGTGATATCTCTGGTGCTATTAGAGATAGCGCAATAAACCAAAGTGAATTATCTGCAGGAGGCCCTTGCGCATGAATCTGTGCAGCGGGAACGACCTCGGACCACCAGGGGCCGAGAAAACCACCGTCCCATCGGGCCGGACACTCAGGGTCAGGGAAAAATCCAATATATATCAGGTGATATCTCGGGTGCTATTACAGATAGCGCAATAAATCAAAGTGCATTGTCTGTAGGAGGCCCTGGCGCATGAATCTGTGCAGCGGGAACGGCCTCGGACCACCAGGAGCCGAGAAAACCACCGTCTCATGGGGCCGGACACTCAGGGTCAGGGAAAAGACCAATATATATCTGGTGATATCTCGGGTGCTATTACAGATAGCGCAATAAATCAAAGTGCATTATCTGCAGGAGGCCCCGGCGCATGAATCTGTGCAGCGGGAACGACCTCGGACCACCAGGGGCCGAGAAAACCACATTCTCATGGGTCCGGACACACAGGGTCAGGGAAAAATCCATTATATATCTGATGATATCACGGGTGTCATTACAGATAGCGCGATAAATCAAACTGCATTATCTGCAGGAGGCCCCGGCGCATGAATCTGTGCAGCGGGAACGACCTCGGACCACCAGGGGCCGAGAAAACCACCGTCTCATGGGGCCGGACACTCACGGTCAGGGAAAATCCAATATATATCTGGTGATATCTCGGGAGCTATTAGAGATAGCGCAATAAACCAAAGTGAATTATCTGCAGGAGGCCCTGGCGCATGAATCTGTGCGGCGGCAACGATGTCGGACCACCAGGGGCCGAGAAAACCACAGTCTCATGGGTCCGGACACACAGGGTCAGGGAAAAATCCAATATATAGCTGGTGATATCTCGGGTGCTATTAGAGACTGCGCAATAAACCAACGTGAATTATCGGGCAGGTGGCCCTGGCGCATGAATCTGTGCAGCGGGAACGACATCGGACCACCAGGGGCCGAGACCACCGACACATGGGGCCGGACACTCAGGGTCAGGGAAAAATCCATTATATATCTGGTGATATCTCCGGTGTCATTAGAGATAGCGCGATAAATCAAAGTGCATTGTCTGCGGGAGGGCCTGTAGCATGAATCTGTGCAGCGGCAACGACCTAGGACAACCAGGGGCCGAGACAACCACCGTCTCATGGGGCCGAACACTCAGGGTCGGGGAAAAATCCAATATATATCTGGTGATATGTCGGGTGCTATTAGAGATAGCGCAATAAACCAAAGTGCATTATCTGCAGGAGGCCCCGGCGCATGAATCTGTGCAGAGGAAACGAACTCGGAACACCAGCGGCCGAGAAAATTACAGATTTTCGGTATCCGTCACCCAATTTCATGTAAAAATCCAGCATATATCTGGTGATATCTCGGGTTGTATTACAGATAGCGCGATAAATCAAAGTGCATTGTCTGCAGGAGGCCCTGGAGCATGAATCTGGGCAGCGGGATCGACCTCGGACCACCAGGGGCCGAGAAAACCACAGTCTCATGGGGCCGGACACTCAGGGTCAGGGGAAAATCCAATATATATCTGGTGATATCTCGGGTGCTATTAGACATAGCGCAATAAACCAAAGTGAATTATCTGCAGGAGGCCCTGGCGCATGAATCTGTGCAGCGGCAACGATGTCGGACCACCAGGGGCCGAGAAAACCACAGTCTCATGGGGCCGGTCACTCAGGGTCAGGGAAAAATCCAATATATATCTGGTGATATCTCGGGTGCTATTAGAGATAGCGCAATAAACCAAAGTGCATTATCTGCAGGAGGCCCCGGCGAATGAATCTGTGCAGAGGAAACGAACTCGGAACACCAGCGGCCGAGAAAATTACAGATTTTCGGTATCCGTCACCCAATTTCATGTAAAAATCCAGCATATATCTGGTGATATCTCGGGTTGTATTACAGATAGCGCGATAAATCAAAGTGCATTGTCTGCAGGAGGCCCTGGAGCATGAATCTGGGCAGCGGGATCGACCTCGGACCACCAGGGGCCGAGAAAACCACAGTCTCATGGGGCCGGACACTCAGGGTCATGGAAAAATCCAATATGTATCTGGTGATATCTCGGGTGCTATTAGAGATAGCGCAATAAACCAAAGTGAATTATCTGCAGGAGGCCCTGGCGCATGAATCTGTGCAGCGGCAACGATGTCGGACCACCAGGGGCCGAGAAAACCACAGTCTCATGGGGCCGGTCACTCAGGGTCAGGGAAAAATCCAATATATATCTGGTGATATCTCGGGTGCTATTAGAGATAGCGCAATAAATCAAAGTGCATTATCTGCAGGAGGCCCCGGCGCATGAATCTGTGCAGCGGGAACGACCTCGGACCACCAGGGGCCGAGAAAACCACATTCTCATGGGTCGGGACACACAGGGTCAGGGAAAAATCCATTATATATCTGATGATATCACGGGTGTCATTACAGATAGCTCGATAAATCAAACTGCATTATCTGCAGGAGGCCCCGGCGCATGAATCTGTGCAGCGGGAACGACCTCGGACCACCAGGGGCCGAGAAAACCACCGTCTCATGGGGCCGGACACTCACGGTCAGGGAAAATCCAATATATATCTGGTGATATCTCGGGAGCTATTAGAGATAGCGCAATAAACCAAAGTGAATTATCTGCAGGAGGCCCTGGCGCATGAATCTGTGCGGCGGCAACGATGTCGGACCACCAGGGGCCGAGAAAACCACAGTCTCATGGGTCCGGACACACAGGGTCAGGGAAAAATCCAATATATAGCTGGTGATATCTCGGGTGCTATTAGAGACTGCGCAATAAACCAACGTGAATTATCGGGCAGGTGGCCCTGGCGCATGAATCTGTGCAGCGGGAACGACATCGGACCACCAGGGGCCGAGACCACCGACACATGGGGCCGGACACTCAGGGTCAGGGAAAAATCCATTATATATCTGGTGATATCTCCGGTGTCATTAGAGATAGCGCGATAAATCAAAGTGCATTGTCTGCGGGAGGGCCTGTAGCATGAATCTGTGCAGCGGCAACGACCTAGGACAACCAGGGGCCGAGACAACCACCGTCTCATGGGGCCGAACACTCAGGGTCGGGGAAAAATCCAATATATATCTGGTGATATGTCGGGTGCTATTAGAGATAGCGCAATAAACCAAAGTGCAATATCTGCAGGAGGCCCCGGCGCATGAATCTGTGCAGAGGAAACGAACTCGGAACACCAGCGGCCGAGAAAATTACAGATTTTCGGTATCCGTCACCCAATTTCATGTAAAAATCCAGCATATATCTGGTGATATCTCGGGTTGTATTACAGATAGCGCGATAAATCAAAGTGCATTGTCTGCAGGAGGCCCTGGAGCATGAATCTGGGCAGCGGGATCGACCTCGGACCACCAGGGGCCGAGAAAACCACAGTCTCATGGGGCCGGACACTCAGGGTCAGGGGAAAATCCAATATATATCTGGTGATATCTCGGGTGCTATTAGACATAGCGCAATAAACCAAAGTGAATTATCTGCAGGAGGCCCTGGCGCATGAATCTGTGCAGCGGCAACGATGTCGGACCACCAGGGGCCGAGAAAACCACAGTCTCATGGGGCCGGTCACTCAGGGTCAGGGAAAAATCCAATATATATCTGGTGATATCTCGGGTGCTATTAGAGATAGCGCAATAAACCAAAGTGCATTATCTGCAGGAGGCCCCGGCGAATGAATCTGTGCAGAGGAAACGAACTCGGAACACCAGCGGCCGAGAAAATTACAGATTTTCGGTATCCGTCACCCAATTTCATGTAAAAATCCAGCATATATCTGGTGATATCTCGGGTTGTATTACAGATAGCGCGATAAATCAAAGTGCATTGTCTGCAGGAGGCCCTGGAGCATGAATCTGGGCAGCGGGATCGACCTCGGACCACCAGGGGCCGAGAAAACCACAGTCTCATGGGGCCGGACACTCAGGGTCAGGGGAAAATCCAATATATATCTGGTGATATCTCGGGAGCTATTAGAGATAGCGCAATAAACCAAAGTGAATTATCTGCAGGAGGCCCTGGCGCATGAATCTGTGCAGCGGCAACGATGTCGGACCACCAGGGGCCGAGAAAACCACAGTCTCATGGGTCCGGTCACTCAGGGTCAGGGAAAAATCCAATATATATCTGGTGATATCTCGGGTGCTATTAGAGATAGCGCAATAAACCAAAGTGAATTATCTGCAGGAGGCCCTGCCGCATGTATCTGTGCAGCGGCAACGATGTCGGACCACCAGGGGCCGAGAAAACCACAGTCTCATGGGCCGGACACTCAGGATCAGGGAAAAATCCAATATATATCTGGTGATATCTCGGGTGCTATTACAGACACCCCAATAAATCAAAGGGCATTATCTGTAGGAGGCCCTGGCTCATGAATCTGTGCAGCGGGAACGACCTCGGACCACCAGGGGCCGAGAAAACCACCGTCTCATGGGGCCGGACACTCAGGGTCATGGAAAAATCCAATATGTATCTGGTGATATCTCGGGTGCTATTAGAGATAGCGCAATAAACCAAAGTGAATTATCTGCAGGAGGCCCTGGCGCATGAATCTGTGCAGCGGCAACGATGTCGGACCACCAGGGGCCGAGAAAACCACAGTCTCATGGGGCCGGTCACTCAGGGTCAGGGAAAAATCCAATATATATCTGGTGATATCTCGGGTGCTATTAGAGATAGCGCAATAAATCAAAGTGCATTATCTGCAGGAGGCCCCGGCGCATGAATCTGTGCAGCGGCAACGACCTCGGACCACCAGGGGCCGAGAAAACCACCGTCTCATGGGGCCGGACACTCAGGGTCAGGGAAAAATCAAATACATGTCTGGTGATATCTCAGGTGCTGGTACAGATAGAGCAATAAATCAAAGAGCATTATCTGCAGGAGGCCCTGGCGCATGAATCTGTGCAGCGGGAAGGACCTCGGACCACCAGCGGCCGAGAACATTACAGATTTTCGGTATCCGTCAACCAATTTCATGTAAAAATCCATCATATATCTGGTGATATCTCAGGTTGTATTACAGATAGCGCGATAAATAAAAGTGCATTGTCTGCAGGAGGCCCTGTCGCATGCATCTGTGCAGCGGGAACGACATCGGACAACCAGGGGCCAAGAAAACCACCGTCTCATGGAGTGGGACACTCAGGGTCAGGGAAAAATCAAATATATGTCTGGTGATATCTCAGGTGCTGGTACAGATAGCGCAATAAATCAAAGAGCATTATCTGCAGGAGGCCCTGGCGCATGAATCTGGGCAGCGGGAACGACCTCGGACCACCAGGGGAGGAGAAAACCACAGTCTCATGGGGCCGGACACTCAGGGTCAGGGAAAAATCCAATATATATCTGGTGATATCTCGGGTCCTATTAGAGATAGCGCAATAAACCAAAGTGAAATATCTGCAGGAGGCCCTAGCGCATGAATCTGTGCAGCGGGAACGAACTCGGACCACCACGGGCCGAGAAAACCACCGTCTCATGGGGCCGGACACTCAGGGTCAGGGAAAAATCCAATATATATCTGGTGATATCTCAGGTGCTATTAGAGATAGCGCAATAAACCAAAGTGCATTGTCTGTAGGAGGCCCTGGCGCATGAATCTGTGCAGCGGGAACGACCTCGGACCACCAGGGGCCGACAAAACCCCCGTCTCATGGGGCCGGACACTCAGGGTCAGGGAGAAATCCAATATATATCTGGTGATATCTCGGGTGCTATTAGAGATAGCGCAATAAATCAAAGTGCATTGTCTGTAGGAGGCCCTGGCGCATGAATCTGTGCAGCGGGAACGACCTCGGACCACCAGGGGCCGAGAAAACCACCCTCTCATGGGGCCGGACACTCAGGGTCAGCGAGAAATCCAATATATATCTGGTGCTATCTCGGGTGCTATTAGAGATAGCGCAATAAATCAAAGTGCATTGTCTGTAGGAGGCCCTGGCGCATGAATCTGTGCAGCGGGTACGACCTCGGACCACCAGGGGCCGAGAAAACCACCGTCTCATGGGGCCAGACACTCAGGGTCAGGGAGAAATCCAATATATATCTGGTGATATATAGGGTGCTATTAGAGATAGCGCCATAAACCAAAGTGAATTATCTGCAGGAGTCCCTGGCGCATGAATCTGTGCAGCGGGAACGACCTCGGACCACCAGGGGCCGAGAAAACCACCGTCTCATGGGGCCGGGCACTCAGGGTCAGGGAAAAATCCAATATATATCTGGTGATATCTCGGGTGCTATTGCAGATAGCCCAATAAATCAAAGTGCATTGTCTGTAGGAGGCCCTGGCGCATGAATCTGTGCAGCGGGTACGACCTCGGACCACCAGGGGCCGAGAAAACCACCGTCTCAAGGGGCCGGACACTCAGGGTCAGGCAAAAATCCAATATATATCTGGTGATATCTCGGGTTCTATTAGAGATAGCGCAATAAATCAAAGTGCATTATCTGCCGGAGGCCCTGGCGCATGAATCTGTGCAGCGGGAACGACCTCGGACCACCAGGGGCCCAGAAAACCACAGTCTCATGGGGCCGGACACTCAGGGTCAGGGAAAAATCCAATATGTATCTGGTGATATCTCGGGTGCTATTAGAGATAGCGCAATAAACCAAATTGAATTATCTGCAGGAGGCCCTGGCGCATGAATCTGTGCAGCGGGAACGAACTCGGAACACCAGCGGCCGAGAAAATTACAGATTTTCGGTATCCGTCACCCAATTTCATGTAAAAATCCAGCATATATCTGATGATATCTCGGGTTGTATTACAGATAGCGCGATAAATCAAAGTGAATTATCTGCAGGAGGCCCTGGCGCATGAATCTGTGCAGCGGGAACGACCTCGGACCAACAGGGACCGAGAAATCCACCGTCTCATGGGGCCGGACACTCAGGGTCAGGGAAAAATCCAATATATATCTGGTGATATCTCGGGTTCTATTACAGATAGCGCCATAAATCAAAGAGCATTGTCTGCAGGAGGCCCTGGCGCATGAATCTGTGCAGCAGCAACGACGTCGGACCACCAGGGGCCAAAAAAATTACAGATTTTCGGTATCCGTCACCCAAGGTCATGTAAAAATCCAACATATATCTGGTGATATCTCGGGTGCTATTAGAGATAGCGCAACAAACCAAAGTGACTTATCTGCAGGAGGCCCTTGCGCGTGAATCTGTGCAGCGGGAACGACCTCGGACCACCAGGGGCCGAGAAAACCACCGTCCCATCGGGCCGGACACTGAGGGTCAGGGAAAAATCCAATATATATCAGGTGATATCTCGGGTGCCATTACAGATAGCGCAATAAATCAAAGTGCATTGTCTGTAGGAGGCCCTGGCGCATGAATCTCTGCAGCGGGAACGACCTCGGACCACCAGGGGCCGAGAAAACCACCCTCTCATGGGGCCGGACACTCAGCGTCTGGGAGAAATCCAATATATATCAGGTGATATCTCGGGTGCTATTAGAGATAGCGCAATAAATCAAAGTGAATTATCTGCAGGAGGCCCTGGCGCATGAATCTGTGTAGCGGGAACGACCTCGGACCATCAGGGTCCGAGAAATCCACCGTCTCATGGGGCCGGACACTCAGGGTCAGGGAAAATACCAATATATATCTGGTGATATCTCGGGTGCTATTTCAGATCGCGCAATAAATCAAAGTGCATTGTCTGTAGGAGGCCCTGGCGCATGAATCTGTGCAGCGGGTACGACCTCGGACCACCAGGGGCCGAGAAAACCACCGTCACATGGGGCCGGGCATTCAGGGTCAGGGAGAAATCCAATATATATCTGGTGATATCTCGGGTGCTATTAGAGATAGCGCCATATACCAAGGTGAATTATCTGAAGGAGGCCCTGGCGCATGAATCTGTGCAGCGGGTACGACCTCGGACCACCAGGGGCCGAGAAAACCACCGTCTCATGGGGCCGGACACTCAGGGTCAGGGAGAAATCCAATATATATCTGGTGATATCTCGGGTGCTATTAGAGATAGCGCCATAAACCAAGGTGAATTATCTGCAGGAGTCCCTGGCGCATGCATCTGTGCAGCGGGTCGCCATCGGACCACCAGGGACCGAGAAAACCACCGTCTCATGGGGCCGCACACTCAGGGTCAGGGGAAAATCCAATATATATCTGGTGATATCTCGGGTGCTATTTGAGATAGCGCAATAAACCGAAGTGAAGTATCTGCAGGAGGCCCTGGCGCATGACTATGTGCAGCGGGAACGACCTCGGACCACTAGGGTCCGACAAAACCACCGTCTCATGGGGCCGGACACTCAGGGTCAGGGAAAAATCCAATATATATCTGGTGACATCTCGGGTGCTCTTACAGATAACGCACTAAACTAAAGTGAATTATCTGCAGGGGGCCCTGGCGCATGAATCTGTGCAGCGGGAACGACCTCGGACCACCAGGGGCCAAGAAAACCACCGTCTCATCGTTCCGGACACTCAGGGTCAGGGAAAAATCCATTATATATCTGATGATATCACGGGTGTCATTACAGATAGCGCGATAAATCAAAGTGTATTATCTGCAGGAGGCCCTGGCGCATGAATCTGTGCACCGGGAACGACCTCGGACCACCAAGGGCCGAGAAAATTACAGTCTCATGGGGCCGGTCACTCAGGGTCAGGGGAAAATCCAATATATATCTGGTGATATCTCGGGTGCTATTAGAGATAGCGCAATAAACCAAAGTGAATTATCTGCAGGACGCCCCGGCGCATGAATCTGTGCAGCGGGAACGACCTCGGACCACCAGGGGCCGAGGAAACCACCGTCCCATGGGGCCGGACACTCAGGGTCAGGGAAAAATCCAATATATATCTGGTGATATCTCGGGTGTCATTAGAGATAGCGCGATAAATCAAAGTGCATTGTCTGCGGGAGGGCCTGTAGCATGAATCTGTGCAGCAGGAACGACCTCGGACCACCAGGGGCCGAGAAAACCACAGTCACATGGGGCCGGACACTCAGGGTCAGGGAAAAATCCAATATATATCTGGCGATATCTCGGGTTCTATTACAGATAGCGCCATAAATCAAAGAGCATTGTCTGCAGGAGGCCCTGGCGCATGAATCTGTGCAGCAGCAACGACGTCGGACCACCAGGGGCCAAAAAAATTACAGATTTTCGGTATCCGTCACCCAAGGTCATGAAAAATCCAGCATATACCTGGTGATATCTCGGGTGCTATTAGAGATAGCGCAATAAACCAAAGTGAATTATCTGCAGGAGGCCCTTGCGCGTGAATCTGTGCAGCGGGAACGACCTCGGACCACCAGGGGCCGAGAAAACCACCGTCCCATCGGGCCGGACACTGAGGGTCAGGGAAAAATCCAATATATATCAGGTGATATCTCGGGTGCTATTACAGATAGCGCAATAAATCAAAGTGCATTGTCTGTAGGAGGCCCTGGCGCATGAATCTGTGCAGCGGGAACGACCTCGGACCACCAGGGGCCGAGAAAACCACCGTCTCATGGGGCCGGACACTCAGGCTCAGGGAAAAATCCAATATATATCTGGTGATATCTCGGGTGCTATTACAGATCGCCCAATAAATCAAAGTGCATTGTCTGTAGGAGGCCCTGGCGCATGAATCTGTGCAGCGGCAACCGATGTCGGACCACCAGGGGCCGAGAAAACCACAGTCTCATGGGGCCGGGCACTCAGGGTCAGGGAAAAGACCAATATATATCTGATGATATCTCTGGTGCTATTAGAGATAGCGCAATAAACCAAAGTGAATTATCTGCAGGAGGCCCTCGCGCATGAATCTGTGCAGCGGGAACGACCTCGGACCACCAGGGGCCGAGAAAACCACCGTCCCATCGGGCCGGACACTCAGGGTCAGGGAAAAATCCAATATATATCAGGTGATATCTCGGGTGCTATTACAGATAGCGCAATAAATCAAAGTGCATTGTCTGTAGGAGGCCCTGGCGCATGAATCTGTGCAGCGGGAACGGCCTCGGACCACCAGGAGCCGAGAAAACCACCGTCTCATGGGGCCGGACACTCAGGGTCAGGGAAAAGAACAATATATATCTGGTGATATCTCGGGTGCTATTAGAGATAGCGCAATAAATCAAAGTGCATTATCTGCAGGAGGCCCCGGCGCATGAAACTGTGCAGCGGGAACGACCTCGGACCACCAGGGGCCGAGAAAACCACATTCTCATGGGTCCGGACACACAGGGTCAGGGAAAAATCCATTATATATCTGATGATATCACGGGTGTCATTACAGATAGCGCAATAAATCAAAGTGAATTATCTGCAGGAGGCCCTGGCGCATGAATCTGTGCAGCGGAAACGACCTCGCACCACCAGGGGTCGAGGAAACCACCGTCCCATGGGGCCGGACACTCAGGGTCAGGGAAAAATCCATTATATATCTGGTGATATCTCGGGTGTCATTAGAGATAGCGCGATAAATCAAAGTGCATTGTCTGCGGGAGGGCCTGTAGCATGAATCTGTGCAGCAGGAACGACCTCGGACCACCAGGGGCCGAGAAAACCACAGTCACATGGGGCCGGACACTCAGGGTCAGGGGAATATCCAATATATATCTAGTGATATCTCGGGTGCTATTAGAGATAGCGCAATAAACCAAATTGAATTATCTGCAGGAGGGCCTGGCGCATGAATCTGTGCAGCGGTAACGACCTCGGACCACCAGGAGCCGAGAAAACCACCGTCTCATGGGGCCGGACACTCAGGGTCAGGGAGAAATCCAATATATATCTGGTGATATCTCGGGTGCTATTAGAGATAGCGCGATAAATCAAAGTGAATTATCTGCAGGAGGCCCTGGCGCATGAATCTGAGCAGCGGGAACGACCTCGGACCACCAGGGTCCGAGAAATCCACCATCTCATGGGGCCGGACACTCAGGGTCAGGGAAAAATCCAATATATATCTGGCGATATCTCGGGTTCTATTACAGATAGCGCCATAAATCAAAGAGCATTGTCTGCAGGAGGCCCTGGCGCATGAATCTGTGCAGCAGCAACGACGTCGGACCACCAGGGGCCAAAAAAATTACAGATTTTCGGTATCCGTCACCCAAGGTCATGAAAAATCCAGCATATACCTGGTGATATCTCGGGTGCTATTAGAGATAGCGCAATAAACCAAAGTGAATTATCTGCAGGAGGCCCTTGCGCGTGAATCTGTGCAGCGGGAACGACCTCGGACCACCAGGGGCCGAGAAAACCACCGTCCCATCGGGCCGGACACTGAGGGTCAGGGAAAAAGCCAATATATATCAGGTGATATCTCGGGTGCTATTACAGATAGCGCAATAAATCAAAGTGCATTGTCTGTAGGAGGCCCTGGCGCATGAATCTGTGCAGCGGGAACGACCTCGGACCACCAGGGGCCGAGAAAACCACCCTCTCATGGGGCCGGACACTCAGGGTCAGCGAGAAATCCAATATATATCTGGTGATATCTCGGGTGCTATTAGAGATAGCGCGATAAATCAAAGTGCATTGTCTGTAGGAGGCCCTGGCGCATGAGTCTGTGCAGCGGGAACGACCTCGGACCACCAGGGGCCGAGAAAACCACCGTCCCATCGGTCCGGACACTCAGGGTCAGGGCAAAATCCAATATATATCAGGTGATATAGCGGGTGCTATTACAGATAGGGCAGTAAATCAAAGTGCATTGTCTGTAGGAGGCCCTGGCGCATGAATCTGTGCAGCGGGAACGACCTCGGACCAACAGGAGCCGAGAAAACCACCGTCTCATGGGGCCGGACACTCAGGGTCAGGGAGAAATCCAATATATATCTGGTGCTATCTCGGGTGCTATTAGAGATAGCGCAATAAATCAAAGTGCATTGTCTGTAGGAGGCCCTGGCGCATGAATCTGTGCAGCGGGTACGACCTCGGACCACCAGGGTCCGAGAAAACCACCGTCTCATGGGGCCAGACACTCAGGGTCAGGGAGAAATCCAATATATATCTGGCGATATATAGGGTCCTATTAGAGATAGCGCCATAAACCAAAGTGAATTATCTGCAGGAGTCCCTGGCGCATGAATCTGTGCAGCGGGAACGACCTCGGACCACCAGGGGCCGAGAAAACCACCGTCTCATGGGGCCGGACACTCAGGCTCAGGGAAAAATCCAATATATATCTGGTGATATCTCGGGTGCTATTACAGATCGCCCAATAAATCAAAGTGCATTGTCTGTAGGAGGCCCTGGCGCATGAATCTGTGCAGCGGCAACCGATGTCGGACCACCAGGGGCCGAGAAAACCACAGTCTCATGGGGCCGGGCACTCAGGGTCAGGGAAAAGACCAATATATATCTGGTGATATCTCTGGTGCTATTAGAGATAGCGCAATAAACCAAAGTGAATTATCTGCAGGAGGCCCTTGCGCATGAATCTGTGCAGCGGGAACGACCTCGGACCACCAGGGGCCGAGAAAACCACCGTCCCATCGGGCCGGACACTCAGGGTCAGGGAAAAATCCAATATATATCAGGTGATATCTCGGGTGCTATTACAGATAGCGCAATAAATCAAAGTGCATTGTCTGTAGGAGGCCCTGGCGCATGAATCTGTGCAGCGGGAACGGCCTCGGACCACCAGGAGCCGAGAAAACCACCGTCTCATGGGGCCGGACACTCAGGGTCAGGGAAAAGAACAATATATATCTGGTGATATCTCGGGTGCTATTAGAGATAGCGCAATAAATCAAAGTGCATTATCTGCAGGAGGCCCCGGCGCATGAATCTGTGCAGCGGGAACGACCTCGGACCACCAGGGGCCGAGAAAACCACATTCTCATGGGTCCGGACACACAGGGTCAGGGAAAAATCCATTATATATCTGATGATATCACGGGTGTCATTACAGATAGCGCGATAAATCAAAGTGTATTATCTGCAGGAGGCCCTGGCGCATGAATCTGTGCACCGGGAACGACCTCGGACCACCAAGGGCCGAGAAAATTACAGTCTCATGGGGCCGGGCACTCAGGGTCAGGGGAAAATCCAATATATATCTGGTGATATCTCGGGTGCTATTAGAGATAGCGCGATAATTCAAAGTGAATTATCTGCAGGAGGCCCTGGCGCATGAATCTGTGCAGCGGGAACGACCTCGGACCACCAGGGGCCGAGGAAACCACCGTCCCATGGGGCCGGACACTCATGGTCAGGGAAAAATCCATTATATATCTGGTGATATCTCGGGTGTCAATAGAGATAGCGCGATGAATCAAACTGCATTGTCTGCGGGAGGGCCTGTAGCATGAATCTGTGCAGCGGCAACGACCTAGGACAACCAGGGGCCGAGAAAACCACCGTCACATGGGGCCGAACACTCAGGGTCGGGGAAAAATCCAATATATATCTGGTGATATGTCGGGTGCTATTAGAGATAGCGCAATAAACCAAAGTGAATTGTCTGCAGGAGGCCCTGGCGCATGAATCTGTGCAGCAGGAACGACCTCGGACCACCAGGGGCCGAGAAAACCACAGTCACATGGGGCCGGACACTCAGGGTCAGGGGAATATCCAATATATATCTAGTGATATCTCGGGTGCTATTAGAGATAGCGCAATAAACCAAATTGAATTATCTGCAGGAGGCACTGGCTCATGAATCTGTGCAGCGGTAACGACCTCGGACCACCAGGAGCCGAGAAAACCACCGTCTCATGGGGCCGGACACTCAGGGTCAGGGAGAAATCCAATATATATCTGGTGATATCTCGGGTGCTATTAGAGATAGCGCGATAAATCAAAGTGAATTATCTGCAGGAGGCCCTGGCGCATGAATCTGTGCAGCGGGAACGACCTCGGACCACCAGGGTCCGAGAAATCCACCATCTCATGGGGCCGGACACTCAGGGTCAGGGAAAAATCCAATATATATCAGGTGATATCTCGGGTGCTATTACAGATAGCGCAATAAATCAAAGTGCATTGTCTGTAGGAGGCCCTGGCGCATGAATCTGTGCAGCGGGAACGACCTCGCACCACCAGGGGCCGAGAAAACCACCCTCTCATGGGGCCGGACACTCAGGGACAGCGAGAAATCCAATATATATCTGGTGATATCTCGGGTGCTATTAGAGATAGCGCGATAAATCAAAGTGCATTGTCTGTAGGAGGCCCTGGCGCATGAGTCTGTGCAGCGGGAACGACCTCGGACCACCAGGGGCCGAGAAAACCACCGTCCCATCGGGCCGGACACTCAGGGTCAGGGCAAAATCCAATATATATCAGGTGATATAGCGGGTGCTATTACAGATAGGGCAGTAAATCAAAGTGCATTGTCTGTAGGAGGCCCTGGCGCATGAATCTGTGCAGCGGGAACGACCTCGGACCAACAGGAGCCGAGAAAACCACCGTCTCATGGGGCCGGACACTCAGGGTCAGGGAGAAATCCAATATATATCTGGTGCTATCTCGGGTGCTATTAGAGATAGCGCAATAAATCAAAGTGCATTGTCTGTAGGAGGCCCTGGCGCATGAATCTGTGCAGCGGGTACGACCTCGGACCACCAGGGGCCGAGAAAACCACCGTCTCATGGGGCCAGACACTCAGGGTCAGGGAGAAATCCAATATATATCTGGCGATATATAGGGTCCTATTAGAGATAGCGCCATAAACCAAAGTGAATTAACTGCAGGAGTCCCTGGCGCATGAATCTGTGCAGCGGGAACGACCTCGGACCACCAGGGGCCGAGAAAACCACAGTCTCATGGGGCCGGGCACTCAGGGTCAGGGAAAAGACCAATATATATCTGGTGATATCTCGGGTGCTATTAGAGAAAGCGCAATAAACCAAAGTGAATTATCTGCAGGAGGCCCTGGCGCATGAATCTGTGCAGCGGCAACGATGTCGGACCACCAGGGGCCGAGAAAACCACAGTCTCATGGGCCGGACACTCAGGATCAGGGAAAAATCCAATATATATCTGGTGATATCTCGGGTGCTATTACAGACACCCCAATAAATCAAAGGGCATTATCTGTAGGAGGCCCTGGCTCATGAATCTGTGCAGCGGGAACGACCTCGGACCACCAGGGGCCGAGAAAACCACCGTCTCATGGGGCCGGACACTCAGGGTCATGGAAAAATCCAATATGTATCTGGTGATATCTCGGGTGCTATTAGAGATAGCGCAATAAACCAAAGTGAATTATCTGCAGGAGGCCCTGGCGCATGAATCTGTGCAGCGGCAACGATGTCGGACCACCAGGGGCCGAGAAAACCACAGACTCATGGGGCCGGTCACTCAGGGTCAGGGAAAAATCCAATATATATCTGGTGATATCTCGGGTGCTATTAGAGATAGCGCAATAAATCAAAGTGCATTATCTGCAGGAGGCCCTGGCGCATGAATCTGTGCAGCGGCAACGATGTCGGACCACCAGGGGCCGAGAAAACCACAGTCTCATGGGGCCGGTCACTCAGGGTTAGGGAAAAATCCAATATATATCTGGTGATATCTCGGGTGCTATTACAGACACCCCAATAAATCAAAGGGCATTATCTGTAGGAGGCCCTGGCTCATGAATCTGTGCAGCGGGAACGACCTCGGACCACCAGGGGTCGAGAAAACCACCGACTCATGGGGCCGGACACTCAGGGTCATGGAAAAATCCAATATGTATCTGGTGATATCTCGGGTGCTATTAGAGATAGCGCAATAAACCAAAGTGAATTATCTGCAGGAGGCCCTGGCGCATGAATCTGTGCAGCGGGAACGACCTCGGACCACCAGGGGCCGAGAAAACCACCGTCTCATGGGGCCGGACACTCAGGGTCAGGGGAAAATCCAATATATATCTGGTGATATCTCGGGTGCTATTAGAGATAGCGCAATAAATCAAAGTGCATTATCTGCAGGAGGCCCTGGCGCATGAATCTGTGCCGCGGGAACGACCTCGGTCCACCAGGGGCCGAGAAAACCACAGTCTCATGGGCCCGGACACTCAGGGTCAGGGGAAAATCCAATATATATCTGGTGATATCTCGGGTGCTATTAGAGATAGCGCAGTAAACCAAAGTGAATTATCTGCAGGAGGCCCTGGCGCATGAATCTGTGCAGCGGGAACGTCCTCGGACCACCAGGGGCCGAGAAAACCACCGTCTCATGGGGCCGGACACTCAGGGTCAGGGGAAAATCCAATATATATCTGGTGATATCTCGGGTGCTATTAGAGATAGCGCAATAAATCAAAGTGCATTATCTGCAGGAGGCCCTGGCGCATGAATCTGTGCAGCGGGAACGACCTCGGTCCACCAGGGGCCGAGAAAACCACAGTCTCATGGGGCCGGACACTCAGGGTCATGGGAAAATCCAATATATATCTGGTGATATCTCGGGTGCTATTAGAGATAGCGCAATAAATCAAAGTGCATTATCTGCAGGAGGCCCTGGCGCATGAATCTGTGCAGCGGGAACGACCTCGGTCCACCAGGGGCCGAGAAAACCACAGTCTCATGGGGCCGGACACTCAGGGTCATGGGAAAATCCAATATATATCTGGTGATATCTCGGGTGCTATTAGAGATAGCGCAATAAATCAAAGTGCATTGTCCGTAGGAGGCCCTTGCGCATGAATCTGGGCAGCGGGAACGACCTCGGACGACCAGGGGCCGAGAAAACCACCGTCACATGGGGCCGGACACTCTGGGTAAGGGGAAAATCCAATATGTATCTGGTGATATCTCGGGTGCTATTACAGATAGCGCAATAAATCAAAGTGAATTATCTGCAGGAGGCCCTGGCGCATGAATCTGCGCATCGGGAACCGCATCGGACCACCAGGGGCCGAGAAAACCACCATCTCATGGGTCCGGACACTCAGGGTCAGGGGAAAATGCAATATATATCTGGTGATATCTCGGGTGCTATTAGAGATGGCGCCATAAACCAAAGTGAATTATCTGCAGGAGGCCCTGGTGCATGAATCTGTGCAGCGGAAACGACCTCGGACCACCAGGGGCCGAGAAAACCACCGTCTCATGGGGCCGGACACTCAGGGTCAGGGAAAAATCCAATATATATCTGGTGATATCTCGGGTGCTATTACAGATAGCGCAATAAATCAAAATGCATTGTCTGTTGGAGGCCCTGGCGCCTGAATCTGGGTAGCGGGAACGACCTCGGACCACCAGGGGCCGAGAAAACCACAGTCTCATTTTGCCGGACACTCAGGGTCAGGGGAAAATCCAATATAAATCTGGTGATATCTCGGGTGCTATTAGAGATAGTGCAATAAACCAAAGTGAATTATGTGCAGGAGGCCCTGGCGCATGAATCTGTGCAGCGGGAACGACCTCGGACCACCAGGGGCCGAGAAAACCACCGTCTCATGGGGCCGGACACTCAGGGTCAGGGAAAAATCCAATATATATCTGGTGATATCTCGGGTGCTATTACAGATAGCGCAATAAATCAAAATGCATTGTCTGTTGGAGGCCCTGGCGCATGAGTCTGTGCAGCGGGAACGACCTCGGACCACCAGGAGCCGAGAAAACCACCGTCTCATGGGGCCGGACACTCAGGGTCAGGAGAAAATCCAATATATATCTGGTGATATCTCGGGTGCTATTACAGATAGCACAATAAATCAAAGTGCATTGTCTGTAGGAGGCCCTCGCGCATGAATCTGTGCAGCGGGAACGACGTCGGACCACCAGGGGCCGAGAAAACCACAGTCTCAAGGGGCCGGACACTCAGGGTCAGGGGAAAATCCAATATAAATCTGGTGATATCTCGGGTGCTATTAGAGATAGTGCAATAAACCAAAGTGAATTATGTGTAGGAGGCCCTGGCGCATGAATCTGGGCAGCGCGAACGACCTCGGACCATCAGGGGCCGAGAAAACCACAGTCTCATTTTGCCGGACACTCAGGGTCATGGGAAAATCCAATATAAATCTGGTGATATCTCGGGTGCTATTAGAGATGGTGCAATAAACCAAAGTGAATTATCTGCAGGAGGCCCTGGCGCATAAATCTGTGCAGCGGGAACGACCTCGGACCACCAGGGGCCGAGAAAACCACAGTCTCGTGGGGCCGGACACTCAGGGTCAGGGGAAAATCCAATATATACCTGGTGATATCTCGGGTGCTATTAGAGATAGCGCCATAAACCAGAGTGAATTATCTGCAGGAGGCCCTGGCGCATGAATCTGTGCAGCGGGAACGACCTCGGACCACCAGGGGCCGAGAAAACCACCGTCTCATGGGGACGGACACTCAGGGTCAGGGAAAAATACAATATATATCTGGTGATATCTTGGGTGCTATTACAGATAGCGCAATAAATCAAAGTGCATTGTCTGTAGGATGCCCTGGCGCATGAATCTGTGCAGCGGAAACGACCTCGGACCACCAGGGGCCGAGAAAACCACCGTCTCATGGGGCCGGACACTCAGGGTCAGGGAAAAATCCAATATATATCTGGTGATATCTCGGGTGCTATTACAGATAGCGCAATAAATCAAAGTGCATTGTCTGTAGGAGGCCCTGGCGCATGAATCTGGGCAGCGGGAACGACCTCGGACCACCAGGGGCCGAGAAAACCACAGTCTCATTTTGCCGGACACTCAGGGTCAGAGGAAAATCCAATATAAATCTGGTGATATCTCGGGAGCTATTAGAGATGGTGCAATAAACCAAAGGTAATTATCTGCAGGAGGCCCTGGCGCATAAATCTGTGCAGCGGGAACGACCTCGGACCACCAGGGGCCGAGAAAACCACCGTCTCGTGGGGCCGGACACTCAGGATCAGGGAAAAAGCAAATATATATCTGGTGATATCTCGGGTGCTATTAGAGATAGCGCAATAAATCAAAGTGAATTATCTGCAGGAGGCCCTAGCGCATGAATCTGTGCAGCGGGAACGTCCTCGGACCACCAGGCGCCGAGGAAACCACCGTCCTATGGGGCCGGACACTCAGGGTCAGGGAAAAATCAAATATATGTCTGGTCATATCTCGCGTGCTGTTACAGATAGCGCAATAAATCAAAGTGCATTGTCTGTAGGAGGCCCTCGCGCATGAATCTGTGCAGCGGGAACGACGTCGGACCACCAGGGGCCGAGAAAACCACAGTCTCAAGGGGCCGGACACTCAGGGTCAGGGGAAAATCCAATATATATCTGGTGATATCTCGGGTGCTATTACAGATAGCGCAATAAATCAAAGTGCATTGTCTGTAGGAGGCCTTGGCGCATGAATCTGGGCAGCGGGAACGACCTCGGACCACCAGGGGCCGAGAAAACCACAGTCTCATGGGGCCGGACACTGAGGGTCAGGGGAAATCCAATATATATCTGGTGATATCTCGGGTGCTATTACAGATAGCGCAATAAATCAAAGTGCATTAACTGTAGGAGGCCCTGGCGCATGAGTCTGTGCAGCGGGCACGACCTCGGACCACCAGGAGCCGAGAAAACCACCGTCTCATGGGGCCGGACACTCAGGGTCAGGAGAAAATCCAATATATATCTGGTGATATCTCTGGTGCTATTACAGATAGCACAATAAATCAAAGTGCATTGCCTGTAGGAGGCCCTCGCGCATGAATCTGTGCAGCGGGAACGACGTCGGACCACCAGGGGCCGAGAAAACCACAGTCTCAAGGGGCCGGACACTCAGGGTCAGGGGAAAATCCAATATATATCTGGTGATATCTCGGGTGCTATTACAGATAGCGCAATAAATCAAAGTGCATTGTCTGTAGGAGGCCCTGGCGCATGAATCTGGGCAGCGGGAACGACCTCGGACCACCAGGGGCCGAGAAAACCACAGTCTCATTTTGCCGGACACTCAGGGTCAGGGGAAAATCCAATATAAATCTGGTGATATCTCGGGTGCTATTAGAGATGGTGCAATAAACCAAAGTGAATTATCTGCAGGAGGCCCTGGCGCATAAATCTGTGCAGCGGGAACGACCTCGGACCACCAGGGGCCGAGAAAACCACAGTCTCGTGGGGCCGGACAATCAGGGTCAGGGGAAAATCCAATATATACCTGGTGATATCTCGGGTGCTATTAGAGATAGCGCCATAAACCAGAGTGAATTATCTGCAGGAGGCCCTGGCGCATGAATCTGTGCAGCGGGAACGACCTCGGACCACCAGGGGCCGAGAAAACCACCGTCTCATGGGGACGGACACTCAGGGTCAGGGAAAAATACAATATATATCTGGTGATATCTTGGGTGCTATTACAGATAGCGCAATAAATCAAAGTGCATTGTCTGTAGGATGCCTTGGCGCATGAATCTGTGCAGCGGAAACGACCTCGGACCACCAGGGGCCGAGAAAACCACCGTCTCATGGGGCCGGACACTCAGGGTCAGGGAAAAATACAATATATATCTGGTGATATCTCGGGTGCTATTACAGATAGCGCAATAAATCAAAGTGCATTGTCTGTAGGAGGCCCTGGCGCATGAATCTGGGCAGCGGGAACGACCTCGGACCACCAGGGGCCGAGAAAACCACAGTCTCATTTTGCCGGACACTCAGGGTCAGGGGAAAATCCAATATAAATCTGGTGATATCTCGGGTGCTATTAGAGATGGTGCAATAAACCAAAGTGAATTATCTGCAGGAGGCCCTGGGCATGAACCTGTGCAGCGGGAACGACCTCGGACCACCAGGGGCCGAGAAAACCACCGTCACATGGGGCCGGACACTCAGGATCAGGGAAAAAGCAAATATATATCTGGTGATATCTCGGGTGCTATTAGAGATAGCGCAATAAATCAAAGTGATTTATCTGCAGGAGGCCCTAGCGCATGCATCTGTGCAGCGGGAACGTCCTCGGACCACCAGGCGCCGAGGAAACCACCGTCCTATGGGGCCGGACACTCAGGGTCAGGGAAAAATCAAATATATGTCTGGTGATATCTCGCGTGCTGTTACAGATAGCGCAATAAATCAAAGTGCATTGTCTGTAGGAGGCCCTAGCGCATGAATCTGTGCGGTGGGAACGACCTCGGACCACCACGGGCCGAGAAAACCACCGTTCCTTTTTGGCCGGACACTCATGGTCAGGGGAAAATCCAATATATATCTGGTGTTATCTCGGGTGCTATTAGAGATAGCGCAAAAAACCAGAGTGAATTATCTGCAGGAGACCCTGGGCATGAACCTGTGCAGCGGGAACGACCTCGGACCACCAGGGGCCGAGAAAACCACCGTCACATGGGGCCGGACACTCTGGGTCAGGGGAAAATCCAATATGTATCTGGTGATATCTCGGGTGCCATTAGAGATAGCGCAATAAACCAAAGTGTATTATCTGCAGGAGGCCCTGGCGCATGAATCTGTGCAGCGGGAACGACCTCGGACCACCGGAGGCCGAGAAAACCACCGTCTCACGGGGCCGCTCACTCAGGGTCATGTAAAAATCCAGCATATATATGGTGCTTTCTCGGGTGCTATTACAGATAGCGCAATAAAGCAAAGTGCATTGTCTGTAGGAGGCCCTGGCGCATGCATCTGTTTAGCGGGAACGACATCGGATCACCAGGGGCCGAGAAAACCACCGCCTCACGGGGCCGAACACTCAGGGTCGGGGAAAAATCCAATATATATCTGGTGATATGTCGGGTGCTATTAGAGATAGCGCAATAAACCAAAGTGAATTATCTGCAGGTGACCCTGGCGCATGAATCTGTGCAGCGGGAACGACCTCGGACCACCTGGGGCCGAGAAAACCACCGTCTCATGGGGCCGGACACCCAAGGTCATGTAAAAATCCAGCATATATCTGGTGATATCTCGGGTGCTATTACAGATCGCGCAATAAGCCAAATTGCGTTGTCTGTAGGAGGCCCTAGCGCATGAATCTGTGCGGTGGGAACGACCTCGGACCACCACGAGCCGAGAAAACCACCGTTCCTTTTGGGCCGGACACTCATGGTCAGGGGAAAATCCAATATATATCTGGTGTTATCTCGGGTGCCATTAGAGATAGCGCAATAAACCAAAGTGAATTATCTGCAGGAGGCCCTGGCGCATGAATCTGTGCAGCGGGAACGACGTCGGACCACCAGGGGCCGAGAAAACCACAGTCTCACGGGGCCGGACACTCAGGGTCAGGGGAAAATCCAATATATATTTGGTGATATCGCGGGTGCTATTAGAGATAGCGCAATAAACCAAAGTGAATTATCTGCAGGAGGCCCAGGCGCATGAATCTGCGCAGTGGGAACGACCTCGGACCACCAGGGGCCGAGAAAACCACAGTCTCATGGGGCCGGACACTCAGGGTCAGGGGAAAATCCAATATATACCTGGTGATATCTCGGGTGCTATTAGAGATAGCGCCATAAACCAGAGTGAATTATCTGCAGGGGGCCCTGGCGCATGAATCTGTGCAGCGGGAACGACCTCGGACCACCAGGGGCCGAGAAAACCACCGTCTCATGGGGCCGGACACTCAGGGTCAGGGAAAAATACAATATATATCTGGTGATATCTCGGGTGCTATTACAGATAGCGCAATAAATCAAAGTGCATTGTCTGTAGGATGCCCTGGTGCATGAATCTGGGCAGCGGGAACGACCTCGGACCACCAGGGGCCGAGAAAACCACCGTCGCATGGGGCCGGACACTCAGGGTCATGGGAAAATCCAATATATATCTGGTGATATCTCGGGTGCTATTAGAGATAGTGCAATAAACCAAAGTGAATTATCTGCAGGTGGCACTGGCGCATGAATCTGAGCAGCGGGAACGACCTCGGACTACCAGGGTAAGAGAAAACCACCGTCTCATGGGGCCGGACACTCAGGGTCAGGGAAAAATCCAATATATATCTGGTGATATCTCGGGTGCTATTCGAGATAGCGCAATAAACCAAAGTGAATTATCTGTAGGAGGCCCTGGCGCAAGAACCTGTGCAGCGGGAACGACCTCGGATCACCAGGGGCCGAGACAACCACAGTCTCATGGGGCCGGACACTCAGGGTCAGGGGAAAATCCAATATATACCTGGTGATATCTCGGGTGCTATTAGAGATAGCGCAATAAATCAAAGTGCATTGTCTGTAGAAGGCCCTGGCGCATGAATCTGTGCAGCGGGAACGACCTCGGACCACAACAGGCCGAGTAAACCACCGTCTCACGGGGCCGCTCACTCAGGGTCATGTAAAAATCCAGCATATATATGGTGCTTTCTCGGGTGCTATTACAGATAGCGCAATAAACAAAAGTGAATTATCTGCAGGAGGCCCTGGCGCATGAATCTGTGCAGCGGGAACGACCTCGGACCACCAGGGGACGAGAAAACCACCGTCTCATGGGGCCGGACAGCCAGGGTCAGGGAAAAATCAAATATATATCTGGTGATATCTCGGGTGCTATTACAGATAGCGCAATAAATCAAAGTGCATTATCTGTAGGAGGCCATGGCGCATGAATCTGTGCAGCGGGAACGACCTCGGACCACCAGGGGCCGAGAAAACCACCGTCTCATGGGGCCGGACACTCTGGGTCAGGGGAAAATCCAATATATATCTGGTGATATCAAGGGTGCTATTAGAGATAGCGCAATAAACCAATGTGAATTATCTGCAGGAGGCCCTGCCGCATGAATCTGTGCAGCGGGAACGACCTCGGACCACCAGGGGCCGAGAAAACCACCGTCTCATGGGGCCGGACACCCAAGGTCATGTAAAAATCCAGCATATATCTGGTGATATCTCGGGTGCTATTACAGATCGCGCAATAAGCCAAATTGCGTTGTCTGTAGGAGGCCCTGGCGCATGAATCTGTGCAGCGGGAAAGACCTCGGACCACCAGGGGCCGAGAAAACCACCGTCTCATGGGGCCGGACACTCAGGGTCAGGGAAAAATCCAATATACATCTGGTGATATCTCGGGTGCTATTACATATAGCGCAATAACACAAAGTGAATTATCTGCAGGAGGCCCTGTCGCATGAATCTGTGCGGTGGGAACGACCTCGGACCACCACGAGCCGAGAAAACCACCGTTCCTTTTGGGCCGGACACTCATGGTCAGGGGAAAATCCAATATATATCTGGTGTTATCTCGGGTGCTATTAGAGATAGCGCAAAAAACCAGAGTGAATTATCTGCAGGAGACCCTGGGCATGAACCTGTGCAGCGGGAACGACCTCGGACCACCAGGGGCCGAGAAAACCACCGTCACATGGGGCCGGACACTCTGGGTCAGGGGAAAATCCAATATGTATCTGGTGATATCTCGGGTGCCATTAGAGATAGCGCAATAAACCAAAGTGAATTATCTGCAGGAGGCCCTGGCGCATGAATCTGTGCAGCGGGAACGACGTCGGACCACCAGGGGCCGAGAAAACCACAGTCTCATGGGGCCGGACACTCAGGGTCAGGGGAAAATCCAATATATATTTGGTGATATCTCGGGTGCTATTAGAGATAGCGCAATAAACCAAAGTGAATTATCTGCAGGAGGCCCAGGCGGATGAATCTGCGCAGTGGGAACGACCTCGGACCACCAGGGGCCGAGAAAACCACAGTCTCATGGGGCCGGACACTCAGGGTCAGGGGAAAATCCAATATATACCTGGTGATATCTCGGGTGCTATTAGAGACAGCGCCATAAACCAGAGTGAATTATCTGCAGGGGGCCCTGGCGCATGAATCTGTGCAGCGGGAACGACCTCGGACCACCAGGGGCCGAGAAAACCACCGTCTCATGGGGCCGGACACTCAGGGTCAGGGAAAAATACAATATATATCTGGTGATATCTCGGGTGCTATTACAGATAGCGCAATAAATCAAAGTGCATTGTCTGTAGGATGCCCTGGTGCATGAATCTGGGCAGCGGGAACGACCTCGGACCACCAGGGGCCGAGAAAACCACAGTCGCATGGGGCCGGACGCTCAGGGTCATGAGAAAATCCAATATATATCTGGTGATATCTCGGGTGCTATTAGAGATAGTGCAATAAACCAAAGTGAATTATCTGCAGGTGGCACTGGCGCATGAATCTGAGCAGCGGGAACGACCTCGGACCACCAGGGTAAGAGAAAACCACCGTCTCATGGGGCCGGACACTCAGGGTCAGGGAAAAATCCAATATATATCTGGTGATATCTCGGGTGCTATTAGAGACAGCGCAATAAACCAAAGTGAATTATCTGTAGGAGGCCCTGGCGCAAGAACCTGTGCAGCGGGAACGACCTCGGATCACCAGGGGCCGAGACAACCACAGTCTCATGGGGCCGGACACTCAGGGTCAGGGGAAAATCCGATATATACCTGGTGATATCTCGGGTGCTATTAGAGATAGCGCAATAAATCAAAGTGCATTGTCTGTAGAAGGCCCTGGCGCATGAATCTGTGCAGCGGGAACGACCTCGGACCACCAGGGGCCGAGAAAACCACCGCCTCACGGGGCCGGACACTCAGGGTCAGGGGAAAATCCAATATATATCTGGTGATATCTTGGGTGCTATCAGAGATAGCGCCATAAACCAAAGTGAATTATCTGCAGGAGGCCCTGGCGCATGAATCTGTGCAGCGGGAACGACCTCGGACCACCAGGGGCCGAGAAAACCACCGTCTCATGGGGCCGGACACTCAGGGTCAGGGAAAAATCCAATATATATCTTGTGATATCTCGGGTGCTATTACAGATAGCGCAATAAATCAAAGTGCATTGTCTGTAGGAGGCCCTGGCGCATGAATCTGGGCAGCGGGAACCACCTCGGACCACCAGGGGCCGAGAAAACCACAGTCTCATTTTGCCGGACACTCAGGGTCAAGGGAAAATCCAATATAAATCTGGTGATATCTCGGGTGCTATTAGAGATGGTGCAATAAACCGAAGTGAATTATCTGCAGGAGGCCCTGGCGCATAAATCTGTGTAGCGGGAACGACCTCGGACCACCGGGGGCCGAGAAAACCACCGTCTCATGGGGCCGGACACCCAAGGTCATGTAAAAATCCAGCATATATCTGGTGATATCTCGGGTGCTATTACAGATCGCGCAATAAGCCAAATTGCGTTCTCTGTAGGAGGCCCTGGCGCATGAATATGTGCAGCGGGAACGACCTCGGACCACCGGAGGCCGAGAAAACCACCGTCTCACGGGGCCGCTCACTCAGGGTCATGTAAAAATCCAGCATATATATGGTGCTTTCTCGGGTGCTATTACAGATAGCGCAATAAATCAAAGTGCATTGTCTGTAGGAGGCCCTGGCGCATGCATCTGTTCAGCGGGAACGACATCGGACCACCAGGGGCCGAGAAAACCACCGCCTCACGGGGCCGGACAGTCAGGGTCAGGGGAAAATCCAATATATATGTGGTGATATCTCGGGTGCTATTACAGATAGCGCAATAAACCAAACTGAATTATCTGCAGGTGGCCCTGGCGCATGAATCTGTGCAGCGGGAACGACCTCGGACCACCTGGGGCCGAGAAAACCACCGCGTCACGGGGTCGGACACTCAGGGTCAGGGGAAAATCCAATATATACCTGGTGATATCTCGGGTGCTATTAGAGATAGCGCAATACTCCAAAGTGAATTACCTGCAGGAGGCCCTGGCGCATGAATCTGTGCAGCGGGAGCGACCTCGGACCACCAGGGGCCGAGAAAACCACCGTCACATGGGGCCGGACACTCTGGGTCAGGGGAAAATCCAATATATATCTGGTGATATCTCGGGTGCTATTAGAGATAGCGCAATAAATCAAAGTGCATTGTCTGTAGGAGGCTCTGGCGCATGAATCTGGGCAGCGGGAACGACCTCGGACCACCAGGGGCCGAGAATACCACCGTCTCATTGGGCCGGGCACTCATGGTCAGGGGAAAATCCAATATATATCTGGTGATATCTCGGGTGCTATTAGAGATAGCGCAAAAAACCAGAGAGAATTATCTGCAGGAGGCCCTGGCTCATGAATCTGTGCAGCGGGAACGACCTCGGACCACCAGCGGCCAAGAAAACCACCGTCTCATGGGGCCGGACACTCAGGGTCAGGGATAAATCCAATATATATCTGGTGATATCTCGGGCGCTATTACAGATAGCGCAATAAATCAAAGTGCATTGTCTGTAGGAGGCCCTGGCGCATGAATCTGTGCAGCGGGAACGACCTCGGACCACCAGGGGCCGAGAAAACCACAGTCTCATGGGGCCGGACACTCAGGGTCAGGGGAAAATCCAATATATGCCTGGTGATATCGCGGGTGCTATTAGAGATAGCGCCATAAACCAGAGTGAATTATCTGCAGGAGGCCCTGGCGCATGAATCTGTGCAGCGGGAACGACCTCGGACCACCAGGGGCCGAGAAAACCACCGTCACATGGGGCCGGACACTCTGGGTCAGGGGAAAATCCAATATATACCTGGTGATATCGCGGGTGCTATTAGAGATAGCGCCATAAACCAGAGTGAATTATCTGCAGGAGGCCCTGGCGCATGAATCTGTGCAGCGGGAACGACCTCGGACCACCAGGGGCCGAGAAAACCACCGCCTCACGGGGCCGGACACTCAGGGTCAGGGTAAAGTCCAATATATATCTGGTGATATCTCGGGTGCTATTAGAGATAGCGCAATAAATCAAAGTGCATTATCTGCAGGAGGCCCTGGGGCATGAATCTGTGCAGCGGGAACGACCTAGGACCACCAGTGGCCGAGAAAACCACCGTCTCATGGGGCCGGACACTGAGGGTCAGGGGAAATCCAATATATATCTGGTAATATCTCGGGTGCTATTACAGATAGCGCAATAAATCAAAGTGCATTGTCTGTAGGAGGCTCTGGCGCATGAATCTGGGCAGCGGGAACGACCTCGGACCACCAGGGGCCGAGAAAACTACCGTCTCATGGGGCCGGGCGTTCAGGGTCAGGGAAAAATCCAATATATATCTGGTGATATCTCGGGTGCTATTAGAGATAGCGCAATAAACCAAAGTACATTGTCTGTAGGAGGCCCTGTCGCATGAATCTGTGCAGCGGGAACGACCCCGGACCACCAGGGGCCGAGAAAATCACCGTCTCATGGGGCCGGACACTCAGGGTCAGGGAAAAATCCAATATGTATCTGGTGATATCTCGGGTGCTATTAGAGATAGCGCAATAAATCAAAGTGCATTGTCTGTAGGAGGCCCTTGCGCATGAATCTGGGCAGCGGGAACGACCTCGGACCACCAGGGGCCGAGAAAACTACCGTCTCATGGGGCCGGGCGTTCAGGGTCAGGGAAAAATCCAATATGTATCTGGTGATATCTCGGGTGCTATTACAGATAGCGCAATAAACCAAAGTGCAATATCTGCAGGAGGCCCTGGCGCATGAATCTGTGCAGCGGGAACGACCTCGGACCACCAGTGGCCGAGAAAACCACCGTCTCATGGGGCCGGACACTCAGGGTCAGGGTAAAGTCCAATATATATCTGGTGATATCTCGGGTGCTATTAGAGATAGCGCAATAAATCAAAGTGCATTATCTGCAGGAGGCCCTGGCGCATGAATCTGTGCAGCGGGAACGACCTCGGACCACCAGTGGCCGAGAAAACCACCGTCTCATGGGGCCGGACACTGAGGGTCAGGGGAAATCCAATATATATCTGGTAATATCTCGGGTGCTATTACAGATAGCGCAATAAATCAAAGTGCATTGTCTGTAGGAGGCTCTGGCGCATGAATCTGGGCAGCGGGAACGACCTCGGACCACCAGGGGCCGAGAAAACTACCGTCTCATGGGGCCGGGCGTTCAGGGTCAGGGAAAAATCCAATATATATCTGGTGATATCTCGGGTGCTATTAGAGATAGCGCAATAAACCAAAGTACATTGTCTGTAGGAGGCCCTGTCGCATGAATCTGTGCAGCGGGAACGACCCCGGACCACCAGGGGCCGAGAAAATCACCGTCTCATGGGGCCGCACACTCAGGGTCAGGGAAAAATCCAATATGTATCTGGTGATATCTCGGGTGCTATTAGAGATAGCGCAATAAATCAAAGTGCATTGTCTGTAGGAGGCCCTTGCGCATGAATCTGGGCAGCGGGAACGACCTCGGACCACCAGGGCCCGAGAAAACCACCGTCACATGGGGCCGGACACTCTGGGTCAGAGGAAAATCCAATATATATCTGGTGATATCTCGGGTGCTATTACAGATAGCGCAATAAATCAAAATGCATTGTCTGTAGGAGGCTCTGGCGCATGAATCTGTGCAGCGGGAACGACCTCGGACCACCAGGGGCCGAGAAAACCACCGTCTCATAGGGCCGGACACTCAGGGTCAGGGTAAAGTCCAATATATATCTGGTGATATCTCGGGTGCTATTAGAGATAATGCAATACACCAAAGTGAATTATCTGCAGGAGGCCCTGGCGCATGAACCTGTGCAGCGGGAACGACCTCGGACCACCAGTGGCCGAGAAAACCACCGTCACATGGGGCCGGACACTCTTGGTCAGGGGAAAATCCAATATATATCTGGTGATATCTCGGGTGCTATTAGAGATAGCGCAATAAACCAAAGTACATTGTCTGTAGGAGGCCCTGTCGCATGAATCTGTGCAGCGGGAACGACCCCGGACCACCAGGGGCCGAGAAAATCACTGTCTCATGGGGCCGGACACTCAGGGTCAGGGAAAAATCCAATATGTATCTGGTGATATCTCGGGTGCTATTAGACATAGCGCAATAAATCAAAGTGCATTGTCCGTAGGAGGCCCTTGCGCATGAATCTGGGCAGCGGGAACGACCTCGGACCACCAGAGGCCGAGAAAACTACCGTCTCATGGGGCCGGACACTCAGGGTCAGGGAAAAATCCAATATATATCTGGTGATTTCTCGGGTGCTATTAGAGATAGCGCAATAAACCAAAGTGCAATATCTGCAGGAGGCCCTGGCGCATGAATCTGTGCAGCGGGAACGACCTCGGACCACCAGTGGCCGAGAAAACCACCGTCTCATGGGGCCGGACACTCAGGGTCAGGGTAAAGTCCAATATATATCTGGTGATATCTCGGGTGCTATTAGAGATAGCGCAATAAACCAAATTGAATTATCTGCAGGAGGCCCTGGCGCATGAACCTGTGCAGCGGGAACGACCTCGGACCACCAGGGGCCGAGAAAACCACCGTCACATGGGGCCGGACACTCTGGGTCAGGGGAAAATCCAATATATATCTGGTGATATCTCGGGTGCAAATAGAGATTGCGCAATAATCCAAAGTGCATTGTCTGTAGGCGGCCCTGTCGCATGAATCTGTGCAGCGGGAAAGACCTCGGACCACCAGGGGCCGAGAAAACCACCGTCTCATGGGGCCGGGCACTCAGGGTCAGGGAAAAATCCAATATACATCTGGTGATATCTCGGGTGCTATTACATATAGCGCAATAATACAAAGTGAATTATCTGCAAGAGGCCCTGGCGCATGAATCTGTGCGGTGGGAACGACCTCGGACCACCAGGGGCGAGAAAACCACCGTTCCTATTGGACCGGACACTCAGGGTCAGGGGAAAATCCAATATATATCTGGTGATATCTCGGGTGCTATAACAGATAGCGCATTAAACCAGAGTACATTGTCTGTAGGAGGCCCTGGCGCATGAATCCGTGCAGCGGCAACGACCTCGGACCACCAGGGGCCGAGAAAACCACCGTCTCATGGGGTCGGACACTCAGGGTCAGGGAAAAATCCAATATATACCTGGTGATATCTCGGGAGCTATTACAGATAGCGCATTAAATCTAAGTGCATTGTCTGTAGGAGGCCCTGGCGCATGAATCGGTGCAGCGGGGTCGACCTCGGACCACCAGGGGCCGAGAAAACCACCGTCACATGGGGCCGGACTGTCAGGGTCAGGGAAAAATCCAATATAAATCTGGTGATATCTCGGGTGCTATTACAGATAGCGCAATAAATCAAAGTGCATTGTCTGCAGGAGGCCCTGGCGCATGAATCTGTGCAGCGGGAACGACCTCGGACCACCAGGGGCCGAGAAAACCACCGTCTCATGGGGTCGAACTGTCAGGGTCAGGGAAAAATCCAATATATATCTGGTGATATCTCGGGTGCTATTATAGATAGCGCAATAAATCAAAGTGCATTGTCTGTAGGAGGCCCTGGCGCATGAATCTGTGCAGCGGGATCGACCTCGGACCAGCAGGGGTCGTGAAAACCACCGTCACATGGGGCCGGACTGTCAGGGTCAGGGAAAAATCCAATATAAATCTGGTGATATCTCGGGTGCTATTACAGATAGCGCAATAAATCAAAGTGCATTTTCTGCAGGAGGCCCTGGCGCATGAATCTCTGCAGCGGGAACGACCTCGGACCACCAGGGGCCGAGAAAACCACCGTCACATGGGGCCGGACTGTCAGGGTCAGGGAAAAATCCAATATAAATCTGGTGATATCTCGGGTGCTATTACAGATAGCGCAATAAATCAAAGTGCATTTTCTGCAGGAGGCCCTGGCGCATGAATCTGTGCAGCGGGAACGACCTCGGACCACCAGGGGCCGAGAAAACTACCATCTCATGGGGCCGGACACTCAGGGTCAGGGAAAAATCCAACATATATCTGGTGATATCTCGGGTGCTATTATAGATAGCGCAATAAATCAAAGTGCATTGTCTGTAGGAGGCCCTGGCGCATGAATCTGTGAAGCGGGATCGACCTCGGACCACCAGGGGCCGAGAAAATCACCGTCTCATGAGGCCGGACTGTCAGGGTCAGGGAAAAATCCAATATATATCTGTTGATATCTCGGGTGCTATTAGAGATAGCGCAATAAATCAAAGTCCATTGTCTGCAGGAGGCGCTAGCGCATGAATCTGTGCAGCGGGATCGACCTCGGACCACCAGGGGTCGAGAAAACCACCGAAACATGGGGCCGGGCACTCAGGGTCAGGGAAAAATCCAATATATATCTGGTGATATCTCGGGTGCTATTACAGATAACGCAATAAATCATAGTGCATTGTCTGTAGGAGGTGTTGGCGAATGAATCTGTGCAGCAGGAACGACCTCGGACCACCTGGGGACGAGGAAATTACAGATATTCGGAATCCGTCGCCCAAGGTCATTTTAAAAATCCAGCATACATCTGGTGATATCTCGGGTGCTATTAGAGATAGCGCATTAAACCAAAGTACATTGTCTGTAGGAGGCCCTGGCGCATGAATCTGTGCAGCGGCAACGCCTTGGAGCACCAGGGGCCGAGAAAATCACCGTCTCATGGGGTCGGACACTCAGGGTCAGGGAAAAATCCAATATATATCTGGTGATATCTCGGGAGCTCTTACAGATAGCGCATTAAACCAGAGTACATTGTCTGTAGGAGGCCCTGGCGCATGAATCCGTGCAGCGGCAACGACCTCGGACCACCAGGGGCCGAGAAAACCACCGTCTCATGGGGTCGGACACTCAGGGTCAGGGAAAAATCCAATATATACCTGGTGATATCTCGGGAGCTATTACAGATAGCGCATTAAATCTAAGTGCATTGTCTGTAGGAGGCCCTGGCGCATGAATCGGTGCAGCGGGGTCGACCTCGGACCACCAGGGGCCGAGAAAACCACCGTCACATGGGGCCGGACTGTCAGGGTCAGGGAAAAATCCAATATAAATCTGGTGATATCTCGGGTGCTATTACAGATAGCGCAATAAATCAAAGTGCATTGTCTGCAGGAGGCCCTGGCGCATGAATCTGTGCAGCGGGAACGACCTCGGACCACCAGGGGCCGAGAAAACCACCGTCTCATGGGGTCGAACTGTCAGGGTCAGGGAAAAATCCAATATATATCTGGTGATATCTCGGGTGCTATTATAGATAGCGCAATAAATCAAAGTGCATTGTCTGTAGGAGGCCCTGGCGCATGAATCGGTGCAGCGGGGTCGACCTCGGACCACCAGGGGCCGAGAAAACCACCGTCACATGGGGCCGGACTGTCAGGGTCAGGGAAAAATCCAATATAAATCTGGTGATATCTCGGGAGCTATTACAGATAACGCAATAAATCAAAATGCATTGTCTGTAGGAGGCCCTGGCGCATGAATCTGTGAAGCGGGATCGACCTCTGACCACCAGGGGCCGAGAAAATCACCGTCTCATGAGGCCGGACTGTCAGGGTCAGGGAAAAATCCAATATATATCTGTTGATATCTCGGGTGCTATTAGAGATAGCGCAATAAATCAAAGTCCATTGTCTGCAGGAGGCGCTAGCGCATGAATCTGTGCAGCGGGATCGACCTCGGACCACCAGGCGCCGAGAAATCCATCGATACATGTGGTCGGACACTCAGGGTCAGCGAAAAATCCAATATATATCTGCTGATATCTCGGGTGCTATTACAGATAGCGCATTAAACCAGAGTACATTGTCTGTAGGAGGCCCTGGCGCATGAATCCGTGCAGCGGCAACGACCTCGGACCACCAGGGGCCGAGAAAACCACCGTCTCATGGGGTCGGACACTCAGGGTCAGGGAAAAATCCAATATATACCTGGTGATATCTCGGGAGCTATTACAGATAGCGCATTAAATCTAAGTGCATTGTCTGTAAGAGGCCCTGGCGCATGAATCGGTGCAGCGGGGTCGACCTCGGACCACCAGGGGCCGAGAAAACCACCGTCACATGGGGCCGGACTGTCAGGGTCAGGAAATAATCCAATATATATCTGGTGATATCTCGGGAGCTATTACAGATAGCGCATTAAATCTAAGTGCATTGTCTGTAGGAGGCCCTGGCGCATGAATCGGTGCAGCGGGGTCGACCTCGGACCACCAGGGGCCGAGAAAACCACCGTCACATGGGGCCGGACTGTCAGGGTCAGGGAAAAATCCAATATAAATCTGGTGATATCTCGGGTGCTATTACAGATAACGCAATAAATCAAAATGCATTGTCTGTTGGAGGCCCTGGCGCCTGAATCTGGGTAGCGGGATCGACCTCGGACCACCAGGGGCCGAGAAAACCACCGTCTCATGGGGCCGGACACTCAGGGTCAGGGAAAAATCGAATATATATCTGGTGATATCTCGGGTGCTATTAGAGATAGCGCAATAAATCACAGTGCATTTTCTGCAGGAGGCCCTGGCGCATGAATCTGTGCAGCGGGAACGACTTCGGACCACCAGGGGCCGAGAAAACTACCGTCTCATGGGGCCGGACACTCAGGGTCAGAGAAAAATCCAACATATATCTGGTGATATCTCGGGTGCTATTATAGATAGCGCAATAAATCAAAGTGCATTGTCTGTAGGAGGCCCTGGCGCAAGAATCTGTGAAGCGGGATCGACCTCTGACCACCAGGGGCCGAGAAAATCACCGTCTCATGAGGCCGGACTGTCAGGGTCAGGGAAAAATCCAATATATATCTGTTGATATCTCGGGTGCTATTAGAGATAGCGCAATAAATCAAAGTCCATTGTCTGCAGGAGGCGCTAGCGCATGAATCTGTGCAGCGGGATCGACCTCGGACCACCAGGGGTCGAGAAAACCACCGAAACATGGGGCCGGGCACTCAGGGTCAGGGAAAAATCCAATATATATCTGGTGATATCTCGGGTGCTATTACAGATAACGCAATAAATCATAGTGCATTGTCTGTAGGAGGTGTTGGCGAATGAATCTGTGCAGCAGGAACGACCTCGGACCACCTGGGGACGAGGAAATTACAGATATTCGGAATCCGTCGCCCAAGGTCATGTAAAAATCCAGCATACATCTGGTGATATCTCGGGTGCTATTAGAGATAGCGCATTAAACCAAAGTACATTGTCTGTAGGAGGCCCTGGCGCATGAATCTGTGCAGCGGCAACGCCTTGGAGCACCAGGGGCCGAGAAAATCACCGTCTCATGGGGTCGGACACTCAGGGTCAGGGAAAAATCCAATATATATCTGGTGATATCTCGGGAGCTCTTACAGATAGCGCACTAAACCAAAGTGCATTGTCTGTAGGAGGCCCTGGGGCATGAATCCGTGCAGCGGCAACGACCTCGGACCACCAGGGGCCGAGAAAACCACCGTCTCATGAGGTCGGACACTCAGGGTCAGGGAAAAATCCAATATATATCTGGTGATATCTCGGGTGCTATTATAGATAGCGCAATAAATCAAAGTGCATTGTCTGTAGGAGGCCCTGACGCATGAATCTGTGCAGCGGGATCGACCTCGGAACACCACGGGCCGAGAAAACCACCGTCTCATGGGGTCGGACACTCAGGGTCAGGGAAAAATCCAATATATATCTGGTGATATCTCGGGTGCTATTATAGATAGCGCAATAAATCAAAGTGCATTGCCTGTAGGAGGCACTGCCGCATGAATCTGTGCAGCGGGATAGACCTCGGACCACCAGGGGCCGAGAAAACTACCGTCTCATGGGGCCGGACACTCAGGGTCATGGAAAAATCCAATATATATCTGGTGATATCTCGGGTGCTATTATAGGTAGCGCAATAAATCAAAGTGCATTGTCTGTAGGAGGCACTGCCGCATGAATCTGTGCAGCGGGATCGACCTCGGACCACCAGGGGCCGAGATAATCTCCGTCTCATGGGGCCGGACTGTCAGGGTCAGGGAAAAATCCAATATATATCTGGTGATATCTCGGGTGCTATTAGAGATAGCGGAATAAATCAAAGTGCATTGTCTGTAGGAGACACTGGCGAATGAATCTGTGCAGCAGGAACGACCTCGGCCCACCAGGAACAGAGAAAATTGCAGATATTCGGAATCCGTCATCTAAGGTCATGTAAAAATCCAGCATATATCTGGCGATATCTCGGGTGCTATTACAGATAACGCAATAAATCAAAGTGCATTGTCTGTAGGAGGTACTGGCGAATGAATCTGTGCAGCAGGAACGACCTCGGACCACCTGGGGCCGAGGAAATTACAGATATTCGGAATCCGTCAAACAAGGTCATGTAAAAATCCAGCATATATCAGGTGATATCTCGGGTGCTATTACAGATAGCGCAATAAATCAAAGTGCATTGTCTGTAGGAGGTCCTGGCGCATGAATCTGTGCAGCGGGAACGACCTCGGACCACCAGGGGCCAAGAAAACCACCGATACATGGGGCCGGGCACTCAGTGTCTGGGAAAAATCCAATATATATCTGGTGATATCTCGGGTGCTATTACAGATAGCGCAATAAATCAAAGTGCATTGTCTGTAGGAGGTCCTGGCGCATGAATCTGTGCAGCGGGAACGACCTCGGACCACCAGGAGCCAAGAAAACCACCGATACATGGGGCCGGACACTCAGGGTCAGGGAAAAATCCAATATATATCTGGTGTTATCTCAGGTGCTATTAGAGATAGCGCAATAAACCAAAGTGAATTATCTGCAGGCGGCCCTGGCGCATGAATCTGTGCAGCGGGATCGGCCTCGGACTACGAGGGACCGAGAAAACCACCGTCTCATGGGGTCGGTCACTCACGGTCATGGAAAAATCCAATATAAATCTGGTGATACCTCGGGTGCTATTAGAGATAGCGCAATCAATCAAAGTGCACTGTCTGCAGGAGGCCCTAGCGCATGAATCTGTGCAGCGGGATCGACCCCGGACCACCAGGGGCCGTGAAAATCACTACCTCACGGGGCCGGACAGCCAGGGTCAGGGAAAAATCCAATATATATCTGGTGATATCTCGGGTGCTATTAGAGATAGCGCAATAAATCAAAGTGAATTATCTGCAGGGTGCCCTGGCGCATGAATCTGTGCAGCGGGATCGACCTCGGACTACGAGGGACCGGGAAAACCATCGACACATGGGGCCGGACACTCAGGGTCAGGGAAAAATCCAATATAAATCTGGTGATATCTCGGGTGCTATTAGAGATAGCGCAATAAATCAAAGTGCATTGTCTGTAGGAGGCCCTGTCGCATGAATCTGTGCATCGGGATCGACCTCGGACCACCAGGGGCCGAGAAAACCACCGTCTCATGAGGTCGGACACTCAGGGTCAGGGAAAAATCCAATATATATCTGGTGATATCTCGGGTGCTATTATAGATAGCGCAATAAATCAAAGTGCATTGTCTGTAGGAGGCCCTGACGCATGAATCTGTGCAGCGGGATCGACCTCGGAACACCACGGGCCGAGAAAACCACCGTCTCATGGGGTCGGACACTCAGGGTCAGGGAAAAATCCAATATATATCTGGTGATATCTCGGGTGCTATTATAGATAGCGCAATAAATCAAAGTGCATTGCCTGTAGGAGGCACTGCCGCATGAATCTGTGCAGCGGGATCGACCTCGGACCACCAGGGGCCGAGAAAACTACCGTCTCATGGGGCCGGACACTCAGGGTCATGGAAAAATCCAATATATATCTGGTGATATCTCGGGTGCTATTATAGGTAGCGCAATAAATCAAAGTGCATTGTCTGTAGGAGGCACTGCCGCATGAATCTGTGCAGCGGGATCGACCTCGGACCACCAGGGGCCGAGAAAATCTCCGTCTCATGGGGCCGGACTGTCAGGGTCAGGGAAAAATCCAATATATATCTGGTGATATCTCGGGTGCTATTAGAGATAGCGGAATAAATCAAAGTGCATTGTCTGTAGGAGACACTGGCGAATGAATCTGTGCAGCAGGAACGACCTCGGCCCACCAGGAACAGAGAAAATTGCAGATATTCGGAATCCGTCACACAAGGTCATGTAAAAATCCAGCATATATCTGGTGATATCTCGGGTGCTATTACAGATAGTGCAATAAATCAAAGTGCATTGTCTGTAGGAGGTCCTGGCGCATGAATCTGTGCAGCGGGAACGACCTCGGACCACCAGGGGCCAAGAAAACCACCGATACATGGGGCCGGACACTCAGGGTCAGGGAAAAATCCAATATATATCTGGTGTTATCTCAGGTGCTATTAGAGATAGCGCGATAAATCAAAGTGCATTGTCTACAAGAAGCCCTGGCGCATGATTCGGTGCAGCGGGAACGACCTCGGACCACCAGGGGCCGAGAAAATCACCGTCTCATGGGGCCGGAATGTCAGGGTCAGGGAAAAATCCAATATATATCTGGTGATATCTCGGGTGCTATTAGAGACAGCGCGATAAATCAAAGTGCATTGTCTGCGGGAGGCTCTGTCGCATGAATCTGTGCAATGGCAACGAGCTCGGACCACCAGGGGCCGAGAAAACCACCGACACATGGGGCCGGACAGTCAGGGTCAGGGAAAAATCCAGTATATATCTGGTGTTATCTCGGGTGCTATTAGAGATAGCGCAATAAACCAAAGTGCATTGTCTGTAGGAGGCCCTGTCGCATGAATATGTGCAGCGGGAACGACCTCGGACTACGAGGGACCGAGAAAACCATCGACACATGGGGCCGGACACTCAGGGTCAGGGAAAAATTCAATATATATGTGGTGATGTCTCGGGTGCTATTAGAGATAGCGCAATAAATCAAAGTGAATTATCTGCAGGAAGCCCTGGCGCATGAATCTGTACAGCGGGATCGACCTCGGACCACGAGGGACCGAGAGAACCATCGACACATGGGGCCGGACTGCCAGGGGCAGGGAAAAATCCAATATACATCTGGTGATATCTCGGGTGCTATTAGAGATAGCGCAATAAATCAAAGTGCATTGTCTGTAGGAGGCCCTGTCGTATGAATCTGTGCATCGGGATCGACCTCGGACCACCAGGGGTCGAGAAAACCACCGAAACATGGGGCCGGGCACTCAGTGTCTGGGAAAAATGCAATATATATCTGGTGATATCTCGGGTGCTATTACAGATAACGCAATAAATCAAAGTGCATTGTCTGTAGGAGGTACTGGCGAATGAATCTGTGCAACAGGAACGACCTCGGACCACCTGGGGCCGAGGAAATTACAGATATTCGGAATCCGTCACACAAGGTCATGTAAAAATCCAGCATATATCTGGTGATATCTCGGGTGCTATTACAGATAGTGCAATAAATCAAAGTGCATTGTCTGTAGGAGGTCCTGGCGCATGAATCTGTTCAGCGGGATCGACCTCGGACCACGAGGGACCGAGAGAACCATCGACACATGGGGCCGGACTGCCAGGGGCAGGGAAAATCCAATATACATCTGGTGATATCTCGGGTGCTATTAGAGATAGCGCAATGAACCAAAGTGCATTGTCTGTAGGAGGCCCTGGCGCATGAATCTGTGCTATGGGATCGACCTCGGACCACCAGGGGCCGAGAAAATCACCGTCTCATGGGGCCGGACTGTCAGGGTCATGGAAAAATCATATATATATCTGGTGATATCTCAGGTGCTATTAGAGATAGCGCAATAAATCAAAGTGCTTTGTCGGCGGTAGGCCCTGGCGCATGAATCTGTGCAGCGGCAACGACCCCGGACCACCAGGGCCCGAGAAAACCACCGACACATGGGGCCGCACACTCAGGGTCAGGGAAAAATCCAATATATACGTGGTGATATCTCGGGTGCTATTAGAGATAGCGCGATAAATCAAAGTGCATTGTCTGCAGGAAGCCTTCGCGCATGATGCTGTGCAGCGGGAACGACCTCGGACTACGAGGGACCGAGAAAACCATCGACACATGGGGCCGGACAGTCAGGGTCAGGGAAAAATCCAGTATATATCTGGTGTTATCTCGGGTGCTATTAGAGATAGCGCAATAAATCAAAGTGAATTATCTGCAGGGGGCCCTGGCGCATGAATCTGTGCAGCGGGAACGACCTCGGACCAGCAGGGGCCGAGAAAACCACCGTCTCATGGGGTCGGTCACTCAGGGTCAAGGAAAAATGCAATATATATCTGGTGATATCTCGGGTGCTATTACAGATAGCGCAATAAATCAAAGTGTATTGTCTGTAGGAGGTACTGGCGAATGAATCTGTGCAGCAGGAACGACCTCGGACCACCTGGGGCCGAGGAAATTACAGATATTCGGAATCCGTCGCCCAAGGTCATGTAAAAATCCAGCATACATCTGGCGATATCTTGGGTGCTATTAGATATAGCGCATTAAACCAAAGTACATTGTCTGCAGGAGGCCCTGGCGCATGAATCTGTGCAGCGGGAACGACCTCGGACCACCAGGGGCCGAGAAAACCACCGTCACATGGGGCCGGACACTCAGGGTCAGGGATAAATCCAATATATATCTGGTGATATCTCGGCTGCTATTACAGATAGCGCAATAAATCAAAGTGCATTGTCTGCAGGAGGCCCTAGCGCATGAATCTATGCAGCGGGATCGACCTCGGACCACGAGGGACCGAGAATACCATCGACACATGGGGCCGGACTGTCAGGGTCAAGGAAAAATCCAATATATATCTGGTGATATCTCGGGTGCTATTACAGATAGCGCAATAAATCAAAGTGCATTCTCTGCTGGAGGCCCTAGCGCATGAATCTCTGCAGCGGGAACGACCTCGGACCAACTGGGGCCGAGAAAACTACAGTCTCATGGGGCCGGACTGTCAGGGTCAAGGAAAAATCCAATATATATCTGGTGATATCTCGGGTGCTATTACAGATAGCGCAATAAACCAAAGTGCATTGTCTGCAGGAGGCCCTGGCGCATGAATCTGTGCAGCGGGAGCGACCTCGGACCACCAGGGGCCGAGAAAACCACCGTCTCATGGGTTCGGAAACTCAGGGTCAGGGAAAAATCCAATATAAATCTGGTGATATCTCGGGTGCAATTACAGATAGCGCAATAAATCAAAGTGCATTGTCTGTAGGAGGCCCTGGCGCATGAATCTGTGCAGCGGGATCGACCTCAGACCACCAGGGCCAGAGAAAATCACCGTCACATGGGGCCGGACTGTCACGGTCAGGGAAGAATCCAATATATATCTGGTGATATCTCGGGTGCTATTCGAGATAGCGCAATAAATGAAAGTGAATTATCTGCAGGGGCCCTGGCGCATGAATCTGTGCAGCGGGACCGACCTCGGACCGGCAGGGGCCGAGCAAACCACCGTCTCATGGGGTCGGACACTCAGGGTCAAGGAAAAATACAATATATATCTGGTGATATCTCGGGTGGTATTACAGATAGCGCAATAAATGTGCATTGTCTGTAGGGGGCCCTGGCGCATGAATCTGTGCAGCGGGATCGACCTCGGACCACGAGGGACCGAGAAAACCATAGACACATGGGGCCGGACTGTCAGGGTCAAGGAAAAATCCAATATATATCTGGTGATATCTCGGGTGCTATTACAGATAGCGCAATAAATCACAGTGCATTATCTGTAGGAGGCCCTGGCGCATGAATCTGTGCAGCGGGAACGACCTGGGACCACCAGGGGCCGAGAAAACCACCGTCTCATGGGGCCGGGCACTCAGGGTCAGGGAAAAATCCAATATATATCTGGTGATATCTCGGGTGCTATTAGAGATAGCGCAATAAACCAAAGTGAATTATCTCCAGGGGGCCCTGGCGCGTGCATCTGTGCTGCGGGAACGACCTCGGACCACCAGGGGCCGAGAAAACCACCGTCTCATGGGTCCTGACTGTCAGGGTCAGGGAAAAATCTATTATATATCTGGTGATATCTCGGGTGCTATTAGAGATAGCGAAATAAATCAAAGTGCATTGTCTGCAGGAGGCCCTAGCGCATGAATCTGTGCTATGGGATCGACCTCGGACCACCAGGGGCCGAGAAAATCACCGTCTCATGGGGCCGGACTGTCAGGGTCATGGAAAAATCATATATATATCTGGTGATATCTCAGGTGCTATTAGAGATAGCGCAATAAATCAAAGTGCTTTGTCGGCGGTAGGCCCTGGCGCATGAATCTGTGCAGCGGCAACGACCCCGGACCACCAGGGCCCGAGAAAACCACCGACACATGGCCGAGAAAACTACAGTCTCATGGGGCCGCACACTCAGTGTCAGGGAAAAATCCAATATATACGTGGTGATATCTCGGGTGCTATTAGAGATAGCGCGATAAATCAAAGTGCATTGTCAGCAGGAAGCCTTCGCGCATGATGCTGTGCAGCGGGAACGACCTCGGACCACCAGGGGCCGAGAAAACCACAGTCTCATGGGGCCGGACACTCAGGGTCAGGGGGAAATCCAATATATATCTGGTGATATCTCGCGTGCTATTCGAGATAGCGCAATAAATGAAAGTGAATTATCTGCAGGTGCCCTGGCGCATGAATCTGTGCAGCGGGATCGACCTCGGACTACGAGGGACCGAGAAAACCATCGACACATAGGGCCGGGCACTCAGGGTCAGGGAAAAATCCAATAAATATCTGGTGATATCTCGGGTGCTATTAGAGATAGCGCAATAAACCAAAGTGAATTATCTGCAGGGGGCCCTGGCGCGTGAATCTGTGCAGCGGGAACGACCTCGGACCACCAGGGGCCGAGAAAACCACCGTCTCATGGGGCCTGACTGTCAGGGTCAGGGAAAAATCTATTATATATCTGGTGATATCTCGGGTGCTATTAGAGATAGCGAAATAAATCAAAGTTCATTGTCTGCAGGAGGCCCTAGCGCATGAATCTGTGCAGCGGGAACGACCTCCGACCACCACGGGCCGAGAAAACTACCGTCGCATGGGGCCGGACACTCAGGGTCAGGGAAAAATCCAATATATATCTGGTGATATCTCGGGTGCTATTACAGATAGCGCAATAAATCAAAGTGTATTGTCTGTAGGAGGTACTGGCGAATGAATCTGTGCAGCAGGAACGACCTCGGACCACCTGGGGCCGAGGAAATTACAGATATTCGGAATCCGTCGCCCAAGGTCATGTAAAAATCCAGCATACATCTGGCGATATCTTGGGTGCTATTAGATATAGCGCATTAAACCACAGTACATTGTCTGTAGGAGGCCCTGGCGCATGAATCTGTGCAGCGGGAACGACCTCGGATAACCAGGGGCCGAGAAAACTATCGTCTCATGGGGCCAGACGTTCAGGGTCAGGGAAAAATCTAATGTATATCTGGTGATATCTCGGGTGCTATTAGAGATAGCGCAATAAATCAAAGTGAGTTATCTGCAGGGGGCCCTGGCGCATGAATCTGAGCAGCGGGATGGACCACTGACCACGAGGGACAGAGAAAACCATCGACACATGGGTCTGGACTGTCAGGGGCAAGGAAAAATCCAATATATATCCGGTGATATCTCGGGTGCTATTAGGGATAGCGAAATAAATCAAAGTGCATTGTCTGCAGGAGGCCCTAGCGCATGAATCTGTGCAGCGGGAACGTCCTCGGACCACCAGGGGCCGAGAAAACCACCGTCTCATGAGGTCGGACACTCAGGGTCAGGGAAAAATCCAATATATATCTGGTGATATCTCGGGTGCTATTAGAGATAGCGCAATAAATCAAAGTGAATTATCTGCAGGGGGCCCTGACGCATGAATCTGTGCAGCGGGAACGACCTCGGATAACCAGGGGCCGAGAAAACTATCGTCTCATGGTGCCGGACGTTCAGGGTCAGGGAAAAATCTAATGCATATCTGGTGATATCTCGGGTGCTATTAGAGATAGCGCAATAAATCAAAGTGCATTGTCTGCAGGAGGCCCTAGCGCATGAATCTGTGCAGCGGGATCGACCTCGGACCACGAGGGACCGAGAATACCATCGACACATGGGGCCGGACACTCAGGGTCAGGGGAAAATCCAATATATACCTGGTGATATCTCGGGTGCTATTAGAGGTAGCGCAATAAACCAAAGTGAATTATCTGCAGGAGGCCCTGGCGCATGAATCTGTGCAGCGGGAACGACCTCGGACCACCAGGGGCCGAGAAAACCACCGTCACATGGGGCCGGACACTCAGGGTCAGGGATAAATCCAATATATATCTGGTGATATCTCGGGTGCTATTACAGATAGCGCAATAAATCAAACTGGATTGTCTGTAGGAGGCCCTGGCGCATGAATCTGTGCAGCGGGAACGACCTCGGACCAACAGGGGCCGAGAAAACTACAGTCTCATGGGGCCGGACTGTCAGGGTCAAGGAAAAATCCAATATATATCTGGTGATATCTCGGGTGCTATTACAGATAGCGCAATAAACCAAAGTGCATTGTCTGCAGGAGGCCCTGGCGCATGAATCTGTGTAGCGGGAGCGACCTCGGACCACCAGGGGCCGAGAAAACCACCGTCTCATGGGGTCGGAAACTCAGGGTCAGGGAAAAATCCAATATAAATCTGGTGATATCTCGGGTGCAATTACAGATAGCGCAATAAATCAAAGTGCATTGTCTGTAGGAGGCCCTGACGCATGAATCTGTGCAGCGGGAACGACCTCGGACCACCAGGGGCCGAGAAAACCACCGTCTCATAGGGTCGGACACTCAGGGTCAGGGAAAAATCCAATATATATCTAGTGATATTTCGGGTGCTATTATAGATAGCGCAATAAATCAAAGTGCATTGTCTGTAGGAGGCCCTGGCGCATGAATCTGTGCAGCGGGATCGACCTCGGACCACCAGGGCCAGAGAAAATCACCGTCACATGGGGCCGGACTGTCACGGTCAGGGAAAAATCCAATATATATCTGGTGATATCTCGGGTGCTATTCGAGATAGCGCAATAAATGAAAGTGAATTATCTGCAGGGGCCCTGGCGCATGAATCTGTGCAGCGGGACCGACCTCGGACCGGCAGGGGCCGAGAAAACCACCGTCTCATGGGGTCGGACACTCAGGGTCAAGGAAAAATACAATATATATCTGGTGATATCTCGGGTGCTATTACAGATAGCGCAATAAATCAAAGTGCATTGTCTGTAGGGGGCCCTGGCGCATGAATCTGTGCAGCGGGATCGACCTCGGACCACGAGGGACCGAGAAAACCATAGACACATGGGGCCAGACGTTCAGGGTCAGGGAAAAATCTAATGTATATCTGGTGATATCTCGGGTGCTATTAGAGATAGCGCAATAAATCAAAGTGAGTTATCTGCAGGGGGCCCTGGCGCATGAATCTGAGCAGCGGGATGGACCACTGACCACGAGGGACAGAGAAAACCATCGACACATGGGTCTGGACTGTCAGGGGCAAGGAAAAATCCAATATATATCCGGTGATATCTCGGGTGCTATTAGGGATAGCGAAATAAATCAAAGTGCATTGTCTGCAGGAGGCCCTAGCGCATGAATCTGTGCAGCGGGAACGTCCTCGGACCACCAGGGGCCGAGAAAACCACCGTCTCATGAGGTCGGACACTCAGGGTCAGGGAAAAATCCAATATATATCTGGTGATATCTCGGGTGCTATTAGAGATAGCGCAATAAATCAAAGTGAATTATCTGCAGGGGGCCCTGACGCATGAATCTGTGCAGCGGGAACGACCTCGGATAACCAGGGGCCGAGAAAACTATCGTCTCATGGTGCCGGACGTTCAGGGTCAGGGAAAAATCTAATGCATATCTGGTGATATCTCGGGTGCTATTAGAGATAGCGCAATAAATCAAAGTGCATTGTCTGCAGGAGGCCCTAGCGCATGAATCTGTGCAGCGGGATCGACCTCGGACCACGAGGGACCGAGAATACCATCGACACATGGGGCCGGACACTCAGGGTCAGGGGAAAATCCAATATATACCTGGTGATATCTCGGGTGCTATTAGAGGTAGCGCAATAAACCAAAGTGAATTATCTGCAGGAGGCCCTGGCGCATGAATCTGTGCAGCGGGAACGACCTCGGACCACCAGGGGCCGAGAAAACCACCGTCACATGGGGCCGGACACTCAGGGTCAGGGATAAATCCAATATATATCTGGTGATATCTCGGGTGCTATTACAGATAGCGCAATAAATCAAACTGGATTGTCTGTAGGAGGCCCTGGCGCATGAATCTGTGCAGCGGGAACGACCTCGGACCAACAGGGGCCGAGAAAACCACCGTCTCATAGGGTCGGACACTCAGGGTCAGGGAAAAATCCAATATATATCTAGTGATATCTCGGGTGCTATTATAGATAGCGCAATAAATCAAAGTGCATTGTCTGTAGGAGGCCCTGGCGCATGAATCTGTGCAGCGGGATCGACCTCGGACCACCAGGGCCAGAGAAAATCACCGTCACATGGGGCCGGTCTGTCACGGTCAGGGAAAAATCCAATATATATCTGGTGATATCTCGGGTGCTATTCGAGATAGCGCAATAAATGAAAGTGAATTATCTGCAGGGGCCCTGGCGCATGAATCTGTGCAGCGGGACCGACCTCGGACCGGCAGGGGCCGAGAAAACCACCGTCTCATGGGGTCGGACACTCAGGGTCAAGGAAAAATACAATATATATCTGGTGATATCTCGGCTGCTATTACAGATAGCGCAATAAATCAAAGTGCATTGTCTGTAGGGGGCCCTGGCGCATGAATCTGTGCAGCGGGATCGACCTCGGACCACGAGGGACCGAGAAAACCATAGACACATGGGGCCGGACACTCAGGGTCAGGGAAAAATTCAATATATATGTGGTGATGTCTCGGGTGCTATTAGAGATAGCGCAATAAATCAAAGTGAATTATCTGCAGGGGGCCCTGGCGCTTGAATCTGTGCAGCGGGAACGACCTCGGACCACCAGGGGTCGAGAAAACCACCGAAACATGGGGCCGGGCACTCAGTGTCTGGGAAAAATCCAATATATATCTGGTGATATCTCGGGTGCTATTAGAGATAGCGCAATAAACCAAAGTGAATTATCTCCAGGGGGCCCTGGCGCGTGCATCTGTGCTGCGGGAACGACCTCGGACCACCAGGGGCCGAGAAAACCACCGTCTCATGGGTCCTGACTGTCAGGGTCAGGGAAAAATCTATTATGTATCTGGTGATATCTCGGGTGCTATTAGAGATAGCGAAATAAATCAAAGTGCATTGTCTGCAGGAGGCCCTAGCGCATGAATCTGTGCTATGGGATCGACCTCGGACCACCAGGGGCCGAGAAAATCACCGTCTCATGGGGCCGGACTGTCAGGGTCATGGAAAAATCATATATATATCTGGTGATATCTCAGGTGCTATTAGAGATAGCGCAATAAATCAAAGTGCTTTGTCGGCGGTAGGCCCTGGCGCATGAATCTGTGCAGCGGCAACGACCCCGGACCACCAGGGCCCGAGAAAACCACCGACACATGGCCGAGAAAACTACAGTCTCATGGGGCCGCACACTCAGGGTCAGGGAAAAATCCAATATATACGTGGTGATATCTCGGGTGCTATTAGAGATAGCGCGATAAATCAAAGTGCATTGTCAGCAGGAAGCCTTCGCGCATGATGCTGTGCAGCGGGAACGACCTCGGACCACCAGGGGCCGAGAAAACCACAGTCTCATGGGGCCGGACACTCAGGGTCAGGGGGAAATCCAATATATATCTGGTGATATCTCGCGTGCTATTCGAGATAGCGCAATAAATGAAAGTGAATTATCTGCAGGTGCCCTGGCGCATGAATCTGTGCAGCGGGATCGACCTCGGACTACGAGGGACCGAGAAAACCATCGACACATGGGGCCGGGCACTCAGGGTCAGGGAAAAATCCAATATATATCTGGTGATATCTCGGGTGCTATTAGAGATAGCGCAATAAACCAAAGTGAATTATCTGCAGGGGGCCCTGGCGCGTGAATCTGTGCAGCGGGAACGACCTCGGACCACCAGGGGCCGAGAAAACCACCGTCTCATGGGGCCTGACTGTCAGGGTCAGGGAAAAATCTATTATATATCTGGTGATATCTCGGGTGCTATTAGAGATAGCGAAATAAATCAAAGTTCATTGTCTGCAGGAGGCCCTAGCGCATGAATCTGTGCAGCGGGAACGACCTCCGACCACCACGGGCCGAGAAAACTACCGTCGCATGGGGCCGGACACTCAGGGTCAGGGAAAAATCCAATATATATCTGGTGATATCTCGGGTGCTATTACAGATAGCGCAATAAATCAAAGTGTATTGTCTGTAGGAGGTACTGGCGAATGAATCTGTGCAGCAGGAACGACCTCGGACCACCTGGGGCCGAGGAAATTACAGATATTCGGAATCCGTCGCCCAAGGTCATGTAAAAATCCAGCATACATCTGGCGATATCTTGGTTGCTATTAGATATAGCGCATTAAACCACAGTACATTGTCTGTAGGAGGCCCTGGCGCATGAATCTGTGCAGCGGGAACGACCTCGGATAACCAGGGGCCGAGAAAACTATCGTCTCATGGGGCCAGACGTTCAGGGTCAGGGAAAAATCTAATGTATATCTGGTGATATCTCGGGTGCTATTAGAGATAGCGCAATAAATCAAAGTGAGTTATCTGCAGGGGGCCCTGGCGCATGAATCTGAGCAGCGGGATGGACCACTGACCACGAGGGACAGAGAAAACCATCGACACATGGGTCTGGACTGTCAGGGGCAAGGAAAAATCCAATATATATCCGGTGATATCTCGGGTGCTATTAGGGATAGCGAAATAAATCAAAGTGCATTGTCTGCAGGAGGCCCTAGCGCATGAATCTGTGCAGCGGGAACGTCCTCGGACCACCAGGGGCCGAGAAAACCACCGTCTCATGAGGTCGGACACTCAGGGTCAGGGAAAAATCCAATATATATCTGGTGATATCTCGGGTGCTATTAGAGATAGCGCAATAAATCAAAGTGAATTATCTGCAGGGGGCCCTGACGCATGAATCTGTGCAGCGGGAACGACCTCGGATAACCAGGGGCCGAGAAAACTATCGTCTCATGGTGCCGGACGTTCAGGGTCAGGGAAAAATCTAATGCATATCTGGTGATATCTCGGGTGCTATTAGAGATAGCGCAATAAATCAAAGTGCATTGTCTGCAGGAGGCCCTAGCGCATGAATCTGTGCAGCGGGATCGACCTCGGACCACGAGGGACCGAGAATACCATCGACACATGGGGCCGGACACTCAGGGTCAGGGGAAAATCCAATATATACCTGGTGATATCTCGGGTGCTATTAGAGGTAGCGCAATAAACCAAAGTGAATTATCTGCAGGAGGCCCTGGCGCATGAATCTGTGCAGCGGGAACGACCTCGGACCACCAGGGGCCGAGAAAACCACCGTCACATGGGGCCGGACACTCAGGGTCAGGGATAAATCCAATATATATCTGGTGATATCTCGGGTGCTATTACAGATAGCGCAATAAATCAAACTGGATTGTCTGTAGGAGGCCCTGGCGCATGAATCTGTGCAGCGGGAACGACCTCGGACCAACAGGGGCCGAGAAAACTACAGTCTCATGGGGCCGGACTGTCAGGGTCAAGGAAAAATCCAATATATATCTGGTGATATCTCGGGTGCTATTACAGATAGCGCAATAAACCAAAGTGCATTGTCTGCAGGAGGCCCTGGCGCATGAATCTGTGCAGCGGGAGCGACCTCGGACCACCAGGGGCCGAGAAAACCACCGTCTCATGGGGTCGGAAACTCAGGGTCAGGGAAAAATCCAATATAAATCTGGTGATATCTCGGGTGCAATTACAGATAGCGCAATAAATCAAAGTGCATTGTCTGTAGGAGGCCCTGACGCATGAATCTGTGCAGCGGGAACGACCTCGGACCACCAGGGGCCGAGAAAACCACCGTCTCATAGGGTCGGACACTCAGGGTCAGGGAAAAATCCAATATATATCTAGTGATATCTCGGGTGCTATTATAGATAGCGCAATAAATCAAAGTGCATTGTCTGTAGGAGGCCCTGGCGCATGAATCTGTGCAGCGGGATCGACCTCGGACCACCAGGGCCAGAGAAAATCACCGTCACATGGGGCCGGTCTGTCACGGTCAGGGAAAAATCCAATATATATCTGGTGATATCTCGGGTGCTATTCGAGATAGCGCAATAAATGAAAGTGAATTATCTGCAGGGGCCCTGGCGCATGAATCTGTGCAGCGGGACCGACCTCGGACCGGCAGGGGCCGAGAAAACCACCGTCTCATGGGGTCGGACACTCAGGGTCAAGGAAAAATACAATATATATCTGGTGATATCTCGGCTGCTATTACAGATAGCGCAATAAATCAAAGTGCATTGTCTGTAGGGGGCCCTGGCGCATGAATCTGTGCAGCGGGATCGACCTCGGACCACGAGGGACCGAGAAAACCATAGACACATGGGGCCGGACACTCAGGGTCAGGGAAAAATTCAATATATATGTGGTGATGTCTCGGGTGCTATTAGAGATAGCGCAATAAATCAAAGTGAATTATCTGCAGGGGGCCCTGGCGCTTGAATCTGTGCAGCGGGAACGACCTCGGACCACCAGGGGTCGAGAAAACCACCGAAACATGGGGCCGGGCACTCAGTGTCTGGGAAAAATCCAATATATATCTGGTGATATCTCGGGTGCTATTACAGATAGCGCAATAAATCAAAGTGCATTGTCTGCAGGAGGCCCTAGCGCATGAATCTGTGCAGCGGGATCGACCTCGGACCACGAGGGACCGAGAATACCATCGACACATGGGGCCGGACTGTCAGGGTCAAGGAAAAATCCAATATATATATGGTGATATCTCGGGTGCTATTACAGATAGCGCAATAAATCAAAGTGCATTGTCTGCAGGAGGCCCTAGCGCATGCATCTGTGCAGCGGGAACGACCTCGGACCACCAGGGGCCGAGAAAACTACAGTCTCATGGGGTCAGACACTCAGGGTCAGGGAAAATTCCAATATATATCTGGTGATATCTCGGGTGCTATTACAGATGGAGCAATAAATCAAAGTGCATTGTCTGTAGGAGGCCCTGGCGCATGAATCTGTGCAGCGGGATCGACCTGGCACCACCAGGGTCCGAGAAAATCACCGTCTCATGGGGCCGGACTGTCAGGGTCAGGGAAAAATCCAATATATATCTGGTGATATCTCGGGTGCTATTATAGATAGCGCAATAAATCAAAATGCATTGTCTGTAGGAGGCCCTAGCGCATGAATCTGTGCAGCGGGATCGACCTCGGACCACGAGGGACCGAGAATACCATCGACAAATGGGGCCGGACTGTCAGGGTCAAGGAAAAATCCCATATATATGTGGTGATATCTCGGGTGGTATTACAGATAGCGCAATAAATCAAAGTGCATTGTCTGCAGGAGGCCCTAGCGCATGAATCTGTGCAGCGGGAACGACCTCGGACCACCAGGGGCCGAGAAAACTACAGTCTCATGGGGTCAGACACTCAGGGTCAGGGAAAATTCCAATATATATCTGGTGATATCTCGGGTGCTATTACAGATGGAGCAATAAATCAAAGTGCATTGTCTGTAGGAGGCCCTGGCGCATGAATCTGTGCAGCGGGATCTACCTCGGACCACCAGGGGCCGAGAAAATCACCGTCAAATGGGGTCGGTCACTCAGGGTCAAGGAAAAATCCAATATATATCTGGTGATATCTCGGGTGCTATTAGAGATAGCGCAATAAACCAAAGTGAATTATCTGCAGGGGGCCCTGGCGCGTGAATCTGTGCAGCGGGAACGACCTCGGACCACCAGGGGCCGAGAAAACCACCGTCTCATGGGGCCTGACTGTCAGGGTCAGGGAAAAATCTATTATATATCTGGTGATATCTCGGGTGCTATTAGAGATAGCGAAATAAATCAAAGTGCATTGTCTGCAGGAGGCCCTAGCGCATGAATCTGTGCAGCGGGAACGACCTTCGACCACCACGGGCCGAGAAAACTACCGTCGCATGGGGCCGGACACTCAGGGTCAGGGAAAAATCCAATATGTATCTGGTGATATCTCGGGTGCTATTACAGATAGCGCAATAAATCAAAGTGCATTGTCTGTAGGAGGCCCTGGCGGATGAATCTGTGCAGCGAGAACGACCTCGGACCCCCAGGGGCCGAGAAAACTACAGTCTCATGGGGCCGGACACTCAGGGTCAGGGAAAAATCCAATATATATCTGGTGATATCTCGGGTGCTATTAGAGATAGCGCAATAAACCAAAGTGAATTATCTGCAGGAGGCCCTGGCGCATGAATCTGTGCAGCGGGAACGATCTCGGACCACCAGTGCCCGAGAAAACCATCGACACATGGGGCCGGACTGTCAGGGTCAAGGAAAAATCCAATATATATCTGGTGATATCTCGGGTGCTATTAGAGATAGCGCAATAAATCAAAGTGCATTGTCTGTAGGAGGCCCTGGCGCATGAATCTGTATAGCGGGATCGACCTCGAACCACCACGGGCCGAGAAAACCACCGTCTCATGGGGCCTGACTGTCAGAGTCAGGGAAAAATCTATTATATATCTGGTGATATCTCGGGTGCTATTAGAGATAGCGAAATAAATCAAAGTGCATTGTCTGCAGGAGGCCCTAGCGCATGAATCTGTGCAGCGGGAACGACCTCCGACCACCACGGGCCGAGAAAACTACCGTCGCATGGGGCCGGACACTCAGGGTCAGGGAAAAATCCAATATATATCTGGTGATATCTCGGGTGCTATTACAGATAGCGTAATAAATCAAAGTGCATTGTCTGTAGGAGGCCCTGGCGGATGAATCTGTGCAGCGAGAACGACCTCGGACCACCAGGGGCCGAGAAAACTACAGTCTCATGGGGCCGGACACTCAGGGTCAGGGAAAAATCCAATATATATCTGGTGATATCTCGGGTGCTATTAGAGATAGCGCAATAAACCAAAGTGAATTATCTGCAGGAGGACCTGCCGCATGAATCTGTGCAGCGGGATCGACCTCGGACAACGAGGGACCGAGAAAACCACCGACACATGGGGCCGGACTGTCAGGGTCAAGGAAAAATCTAATAAATATCTGGTGATATCTTGGGTGCTATTAGAGATAGCGCAATAAACCAAAGTGCATTGTCTGTAGGAGGCCCTGGCGCATGAATTTGTGCAGCGGGATCGACCTCGAACCACCAGTGGCCGAGAAAATCACAGTCTCGTGGGGACGGACTGTCAGGGTCAGGGAAAAATCCAATATATATCTGGTGATATCACGGGTGCTATTAGAGATAGCGCAATACACCAAAGTGAATTGTCTGCAGGAAGCCCTCGCGCATGAATCTGTTGAGCGGGATCGACCTCGGACCACGAGGGACCGAGAGAACCATCGACACATGGAGCCGGACTGTCAGGGGCAGGGAAAAATCCAATATATATCTGGTGACATCTCGGGTGCTATTAGAGATAGCGCAATGAACCAAAGTGCATTGTCTGTAGGTGGCCCTGGCGCATGAATCTGTGCTATGGGATCGACCTCGGACCACCAGGGGCCGAGAAAATCACCGTCTCATGGGGCCGGACTGTCAGGGTCATGGAAAAATCATATATATATCTGGTGATATCTCAGGTGCTATTAGAGATAGCGCAATAAATCAAAGTGCTTTGTCTGCGGTAGGCCCTGGCGCATGAATCTGTGCAGCGGCAACGACCCCGGACCACCAGGGCCCGAGAAAACCACCGACACATGGGGCCGCACACTCAGGGTCAGGGAAAAATCCAATATATACGTGGTGATATCTCGGGTGCTATTAGAGATAGCGCGATAAATCAAAGTGCATTGTCAGCAGGAAGCCTTCGCGCATGATGCTGTGCAGCGGGAACGACCTCGGACCACCAGGGGCCGAGAAAACCACAGTCTCATGGGGCCGGACACTCAGGGTCAGGGGAAAATCCAATATATACCTGGTGATATCTCGGGTGCTATTAGAGATAGCGCAATAAACCAAAGTGAATTATCTGCAGGCGGCCCTGGCGCTTGAATCTGTGCAGCGGGAACGACCTCGGACCACCAGGGGCCGAGAAAATCACCGTCTCATGGGGCCGGACTGTCAGGGTCATGGAAAAATCATATATATATCTGGTGATATCTCAGGTGCTATTAGAGATAGCGCAATAAATCAAAGTGCATTGTCAGAAGGAAGCCTTCGCGCATGATGCTGTGCAGCGGGAACGACCTCGGACCACCAGGGGCCGAGAAAACCACAGTCTCATGGGGCCGGACGCTCAGGGTCAGGGGAAAATCCAATATATATCTGGTGATATCTCGGGTGCTATTAGAGATAGCGCAATAAACCAAAGTGAATTATCTGCAGGGGGCCCTGGCGCTTGAATCTGTGCAGCGGGAACGACCTCGGACCACCAGGGGCCGAGAAAACCACCGTCTCATGGGGCCGGACTGTCAGGGTCAGGGAAAAATCCATTATATATCTGGTGATATCTCGGGTGCTATTAGAGATAGCGCAATAAATCAAAGTGCATTGTCTGCAGGAAGCCTTCGCGCATTATTCTGTGCAGCGGGATTGACCTCGGACCACCAGGGGCCGAGAAAACCACCGTCTCATGGGGCCGGACACTCAGGGTCAGGGGAAAATCCAATATATATTTGGTGATATCTCGGGTGCTATTACAAATAGCCCAATACATCAAAGTGCATTGTCTGTAGGAGGCCCTGGCGCATGATTCTGTGCAGCGGGAACGACCTCGGACCACCAGGGGCCGAGAAAACCACAGTCTCATGTTGCCGCACACTCAGGGTCAGGGGAAAAGCCAATATATATCTGGTGATATCTCGGGTGCTATTAGAGATAGTGCAATAAACCAATGTGAATTATCTGCAGGAGGCACTGGCGCATGAATCTGTGCAGCGGGAACGACCTCGGACCACCAGGGGCCGAGAAAACCACCCTCTCATGGGGCCGGACACTCAGGGTCAGGGAAAAATCCAATATATATCCGGTGATATCTCGGGTGCTATTAGAGATAGCGCAATAAACCAAAGTGCGCTGTCTGTAAGAAGCCCTGGCGCATGAATCTGGCCAGCGGGAGCGACCTCGCAACACCAGGGGCCGAGAAAACCACAGTCTCATGGGGCCGGACACTCAGGGTCAGGGAAAAATCCAGCATATTTCTGGTGATATCTCGGGCGCTATTAGAGATAGCGCAATAAATCAAGGTGCATTGTGTGCAGGAAGCCCTGGCGCATGATTCTGTGCAGCGGGAACTACCTCGGACCACCAGGGGCCGAGAAAACTACAGTCTCATGGGGTCAGACACTCAGGGTCAGGGAAAATTCCAATATATATCTGGTGATATCTCGGGTGCTATTACAGATGGAGCAATAAATCAAAGTGCATTGTCTGTAGGAGGCCCTGGCGCATGAATCTGTGCAGCGGGATCGACCTCGCACCACCAGGGTCCGAGAAAATCACCGTCTCATGGGGCCGGACTGTCAGGGTCAGGGAAAAATCCAATATATATCTGGTGATATCTCGGGTGCTATTATAGATAGCGCAATAAATCAAAATGCATTGTCTGTAGGAGGCCCTAGCGCATGAATCTGTGCAGCGGGATCGACCTCGGACCACGAGGGACCGAGAATACCATCGACAAATGGGGCCGGACTGTCAGGGTCAAGGAAAAATCCCATATATATGTGGTGATATCTCGGGTGGTATTACAGATAGCGCAATAAATCAAAGTGCATTGTCTGCAGGAGGCCCTAGCGCATGAATCTGTGCAGCGGGAACGACCTCGGACCACCAGGGGCCGAGAAAACTACAGTCTCATGGGGTCAGACACTCAGGGTCAGGGAAAATTCCAATATATATCTGGTGATATCTCGGGTGCTATTACAGATGGAGCAATAAATCAAAGTGCATTGTCTGTAGGAGGCCCTGGCGCATGAATCTGTGCAGCGGGAACGATCTCGGACCACCAGTGCCCGAGAAAACCATCGACACATGGGGCCGGACTGTCAGGGTCAAGGAAAAATCCAATATATATCTGGTGATATCTCGGGTGCTATTAGAGATAGCGCAATAAATCAAAGTGCATTGTCTGTAGGAGGCCCTGGCGCATGAATCTGTATAGCGGGATCGACCTCGAACCACCACGGGCCGAGAAAACCACCGTCTCATGGGGCCTGACTGTCAGGGTCAGGGAAAAATCTATTATATATCTGGTGATATCTCGGGTGCTATTAGAGATAGCGAAATAAATCAAAGTGCATTGTCTGCAGGAGGCCCTAGCGCATGAATCTGTGCAGCGGGAACGACCTCCGACCACCACGGGCCGAGAAAACTACCGTCGCATGGGGCCGGACACTCAGGGTCAGGGAAAAATCCAATATATATCTGGTGATATCTCGGGTGCTATTACAGATAGCGCAATAAATCAAAGTGCATTGTCTGTAGGAGGCCCTGGCGGATGAATCTGTGCAGCGAGAACGACCTAGGACCACCAGGGGCCGAGAAAACTACAGTCTCATGGGGCCGGACACTCAGGGTCAGGGAAAAATCCAATATATATCTGGTGATATCTCGGGTGCTATTAGAGATAGCGCAATAAACCAAAGTGAATTATCTGCAGGAGGACCTGCCGCATGAATCTGTGCAGCGGGATCGACCTCGGACAACGAGGGACCGAGAAAACCACCGACACATGGGGCCGGACTGTCAGGGTCAAGGAAAAATCCAATAAATATCTGGTGATATCTTGGGTGCTATTAGAGATAGCGCAATAAACCAAAGTGCATTGTCTGTAGGAGGCCCTGGCGCATGAATTTGTGCAGCGGGATCGACCTCGAACCACCAGTGGCCGAGAAAATCACAGTCTCGTGGGGACGGACTGTCAGGGTCAGGGAAAAATCCAATATATATCTGGTGATATCACGGGTGCTATTAGAGATAGCGCAATACACCAAAGTGAATTGTCTGCAGGAAGCCCTCGCGCATGAATCTGTTGAGCGGGATCGACCTCGGACCACGAGGGACCGAGAGAACCATCGACACATGGAGCCGGACTGTCAGGGGCAGGGAAAAATCCAATATATATCTGGTGACATCTCGGGTGCTATTAGAGATAGCGCAATGAACCAAAGTGCATTGTCTGTAGGTGGCCCTGGCGCATGAATCTGTGCTATGGGATCGACCTCGGACCACCAGGGGCCGAGAAAATCACCGTCTCATGGGGCCGGACTGTCAGGGTCATGGAAAAATCATATATATATCTGGTGATATCTCAGGTGCTATTAGAGATAGCGCAATAAATCAAAGTGCTTTGTCTGCGGTAGGCCCTGGCGCATGAATCTGTGCAGCGGCAACGACCCCGGACCACCAGGGCCCGAGAAAACCACCGACACATGGGGCCGCACACTCAGGGTCAGGGAAAAATCCAATATATACGTGGTGATATCTCGGGTGCTATTAGAGATAGCGCGATAAATCAAAGTGCATTGTCAGCAGGAAGCCTTCGCGCATGATGCTGTGCAGCGGGAACGACCTCGGACCACCAGGGGCCGAGAAAACCACAGTCTCATAGGGCCGGACACTCAGGGTCAGGGGAAAATCCAATATATACCTGGTGATATCTCGGGTGCTATTAGAGATAGCGCAATAAACCAAAGTGAATTATCTGCAGGCGGCCCTGGCGCTTGAATCTGTGCAGCGGGAACGACCTCGGACCACCAGGGGCCGAGAAAATCACCGTCTCATGGGGCCGGACTGTCAGGGTCATGGAAAAATCATATATATATCTGGTGATATCTCAGGTGCTATTGGAGATAGCGCAATAAATCAAAGTGCATTGTCAGCAGGAAGCCTTCGCGCATGATGCTGTGCAGCGGGAACGACCTCGGACCACCAGGGGCCGAGAAAACCACAGTCTCATGGGGCCGGACGCTCAGGGTCAGGGGAAAATCCAATATATATCTGGTGATATCTCGGGTGCTATTAGAGATAGCGCAATAAACCAAAGTGAATTATCTGCAGGGGGCCCTGGCGCTTGAATCTGTGCAGCGGGAACGACCTCGGACCACCAGGGGCCGAGAAAACCACCGTCTCATGGGGCCGGACTGTCAGGGTCAGGGAAAAATCCATTATATATCTGGTGATATCTCGGGTGCTATTAGAGATAGCGCAATAAATCAAAGTGCATTGTCTGCAGGAAGCCTTCGCGCATTATTCTGTGCAGCGGGAATGACCTCGGACCACCAGGGGCCGAGAAAACCACCGTCTCATGGGGCCGGACACTCAGGGTCAGGGGAAAATCCAATATATATTTGGTGATATCTCGGGTGCTATTACAAATAGCCCAATACATCAAAGTGCATTGTCTGTAGGAGGCCCTGGCGCATGATTCTGTGCAGCGGGAACGACCTCGGACCACCAGGGGCCGAGAAAACCACAGTCTCATGTTGCCGCACACTCAGGGTCAGGGGAAAAGCCAATATATATCTGGTGATATCTCGGGTGCTATTAGAGATAGTGCAATAAACCAATGTGAATTATCTGCAGGAGGCACTGGCGCATGAATCTGTGCAGCGGGAACGACCTCGGACCACCAGGGGCCGAGAAAACCACCCTCTCATGGGGCCGGACACTCAGGGTCAGGGAAAAATCCAATATATATCCGGTGATATCTCGGGTGCTATTAGAGATAGCGCAATAAACCAAAGTGCGCTGTCTGTAAGAAGCCCTGGCGCATGAATCTGGCCAGCGGGAGCGACCTCGCAACACCAGGGGCCGAGAAAACCACAGTCTCATGGGGCCGGACACTCAGGGTCAGGGAAAAATCCAGCATATTTCTGGTGATATCTCGGGCGCTATTAGAGATAGCGCAATAAATCAAGGTGCATTGTGTGCAGGAAGCCCTGGCGCATGATTCTGTGCAGCGGGAACTACCTCGGAACACCAGGGGCCGAGAAAATCACCGTCTCATGGGGCCGGACTGTCAGGATCGCGGAAAAATCCAGCATATATCTGGTGATATCTCGGGTGCTATTAGAGATAGCGCAATAAATCAAAGTGCATTGTCTGCAGGAAGCACTGGCGCATGATTCTGTGCAGCGGGAACTACCTCGGACCACCAGGGGCCGAGAAAATCACCGTCTCATGGGGCCGGACTGTCAGGGTCACGGAAAAATCCAATATATATCTGGTGATATCTCGGGTGCTATTAGAGATAGCGCAATAAATCAAAGTGCATTGTCTGTAGGCGGCACTGGCGAATGAATCTGTGCAGCAGGAACGACCTCGGACCACCAGGGGCCGAGAAAATTACAGATATTCGGAATCCGTCACCGAAGGTCATGTAAAAATCCAGCATATATCTGGTGATATCTCGGGTGCTATTACAGATAGCGCAATAAATCAAAGTGCATTGTCTGTAGGAGGCACTGGCGCATGAATCTGTGCAGCGGGAACGACTTCGGACAACCAGGGGCCGAGAAAACTACCGTCACATGTGGCCGGACACTCAGGGTCAGGGAAAAATCCAATATATATCTGGTGATACCTCGGGTGCTATGAGAGATAGCGCAATAAACCAAAGTGCATTGTCTGCAAGAGGCCGAGGCGCATGAATGTGTGCAGCGGGATCGACCTCGGACCACCAGGGGCCGAGAAAACCACCGTCTCATGGGGCCGTACTGTCAGGGTCAGGGAAAAATCCAATATATATCTGGTGATATCTCGGTTGCTATTAGAGCTAGCGCAATAAACCAAAGTGAATTATCTGCAGGAGGCCCTGGCGCATAAATCTGTGCAGCGGGAACTACCTCGGACCACCAGGGGCCGAGAAAACCACCGTCTCATGGGGCCGGACACTCAGGGTCAGGGAAAAATCCATTATATATCTGGTGATATCTCGGGTGCTATTAGGGATAGCGCAATAAATCAAAGTGCATTGTCTGTAGGATGCCCTGGCGCATGAATCTGTGCAGCGAGAACGACCTCGGACCACCAGGGACCGAGAAAACCACAGAATCATGGAGCCGGACACTCAGGGTCAGGGAAAAATCCAATATATATCTGGTGATATCTCGGGTGCTATTAGAGATAGCGCAATAAATCAAAGTGAATTATCTGCAGGAGGCCCTGGTGCATGAATATGTGCAGCGGGAACGACCTCGGACCACCAGGGGTCGAGAAAACCACCGAAACATGGGGCCGGACATTCAAGGTCAGGGAAAAATCCAATATATATCTGGTGATATCTCGGGTGCTATTAGAGATAGCGCAATAAATCAAAGTGCATTGTCTGTAGGAGGCCCTGGCGCATGAATCTGTGCAGCGGGAACGACCTCGGACCACCAGGGGCCGAGAAAACAACCATCTCATGGGGCCGGACACTCAGGGTCAGGGAAAAATCCAATATATATCTGGTGATATCTCGGGTGCTATTAGAGATAGCGCAATAAATCAAAGTGCATTGTCTGTAGGAGGCCCTGGCGCATGAATCTGTGCAGCGGGATCGACCTCGGACCACCAGGGGGCGAGAAAATCACCGTCTCATGGGGCCGGACTGTCAGTGTCAGGGAAAAATCCAATATATTTCTGGTGATATCTCGGGTGCTATTAGAGATAGCGCAATAAATCAATGTGCATTGTCTGTAGGAGGACCTGGCGCATGAACCTGTGCAACGGGATCGACCTCGGAACACCAGGAGCCGAGAAAACCACCGTCTCATGGGGCCCGACTGTCAGAGTCAGGGAAAAATCCAATATATATCTGGTGATATCTCGGGTGCTATTAGAGATAGCGCAATAAATCAAAGTGAATTATCTGCAGGAGGCCCTGGTGCATGAATATGTGCAGCGGGAACGACCTCGGACGACCAGGGGTCGAGAAAACCACCGAAACATGGGGCCGGACATTCAAGGTCAGGGAAAAATCCAATATATATCTGGTGATATCTCGGGTGCTATTAGAGATAGCGCAATAAATCAAAGTGCATTGTCTGTAGGAGGCCCAGGCGCATGAATCTGTGCAGCGGGAACGACCTCGGACCACCAGGGGCCGAGAAAACAACCATCTCATGGGGCCGGACACTCAGGGTCAGGGAAAAATCCAATATATATCTGGTGATATCTCGGGTGCTATTAGAGATAGCGCAATAAATCAAAGTGCATTGTCTGTAGGCGGCACTGGCGAATGAATCTGTGCAGCAGGAACGACCTCGGACCACCAGGGGCCGAGAAAATTACAGATATTCGGAATCCGTCACCCAAGGTCATGTCAAAATCCAGCATATATCTGGTGATATCTCGGGTGCTATTACAGATAGCGCAATAAATCAAAGTGCATTTTTTGTAGGAGGCCCTGGCGCATGAATCTGGGCGGCGGGAACGACTTCGGACCACCAGGGGCCGAGAATACCACAGTCTCATGGGGCTGGACACTCAGGGTCAGGGGAAAATCCAATATATATCTGGCGATACCTCGGGTGCTATTAGAGATAGCGCCATAAACCAAAGTGAATTATCTGCAGGAGGCCCTGGCGCATGAATCTGGGCAGCGGGAAAGACTTCGGACCACCAGGGGCCGAGACAACCACCGTCTCATGGGGCCAGACACTCAGGGTCAGGGAAAAATCCAATATATATCTGGTGATATCTCGGGTGCTATTAGAGATAGCGCAATAAACCAAAGTGAATTATCTGCAGGAGGCCCTGGCTCATGAATCTGTACAGCGGGAACGACATCGGACCACCAGGGGCCGAGAAAATCACCGTCTCATGGGGCCGGACTGTCAGGGTCAGGAAAAAATCCAATATATATCTGTTGATATCTCGGGTGCTATTACAGATAGCGCAATAAATCAAAGCGCATTGTCTGTAGGAGGCCCTGGCGCATGAATCTGTGCAGCGGGAACGACCTCGGACAACCAGGAGCCGAGAAAACCACCGTCTCATGGGGCCGGACTGTCAGGGTCACGGAAAAATCCAATATATATCTGGTGATATCTCGGGTGCTATTAGAGATAGCGCAATAAATCAAAGTGAATTATCTGCAGGAGGCCCTGGTGCATGAATATGTGCAGCGGGAACGACCTCGGACCACCAGGGGTCGAGAAAACCACCGAAACATGGGGCCGGACATTCAAGGTCAGGGAAAAATCCAATATATATCTGGTGATATCTCGGGTGCTATTAGAGATAGCGCAATAAATCAAAGTTCATTGTCTGTAGGAGGCCCTGGCGCATGAATCTGTGCAGCGGGAACGACCTCGGACCACCAGGGGCCGAGAAAACAACCATCTCATGGGGCCGGACACTCAGGGTCAGGGAAAAATCCAATATATATCTGGTGATATCTCGGTTGCTATTAGAGCTAGCGCAATAAACCAAAGTGAATTATCTGCAGGAGGCCCTGGCGCATAAATCTGTGCAGCGGGAACTACCTCGGACCACCAGGGGCCGAGAAAACCACCGTCTCATGGGGCCGGACACTCAGGGTCAGGGAAAAATCCATTATATATCTGGTGATATCTCGGGTGCTATTAGGGATAGCGCAATAAATCAAAGTGCATTGTCTGTAGGATGCCCTGGCGCATGAATCTGTGCAGCGAGAACGACCTCGGACCACCAGGGACCGAGAAAACCACAGAATCATGGAGCCGGACACTCAGGGTCAGGGAAAAATCCAATATATATCTGGTGATATCTCGGGTGCTATTAGAGATAGCGCAATAAATCAAAGTGAATTATCTGCAGGAGGCCCTGGTGCATGAATATGTGCAGCGGGAACGACCTCGGACCACCAGGGGTCGAGAAAACCACCGAAACATGGGGCCGGACATTCAAGGTCAGGGAAAAATCCAATATATATCTGGTGATATCTCGGGTGCTATTAGAGATAGCGCAATAAATCAAAGTGCATTGTCTGTAGGAGGCCCTGGCGCATGAATCTGTGCAGCGGGAACGACCTCGGACCACCAGGGGCCGAGAAAACAACCATCTCATGGGGCCGGACACTCAGGGTCAGGGAAAAATCCAATATATATCTGGTGATATCTCGGGTGCTATTAGAGATAGCGCAATAAATCAAAGTGCATTGTCTGTAGGAGGCCCTGGCGCATGAATCTGTGCAGCGGGATCGACCTCGGACCACCAGGGGGCGAGAAAATCACCGTCTCATGGGGCCGGACTGTCAGTGTCAGGGAAAAATCCAATATATTTCTGGTGATATCTCGGGTGCTATTAGAGATAGCGCAATAAATCAATGTGCATTGTCTGTAGGAGGACCTGGCGCATGAACCTGTGCAACGGGATCGACCTCGGAACACCAGGAGCCGAGAAAACCACCGTCTCATGGGGCCCGACTGTCAGAGTCAGGGAAAAATCCAATATATATCTGGTGATATCTCGGGTGCCATTAGAGATAGCGCCATAAATCTAATTGCATTGTCTGCAGGAGGCCCTGGCGCATGAATCTGTGCTGCGGGAACGACCTCGGACCACCAGGGGCCGAGAAAATCACCGTCTCATGGGGCTGGACTGTCAGGGTCAGGGAAAAATTCAATATATATTTGGTGATATCTCGGATGCTCTTAGAGATAGCGAAATAAATCAAAGTGAATTATCTGCAGGGGGCCCTGGGGCATGAATCTGTGCACCGGGAACCACCTCGGACCACCAGGGGCCGAGAAAACTACCGTCTCATGGGGCCGGACTGTCAGGCTCAGGGAAGAATCCAATATATATCTGGTGATATCTCGGGTGCTATTAGAGATAGCGCAATAAACCAAAGTACATTGTCTGTAGGAGGCCCTGCCGCATGGGTCTGTGCAGCGGGAACGACCTCGTATCACCAGGGGCCGAGAAAACCACCATCTCATGGGGCCGGACATTCAGGGTCAGGGAAAAATCCAATATATATCTGGTGATATCTCGGGTGCTATTACAGATAGCGCAATAAATCAAAGTACATTGTCTGTAGGTGGCACTGGGGAATGAATCTTTGCAACAGGAACCACCTCGGAAAACCAGGGGCCGAGAAAATTACAGATATTCGGAATCCGTCACCCAAGGTCATGTAAAAATCCAGCATATATCTGGTGATATCTCGGGCGCTATTAGAGATAGCGCAATAAACCAAAGTGAATTATTTGCAGGAGGCCCTGGCGCATGAATCTGGGCAGCGGGAACGACCTCGGACCACCAGGGGCCGAGAAAATCACCGTCTCATGGGGCCGGACTGTCAGGATCGCGGAAAAATCCAGCATATATCTGGTGATGTCTCGGGTGCTATTAGAGATAGCGCAATAAATCAAAGTGCATTTTTTGTAGGAGGCCCTGGCGCATGAATCTGGGCGGGGGGGACGACATCGGACCACCAGGGGCCGAGAAAACCACAGTCTCATGGGGCTGGACACTCAGGGTCAGGGGAAAATCCAATATATATCTGGCGATATCTCGGGTGCTCTTACAGACAGCGCACTAAACCAAAGTGAATTATCTGCAGCGGGCCCTGGCGCATGAATCTGTGCAGCGGGAACGACCTCGGGCCACCAGGGGCCGAGAAAATTACAGATTTTCTGTTTCCGTCACCCAAAGTCATGTAAAAATCCAGCATATATATAGAGCTTTCTCGGGTGCTATTACAGACAGCGCAATAAATCAAAATGCATTGTCTGTTAGCTGCCCCGGCGCATGAATCTGGGCAGCGGGAACGACCTCGGACCACCATGGCCGAGAAAACCACAGTCTCATGGAGCCGGACACACAGGGTCAGGGGAAAATCCAATATATATCTGGTGATATCTCGGGTGCTATTAGAGATAGCGCAATAAATCAAAGTGCATTGTCTGCAGGAGGCACTGGCGCATGAATCTGTGCAGCGGGAACGACCTCGGACCACCAGGGGCCGAGAAAACCACCCTCTCATGGGGCCGGACACTCAGGGTCAGGGAAAAATCCAATATATATCTGGTGATATCTCGGGTGCTATTAGAGATAGCGCAATAAACCAAAGTGATTTGTCTGTAAGAAGCCCTGGCGCATGAATCTGGCCAGCGGGAACGACCTCGCAACACCAGGGGCCGAGAAAACCACCGTCTCATTGGGCCGGACACTCAGGGTCTGGGGAAAATCCAATATATATCTGATGATATCTCGGGTGCTATTAGAGATAGCGCAATAAATCAAAGTGCATTGTCTGTAGGCGGCACTGGCGAATGAATCTGTGCAGCAGGAACGACCTCGGACCACCAGGGGCCGAGAAAACCACAGTCTCATGGGGCCGGACACTCAGGGTCAGGGGAAAATCCAATATATATCTGGTGATATCTCGGGTGCTATTAGAGATAGCGCAATAAACCAAAGTGAATTATCTGCAGGAGGCCCTGGCGCATAAATCTGTGCAGCGGGAACGACCTCGGACCACCAGGGGTCGACAAAACCACCGACACATGGGGCCGGACACTCAGGGTCAGGGAACAATCCAATATATATCTGGTGATATCTCGGGTGCTATTACAGATAGCGCAATAAATCAAAGTGAATTATCTCCAGGAGGCCCTGTCGCATGCATCTGTGCAGCGGGAGCGACCACGGACCACCAGGGGCCGAGAAAACCACCGTCTCATGGGGCCGGACACTCAGGGTCAGGGAAATATCCAATATATATCTGGTGATATCTCGGGTGCTATTAGAGATAGCGCAACAAACCAAAGTGAATTGTCTGTTGGAAGCCCTGGGGCATGAATCTGGCCAGCGGGAACGACCTCGGACTACCAGGGGCCGAGAAAACCACCGTCTCATTGGGCCGGACCCTCAGGGTCAGGGGAATATCCAATATATATCTGGTGATATCTCGGGTGCTATTAGAGATAGCGCAATAAATGAAAGTGAATTATCTGCAGGAGGCCCTGGCGCATGAATCTGTGCAGCGGGAACGACCTCGGGCCACCAGGGGCCGAGAAAACCACCGTCACATGGGGCCGGACACACAGGGTCAGGGATAAATCCAATATATATCTGGTGATATCTCGGGTGCTATTACAGATAGCGCAATAAATCAAAGTGGATAGTCTGTAGGAGGCCCTGGCGCATGAATCGGTGCAGCGGGAACGACCTCGGACCACCAGGGGCCGAGAAAACCACAGTCTCATGGGGCCGGTCACTCAGGGTCAGGGGAAAATCCAATATAAATCTGGTGATATCACGGGTGCTATTAGAGATAGCTCAATAAACCAAAGTGAATTATCTGCAGGAGGCCCTGGCGCATGAATCTCCGCAGTGGGAACGACCTCGGACCACCAGGGGCCGAGAAAACCACAGTCTCATGGGGCCGGACACTCAGGGTCAGGGGAAAATCCAATATATATCTGGTGATATCTCGGGTGCTATTACAGATAGCGCAATAAATCAAAGTGCATTGTCTGTAGGAAGCCCTGGCTCATGAATCTGGGCAGCGGGAACGACCTCGGACCACCAGGGTAAGAGAAAACCACCGTCTCATTGGGCCGGACCCTCAGGGTCAGGGGAATATCCAATATATATCTGGTGATATCTCGGGTGCTATTAGAGATAGCGCAATAAACCAAATTGTATTGTCTGTAGGATGCCCTGGCGCATGAATCTGTGCAGCGGGAACGACCTCGGACCACAAGGGGCCGAGAAAACCACAGTCTCATGGGGCCGGACACTCAGGGTCAGGGAAAAATCCAATATATATCTGGTGATATCTCGGGTGCTATTACAGATAGCCCAATAAATCAAAGTGGATTGTCTGCAGGTGGCTCTGGCGCATGAATCTGTGCAGCGGGAACGACCTCGGGCCACCAGGGTAAGAGAAAACCACCGTATCATGGGGCCGGACACTCAGGGTCAGGGAAAAATCCAATATATATCTGGTGATATCTTGGGTGCTATTACAGATAGCGCAATAAATCAAAGTGCATTGTCTGTAGGAGGCCCTGGCGCATGAATCTGGGTAGTGGGAACGACCTCGGACCACCAGGGGCCGAGAAAACCACAGTCTCATGGGGCCGGACACTCAGGGTCAGGGGAAAATCCAATATATATCTGGTGATATCTCGGGTGCTATTAGAGGTAGCGCAATAAACCAAAGTGAATTATCTGCAGGAGGCCCTGGCGCATGAAACTGTGCAGCGGGAACGACCTCGGACCACCAGGGGCCGAGAAAACCACCGTCTCATGGGGCCGGACACACAGGGTCAGGGATAAATCCAATATATATCTGGTGATATCTCGGGTGCTATTACAGATAGCGCAATAAATCAAAGTGGATTGTCTGTAGGAGGCCCTGGCGCATGAATCTGTGCAGCGGGAACGACCTCGGACCACCAGGGGCCGAGAAAACCACATTCTCATGGGGCCGGACACTCAGGGTCAGGGGAAAATCCAATATAAATCTGGTGATATCACGGGTGCTATTAGAGATAGTGCAATAAACCAAAGTGAATTATCTGCAGGAGGCCCTGGCGCATGAATCTGTGCAGCGGGAACGACCTCGGACCACCAGGGGCCGAGAAAACCACCGTCTCATGGGGACGGACACTCAGGGTCAGGGAAAAATCCAATATATATCTGGTGATATCTCGGGTGCTATTACAGATAGCGCAATAAATCAAAGTGAATTGTCTGTAGGAGGCCCTGGCTCATGAATCTGGGCAGCGGGAACGACCTCGGACCACCAGAGTAAGAGAAAACCACCGTCTCATGGGGCCGGACACTCAGGGTCAGGGAAAAATCCAATACATATCTGGTGATATCTTGGGTGCTATTACAGATAGCGCAATAAATCCAAGTGCATTGTCTGTAGGAGGCCCTGGCGCATGAATCTGGGTAGTGGGAACGACCTCGGACCACCAGGGGCCGAGAAAACCACCGTCACATGGGGCCGGACACTCAGGGTCAGGGAAAAATACAATATATATCTGGTGATATCTCGGGCGCTATTACAGATAGCGCAATAAATCAAAGTGAACTATCTGCAGGAGGCCCTGGCGCATGAATCTGTGCAGCGGGAACGACCTCGGACCACCTGGGGCCGAGAAAACCACCGCCTCACGGGGCCGGACACTCAGGGTCAGGGGAAAATGCAATATATATCTGGTGATATCTCGGGTGCTATTAGAGATAGCGCAATAATTCAAAGTGAATTATCAGCAGGAGGCCCTGGCGCATGAAACTGTGCAGCGGGAACGACCTCGGACCACCAGGGGCCGAGAAAACCACCGTCTCATGGGGCCGGACACTCAGGGTCAGGGAAAAATGCAATATACATCTGGTGATATCTCGGGTGCTATTACATATAGCGCAATAATACAAAGTGAATTATCTGCAGGAGGCCCTGGCGCATGAATCTGTGCGGTGGGAACGACCACGGACCACCAGGGGCCGAGAAAACCACCGTTCCTATTGGGCCGGACACTCATGGTCGGGGGAAAATCCAATATATATCTGGTGAAATCTCGGGTGCTATTAGAGATAGCCCAAATAATCAAAGTGCATTATCTGCAGGAGGCCCTGGCGCATGCATCTGTGCAGTGGGAACGACATCGGACCACCAGGGGCCGAGAAAACCACCGCCTCACGGGGCCGGGCACTCAGGGTCAGGGGAAAATGCAATATATATCTGGTGATATCTCGGGTGCTATTAGAGATAGCGCAATAATTCAAAGTGAATTATCAGCAGGAGGCCCTGGCGCATGAAACTGTGCAGCGGGAACGACCTCGGACCACCAGGGGCCGAGAAAACCACCGTCTCATGGGGCCGGACTCTCAGGGTCAGGGAAAAATCCAATATATATCTGGTGATATGTCGGGTGCTATTACAGATAGTTCAATAAACCAAAGTGCATTGTCTGTAGGAGGCCCCGGCACATGAATCTGTGCAGCGGGAACGACCTCGAACCACCAGGGGCCGAGAAAACCACCGTCTCATGGGGCCGGACACTCAGGGTCAGGGAAAAATCCAATATATATCTGGTGATATCTCGGGTGCAATTAGAGATAGCGCAATAAACCAAAGTGAATTATCTGCAGGGGGCCCTGGCGCATAAATCTGTGCAGCGGGAACGACCTCAGACCACCAGGGGCCGAGAAAACCACCGTCACATGGGGCCGGACACTCAGGGTCAGGGGAAAATCCAATATATATCTGGTGATATCTCGGGTGCTATTACAGATGGCTCAATAAACCAAAGTGCATTGTCTGTAGGAGGCCCCGGCACATGAATCTGTGCAGCGGGAACGACCTCGAACCACAAGGGGCCGAGAAAACCACCGTCTCATGGGGCCGAACACTCAGGGTCAGGGAATAATCCAATATATATCTGGTGATATCTCGGGTGCTATTAGAGATAGCGCAATAAATAAAAGTGCATTGTCTGTAGGAGGCACTGGCGAATGAATCTGGGCAGCAGGAACGACGTCGGACCACCAGGGGCCGAGAAAACCACCGTCTCATGGGGCCGGACACTCAGGGTCAGGGTAAAATTCAATATATATCTGGTGATATCTCGGGTGCTATTACAGATAGCGAAATAAATCAAACTGCATTGTCTGTAGGAGGCCCTGGCGCATGAATCTGTGCAGCGGGAACGACCTCGGACCACCAGGGGCCGAGAAAACCACCGTCTCATGGGGCCGGACACTCAGGGTCAGGGAAAAATCCAATATACATCTGGTGATATCTCGGGTGCTATTACATATAGCGCAATAATACAAAGTGAATTATCTGCAGGAGGCCCTGGCGCATGAATCTGTGCGGTGGGAACGACCTCGGACCACCAGGGGCCGAGAAAACCACCGTTCCTATTGGGCCGGACACTCATGGTCGGGGGAAAATCCAATATATATCTGGTGAAATCTCGGGTGCTATTAGAGATAGCCCAAATAATCAAAGTGCATTATCTGCAGGAGGCCCTGGCGCATGCATCTGTGCAGTGGGAACGACATCGGACCACTAGGGGCCGAGAAAACCACCGCCTCACGGGGCCGGGCACTCAGGGTCAGGGGAAAATCCAATATATATCTTGTGATATCTCGGGTGCTATTACAGACAGCGCAATAAATGAAAGTGCATTGTCTGTAGGAGTCCCTGGCGCATGAATCTGTGCAGCGGCAACGTCCTCGGACCACCAGGGGCCGAGAAAACCACCGTCTGATGGGGTCGGATACTCAGGGTCAGGGGAAAATACAATATATATCTGGTGATATCTCGGGTCCTATTAGAGATAGCGCGATAAATCAAAGTACATTGTCTGCAGGAAGCCCTGGCGCATGAATCTGTTCAGGAGGATCGACCTCGGACAGCGAGGGACCGAGACAACCATCGACACATGGGGCCGGACACTCAGGGTCAGGGAAAAATCCAATATATATCTGGTGATATCTCTGGTGCTATTACAGATAGCGCAATAAACCAAAGTGAATTATCTGCAGGAGGCCCTGGCGCATGAATCTGTATAGCGGGAACGACCTCGGACCACCGGGGGCCGAGAAAACCACCGTCTCATGGGGCCGGACACTCAGGGTCAGGAGAAAATCCAATATATATCTGGTGATATCTCGGGTGCTAGTACAGATAGCGCAATAAACCAAAGTGAATTATCTGCACGAGGCCCTGGCGCATGAATCTGTGCAGCGGGAACGACCTCGGACCACCAGCGGTCGAGAAAACCACCGTCTTATGGGGCCGGACACTCAGGGTCGGTAGAAAAATTCAATATATATCTGGTGATATCTCGGGTGCTCTTACAGATAGCGCACTAAACCAAAGTGAATTATCTGCAGCGGGCCCTGGCGCATGAATCTGTGCAGCGGGAACGACCTCGGACCACCAGGGGCCGAGAAAACTACCGACACATGGGGCCGGACACCCAAGGTCATGTAAAAACCCAGGATGTATCTGATGATATCTCGGGTGCTATTAGAGGTAGCGCAATAAATCATACTGCATTGTCTGTAGGAGGCCCTGGCGCAGTAATCTGGGCAGCGGGAACGACCTCGGACCACCAGGGGCCGAGAAAACCACCGTCTCATGGGGCCGGACACTCAGGGTCAGGGTAAAATTCAATATATATCTGGTGATATCTCGGGTGCTATTACAGATAGCGAAATAAATCAAACTGCATTGTCTGTAGGAGGCCCTGGCGCATGAATCTGTGCAGCGGGAACGACCTCGGACCACCAGGGGCCCAGAAAACCACCGTCTCATGGGGCCGGACACTCAGGGTCAGGGAAAAATCTAATATATATCTGATGATATATCAGGTGCTATTGCAGATAGCGCGATAAATCAAAGTGCATGGTCTGCAGGAAGCACTGGCGCATGAATCCGTGCAGCGGGAACGACCTCGGACCACCAGGGGCCGAGAAAATCACCGTCTCATGGGGCCGGACTGTCAGGATCAGGAAAAAATCCAATATATATCTGGTGTTATCTCGGGTGCTATTAGAGATAGCGTAATAAATCAAAGTGCATTGTCTCCAGAAGGCACTGGCGAATGAATGTGTGCAGCAGGAACGACCTCGGACCACCAGGGGCCGAGAAAATTAGAGATATTCGGAATCCGTCACCCAAGGTCATGTAAAAATCCAGCATATATCTGGTGATATCTCGGGTGCTATTACAGATAGCGCAATAAATCAAACTGCATTGTCTGTAGGAGGCCCTGGCGCATGAATCTGTGCAGCGGGAACGATCTCGGACCACCAGGGGCCGAGAAAACCACCGTCTCATGGGGCCGGACACTCTGGGTCAGGGAAAAATCTAATATATATCTGATGATATCTCAGGTGCTATTGCAGATAGCGAGATAAATCAAAGTGCATTGTCTGCAGGAAGCACTGGCGCATGAATCCGTGCAGCGGGAACGACCTCGGACCACCAGGGGCCGAGAAAACCACCGTCTCATGGGGCCGGCCACTCAGGGTCAGGGGAAAATCCAATATATATCTAATGATATCTCGGGTGCTATTACAGATAGCGCAATAAATCAAAGTGCATTGTCTGTAGAAGGACCTGGCGCATAAATCTGTGCAACGGGTACGACCTCGGACCACCAGGGGCCGAGAAAACCACCGTCTCATGGGGCCGGACACTCAGGGTCAGGGAAAAATCCAATATATATCTGGTGATATCTCGGGTGCTATTAGAGATAGCGCAATAAACCAAAGTGCATTGTCTGTAGGAGGCCTGGCGCATGAATCTGGCCAGCGGGAACGACCTCGGAGCACCAGGGGCCGAGAAAACCACCGTCTCATGGGGCCGGACACTCAGGGTCAGGGAAAAATCCAATATATATCTGGTGATATCTCGGGTGCTATTACAGATAGCGCAATTAACCAAAGTGCATTGTCTGTAGGAGGCCTGGCGCATGAATCTGGCCAGCGGGAAAGACCTCGGAGCACCAGGGGCCGAGAAAACCACCGTCTCATGGGGCCGGACACTCAGGGTCAGGGAAAAATCCAATATATATCTGGTGATATCTCGGGTGCGATTAGAGATAGCGCAATAAACCAAAGTGCATTGTCTGTAGGAGGCCTGGCGCATGAATCTGTATAGCGGGAACGACCTCGGACCACCGGGGGCCGAGAAAACCACCGTCTCATGGGGCCGGACACTCAGGGTCAGGGAAAAATCCAATATATATCTGGTGATATGTCGGGTGCTATTACAGATAGTTCAATAAACCAAAGTGCATTGTCTGTAGGAGGCCCCGGCACATGAATCTGTGCAGCGGGAACGACCTCGAACCACCAGGGGCCGAGAAAACCACCGTCTCATGGGGCCGAACACTCAGGGTCAGGGAATAATCCAATATATATCTGGTGATATCTCGGGTGCTATTAGAGATAGCGCCATAAACCAGAGTGAATTATCTGCAGGAGGCCCTGGCGCATGAACCTGTGCAGCGGGAACGACCTCGGACCACCAGGGACCGAGAAAACCACCGTTCCTATTGGGCCGGACACTCATGGTCGGGGGAAAATCCAATATATATCTGGTGAAATCTCGGGTGCTATTAGAGATAGCCCAAATAATCAAAGTGCATTATCTGCAGGAGGCCCTGGCGCATGCATCTGTGCAGTGGGAACGACATCGGACCACCAGGGGCCGAGAAAACCACCGCCTCACGGGGCCGGGCACTCAGGGTCAGGGGAAAATGCAATATATATCTGGTGATATCTCGGGTGCTATTAGAGATAGCGCAATAATTCAAAGTGAATTATCAGCAGGAGGCCCTGGCGCATGAAACTGTGCAGCGGGAACGACCTCGGACCACCAGGGGCCGAGAAAACCACCGTCTCATGGGGCCGGACACTCAGGGTCAGGGAAAAATCCAATATATATCTGGTGATATGTCGGGTGCTATTACAGATAGTTCAATAAACCAAAGTGCATTGTCTGTAGGAGGCCCCGGCACATGAATCTGTGCAGCGGGAACGACCTCGAACCACCAGGGGCCGAGAAAACCACCGTCTCATGGGGCCGAACACTCAGGGTCAGGGAATAATCCAATATATATCTGGTGATATCTCGGGTGCTATTAGAGATAGCGCAATAAATAAAAGTGCATTGTCTGTAGGAGGCACTGGCGAATGAATCTGGGCAGCAGGAACGACATCGGACCACCAGGGGCCGAGAAAGTTACAGATATTCGGAATACGTCACCCAAGGTTATGTAAAAAGCCAGCATATATCTGGTGACATCTCGGGTGCTATCAGAGATAGCGCAATAAATCAAAGTGCATTGTCTGTAGGAGGCACTGGCGCATGAATCTGTGCAGCGGGAACGACCTCGGATCACCAGGGGCCGAGATAACCACCATCTCATGGGGCCGGACACTCAGGGTCAGGGGAAAATCCAATATATATCTGGTGATATCTCGGGTGCAATTAGAGATAGCGCAATAAACCAAAGTGAATTATCTGCAGGGGGCCCTGGCGCATAAATCTGTGCAGCGGGAACGACCTCAGACCACCAGGGGCCGAGAAAACCACCGTCACATGGGGCCGGACACTCAGGGTCAGGGGAAAATCCAATATATATCTGGTGATATCTCGGGTGCTATTACAGATGGCTCAATAAACCAAAGTGCATTGTCTGTAGGAGGCCCCGGCACATGAATCTGTGCAGCGGGAACGACCTCGAACCACAAGGGGCCGAGAAAACCACCGTCTCATGGGGCCGAACACTCAGGGTCAGGGAATAATCCAATATATATCTGGTGATATCTCGGGTGCTATTAGAGATAGCGCAATAAATAAAAGTGCATTGTCTGTAGGAGGCACTGGCGAATGAATCTGGGCAGCAGGAACGACGTCGGACCACCAGGGGCCGAGAAAGTTACAGATATTCGGAATACGTCACCCAATGTTATGTAAAAAGCCAGCATATATCTGGTGACATCTCGGGTGCTATCAGAGATAGCGCAATAAATCAAAGTGCATTGTCTGTAGGAGGCACTGGCGCATGAATCTGTGCAGCGGGAACGACCTCGGGTCACAAGGGGCCGAGATAACCACCATCTCATGGGGCCGGACACTCAGGGTCAGGGGAAAATCCAATATATATCTGGTGATATCTCGGGTGCAATTAGAGATAGCGCAATAAACCAAAGTGAATTATCTGCAGGGGGCCCTGGCGCATAAATCTGTGCAGCGGGAACGACCTCAGACCACCAGGGGCCGAGAAAACCACCGTCACATGGGGCCGGACACTCAGGGTCAGGGGAAAATCCAATATATATCTGGTGATATCTCGGGTGCTATTACAGATGGCGCAATAAATCAAAGTGAATTATCTGCAGAAGGCCCTGGCGCATAAATCTGTGCAGCGGGAACGACCTCGGACCACCAGGGGCCGAGAAAACCACCGTCTCATGGGGCCGGACACTCAGGGTCAGGGTAAAATTCAATATATATCTGGTGATATCTCGGGTGCTATTACAGATAGCGAAATAAATCAAACTGCATTGTCTGTAGGAGGCCCTGGCGCATGAATCTGTGCAGCGGGAACGACCTCGGACCACCAGGGGCCGAGAAAACCACCGTCTCATGGGGCCGGACACTCAGGGTCAGGGTAAAATTCAATATATATCTGGTGATATCTCGGGTGCTATTACAGATAGCGAAATAAATCAAACTGCATTGTCTGTAGGAGGCCCTGGCGCATGAATCTGTGCAGCGGGAACGACCTCGGACCACCAGGGGCCCAGAAAACCACCGTCTCATGGGGCCGGACACTCAGGGTCAGGGAAAAATCTAATATATATCTGATGATATATCAGGTGCTATTGCAGATAGCGCGATAAATCAAAGTGCATGGTCTGCATGAAGCACTGGCGCATGAATCCGTGCAGCGGGAACGACCTCGGACCACCAGGGGCCGAGAAAATCACCGTCTCATGGGGCCGGACTGTCAGGATCAGGAAAAAATCCAATATATATCTGGTGTTATCTCGGGTGCTATTAGAGATAGCGTAATAAATCAAAGTGCATTGTCTCCAGAAGGCACTGGCGAATGAATGTGTGCAGCAGGAACGACCTCGGACCACCAGGGGCCGAGAAAATTACAGATATTCGGAATCCGTCACCCAAGGTCATGTAAAAATCCAGCATATATCTGGTGATATCTCGGGTGCTATTACAGATAGCGCAATAAATCAAACTGCATTGTCTGTAGGAGGCCCTGGCGCATGAATCTGTGCAGCGGGAACGATCTCGGACCACCAGGGGCCGAGAAAACCACCGTCTCATGGGGCCGGACACTCTGGGTCAGGGAAAAATCTAATATATATCTGATGATATCTCAGGTGCTATTGCAGATAGCGAGATAAATCAAAGTGCATTGTCTGCAGGAAGCACTGGCGCATGAATCCGTGCAGCGGGAACGACCTCGGACCACCAGGGGCCGAGAAAACCACCGTCTCATGGGGCCGGCCACTCAGGGTCAGGGGAAAATCCAATATATATCTAATGATATCTCGGGTGCTATTACAGATAGCGCAATAAATCAAAGTGCATTGTCTGTAGAAGGACCTGGCGCATAAATCTGTGCAACGGGTACGACCTCGGACCACCAGGGGCCGAGAAAACCACCGTCTCATGGGGCCGGACACTCAGGGTCAGGGAAAAATCCAATATATATCTGGTGATATCTCGGGTGCTATTAGAGATAGCGCAATAAACCAAAGTGCATTGTCTGTAGGAGGCCTGGCGCATGAATCTGGCCAGCGGGAACGACCTCGGAGCACCAGGGGCCGAGAAAACCACCGTCTCATGGGGCCGGACACTCAGGGTCAGGGAAAAATCCAATATATATCTGGTGATATCTCGGGTGCTATTACAGATAGCGCAATTAACCAAAGTGCATTGTCAGTAGGAGGCCTGGCGCATGAATCTGGCCAGCGGGAAAGACCTCGGAGCACCAGGGGCCGAGAAAACCACCGTCTCATGGGGCCGGACACTCAGGGTCAGGGAAAAATCCAATATATATCTGGTGATATCTCGGGTGCGATTAGAGATAGCGCAATAAACCAAAGTGCATTGTCTGTAGGAGGTCTGGCGCATGAATCTGGCCAGCGGGAACGACCTCGGAGCACCTGGGGCCGAGAAAACCACCGTCTCATGGGGCCGGACACTCAGGGTCAGGGAAAAATCCAATATATATCTGGTGATATCTCGGGTGCTATTAGAGATAGGGCAATAAACCAAAGTGCATTGTCTGTATGAGGCCTGCCGCATGAATCTGGCCAGCGGGAACGACCTCGGACCACCAGGGGCCGAGAAAACCACAGTCTCATGGGGCCGGACGTTCAGGGTCAGGGGAAAATCCAATATATATCTGATGATATCTCGGGTGCTATTACAGATAGCGCAATAAATCAAAGTGCATTGTCTGTAGAAGGACCTGGCGCATGAATCTGTGCAGCGGGAACGACCTCGAACCACCAGGGGCCGAGAAAACCACCGTTCCTATTGGGCCGGACACTCAGGGTCAGGGAAAAATCAAATATATATCTGGTGAAATCTCGGGTGCTATTAGTGATAGCGCAAATAATCAAAGTGCATTATCTGCAGGAGGCCCTGGCGCATGCATCTGTATAGCGGGAACGACCTCGGACCACCGGGGGCCGAGAAAACCACCGTCTCATGGGGCCGGACACTCAGGGTCAGGAGAAAATCCAATATATATCTGGGGATATCTCGGGTGCTATTACAGACAGCGCAATAAATGAAAGTGCATTGTCTGTAGGAGTCCCTGGCGCATGAGTCTGTGCAGCGGCAACGTCCTCGGACCACCAGGGGCCGAGAAAACCACCGTCTCATGGGGTCGGATACTCAGGGTCAGGGGAAAATACAATATATATCTGGTGAAATCTCGGGTGCTATTAGTGATAGCGCAAATAATCAAAGTGAATTATCTGCAGGAGGCCCTGGCGCATGAATCTGTGCAGCGGGAACGACGTCGGAACACCAGGGGCCGAGAAAACCACCGACACATGCGGCCGGGCACCCAAGGTCATGCAAAAATCCAGTATATATCTGGTGATATCTCGGGTGCTATTCGAGATAGCGGGATAAATCAAAGTGCATTGTCTGCCGGTGGCCCTGGCGCATGAATGTGTGCAGCAGCAACGACCTCGGAACACCAGGAGCGAGAAAATTACAGATTTTCGGTATCCGTCACCCAAGGTCATGTAAAAATCCAGTATATACCTGGTGATATCTCGGGTCCTATTAGAGATATGCAATAAATCGAAGTGAATTTTCTGCAGGAGGCCCTGGCGCATGAATCTGTATAGCGGGAAAGACCTCGGACCACCGGGGGCCGAGAAAACCACCGTCTCATGGGGCCGGACACTCAGGGTCAGGAGAAAATCCAATATATATCTGGTGATATCTCGGGTGCTATTACAGATAGCGCAATAAACCAAAGTGAATTATCTGCAGGAGGCCCTGGCGCATGAATCTGTGCAGCGGGAACGACCTCGGACCACCAGCGGCCGAGAAAACCACCGTCTCATGATGCCGGACACTCAGGGACAGGGGAAAATCCAATATATATCTGGTGATATCTCGGGAGCTATTAGAGATAGCGCAATAATCCAAAGTGATTTATCTGCAGGAGGCCCTGGCGCATGAATCTGTGCAGCGGGAACGACCTCGGAGCACCAGGGGCCGAGTAAACCACCGTCTCATGGGGCCGGACACTCAGGGTCAGGGAAAAATCCAATATATATCTGGTGATATCTCGGGTGCTATTACAGATAGTTCAATAAACCAAAGTGCATTGTCTGTAGGAGGCCCCGGCACATGAATCTGTGCAGCGGGAACGACCTCGAACCACCAGGGGCCGAGAAAACCACCGTCTCATGGGGCCGAACACTCAGGGTCAGGGAATAATCCAATATATATCTGGTGATATCTCGGGTGCTATTAGAGATAGCGCAATAAACCAAAGTGAATTATCTGCAGGAGGCCCCGGCGCATGAATCTGTATAGCGGGAACGACCTCGGACCACCGGGGGCCGAGAAAACCACCGTCTCATGGGGCCGGACACTCAGGGTCGGTAGAAAAATTCAATATATATCTGGTGATATCTCGGGTGCTCTTACAGATAGCGCACTAAACCAAAGTGAATTATCTGCAGCGGGCCCTGGCGCATGAATCTGTGCAGCGGGAACGACCTCGGACCACCAGGGGCCGAGAAAACTACCGACACATGGGGCCGGACACCCAAGGTCATGTAAAAACCCAGGATGTATCTGATGATATCTCGGGTGCTATTAGAGGTAGCGCAATAAATCATACTGCATTGTCTGTAGGAGGCCCTGGCGCAGTAATCTGGGCAGCGGGAACGACCTCGGACCACCAGGGGCCGAGAAAACCACCGTCTCATGGGGCCGGACACTCAGGGTCAGGGTAAAATTCAATATATATCTGGTGATATCTCGGGTGCTATTACAGATAGCGCAATAAACCAAAGTGCATTGTCTGTAGGAGGCCTGGCGCATGAATCTGGCCAGCGGGAACGACCTCGGAGCACCAGGGGCCGAGAAAACCACCGTCTCATGGGGCCGGACACTCAGGGTCAGGGAAAAATCCAATATATATCTGGTGATATCTCGGGTGCTATTAGAGATAGCGCAATAAACCAAAGTGCATTGTCTGTAGGAGGCCTGGCGCATGAATCTGGCCAGCGGGAACGACCTCGGAGCACCAGGGGCCGAGAAAACCACCGTCTCATGGGGCCGGACACTCAGGGTCAGGGAAAAATCCAATATATATCAGGTGATATCTCGGGTGCTATTAGAGATAGGGCAATAAACCAAAGTGCATTGTCTGTATGAGGCCTGCCGCATGAATCTGGCCAGCGGGAACGACCTCGGACCACCAGGGGCCGAGAAAACCACAGTCTCATGGGGCCGGACGCTCAGGGTCAGGGGAAAATCCAATATATATCTGATGATATCTCGGGTGCTATTACAGATAGCGCAATAAAACAAAGTCTATTGTCTGTAGAAGGACCTGGCGCATGAATCTGTGCAGCGGGAACGACCTCGAACCACCAGGGGCCGAGAAAACCACCGTTCCTATTGGGCCGGACACTCAGGGTCAGGGAAAAATCAAATATATATCTGGTGAAATCTCGGGTGCTATTAGTGATAGCGCAAATAATCAAAGTGCATTATCTGCAGGAGGCCCTGGCGCATGCATCTGTGCAGCGGGAAAGACATCGGACCACCAGGGGCCGAGAAAACCACCGCCTCACGGGGACGGACACTCAGGGTCAGGGGAAAATCCAATATATATCTGGTGATATCTCGGGTGCTATTAGAGATAGCGCAATAAACCAAAGTGAATTATCTGCAGGTGGCCCTGGCGCATGAATCTGTATAGCGGGAACGACCTCGGACCACCGGGGGCCGAGAAAACCACCGTCTCCTGGGGCCGGACACTCAGGGTCAGGAGAAAATCCAATATATATCTGGGGATATCTCGGGTGCTATTAGAGATAGCCCAAATAATCAAAGTGCATTATCTGCAGGAGGCCCTGGCGCATGCATCTGTGCAGCGGGAACGACATCGGACCACCAGGGGCCGAGAAAACCACCGCCTCACGGGGCCGGGCACTCAGGGTCAGGGGAAAATCCAATATATATCTGGTGATATCTCGGGTGCTATTACAGACAGCGCAATAAATGAAAGTGCATTGTCTGTAGGAGTCCCTGGCGCATGAGTCTGTGCAGCGGCAACGTCCTCGGACCACCAGGGGCCGAGAAAACCACCGTCTCATGGGGCCCGACTGTCAGGATCAGGAAAAAATCCAATATATATCTGGTGTTATCTCGGGTGCTATTAGAGATAGCGTAATAAATCAAAGTGCATTGTCTCCAGAAGGCACTGGCGAATGAATGTGTGCAGCAGGAACGACCTCGGACCACCAGGGGCCGAGAAAATTACAGATATTCGGAATCCGTCACCCAAGGTAATGTAAAAATCCAGCATATATCTGGTGATATCTCGGGTGCTATTACAGATAGCGCAATAAATCAAACTGCATTGTCTGTAGGAGGCCCTGGCGCATGAATCTGTGCAGCGGGAACGATCTCGGACCACCAGGGGCCGAGAAAACCACCGTCTCATGGGGCCGGACACTCTGGGTCAGGGAAAAATCTAATATATATCTGATGATATCTCAGGTGCTATTGCAGATAGCGAGATAAATCAAAGTGCATTGTCTGCAGGAAGCACTGGCGCATGAATCCGTGCAGCGGGAACGACCTCGGACCACCAGGGGCCGAGAAAACCACCGTCTCATGGGGCCGGCCACTCAGGGTCAGGGGAAAATCCAATATATATCTAATGATATCTCGGGTGCTATTACAGATAGCGCAATAAATCAAAGTGCATTGTCTGTAGAAGGACCTGGCGCATGAATCTGTGCAACGGGTACGACCTCGGACCACCAGGGGCCGAGAAAACCACCGTCTCATGGGGCCGGACACTCAGGGTCAGGGAAAAATCCAATATATATCTGGTGATATCTCGGGTGCTATTAGAGATAGCGCAATAAACCAAAGTGCATTGTCTGTAGGAGGCCTGGCGCATGAATCTGGCCAGCGGGAACGACCTCGGAGCACCAGGGGCCGAGAAAACCACCGTCTCATGGGGCCGGACACTCAGGGTCAGGGAAAAATCCAATATATATCTGGTGATATCTCGGGTGCTATTACAGATAGCGCAATTAACCAAAGTGCATTGTCTGTAGGAGGCCTGGCGCATGAATCTGGCCAGCGGGAACGACCTAGGAGCACCAGGGGCCGAGAAAACCACCGTCTCATGGGGCCGGACACTCAGGGTCAGGGAAAAATCCAATATATATCTGGTGATATCTCGGGTGCGATTAGAGATAGCGCAATAAACCAAAGTGCATTGTCTGTAGGAGGCCTGGCGCATGAATCTGGCCAGCGGGAACGACCTCGGAGCACCTGGGGCCGAGAAAACCACCGTCTCATGGGGCCGGACACTCAGGGTCAGGGAAAAATCCAATATATATCTGGTGATATCTCGGGTGCTATTACAGATAGCGCAATAAACCAAAGTGCATTGTCTGTAGGAGGCCTGGCGCATGACTCTGCCCAGCGGGAACGACCTCGGAACACCAGGGGCCGAGAAAACCACCGTCTCATGGGGCCGGACACTCAGGGTCAGGGAAAAATCCAATATATATCAGGTGATATCTCGGGTGCTATTAGAGATAGGGCAATAAACCAAAGTGCATTGTCTGTATGAGGCCTGCCGCATGAATCTGGCCAGCGGGAACGACCTCGGTCCACCAGGGGCCGAGAAAACCACAGTCTCATGGGGCCGGACGCTCAGGGTCAGGGGAAAATCCAATATATATCTGATGATATCTCGGGTGCTATTACAGATAGCGCAATAAATCAAAGTGCATTGTCTGTAGAAGGACCTGGCGCATGAATCTGTGCAGCGGGAACGACATCGAACCACCAGGGGCCGAGAAAACCACCGTTCCTATTGGGCCGGACACTCAGGGTCAGGTAAAAATCAAATATATATCTGGTGAAATCTCGGGTGATATTAGTGATAGCGCAAATAATCAAAGTGCATTATCTGCAGGAGGCCCTGGCGCATGCATCTGTGCAGCGGGAACGACATCGGAACAACAGGGGCCGAGAAAACCACCGTCTCATGGGGCCGGACACTCAGGGTCAGGGAAAAATCCAATATATATCTGGTGATATCTCGGGTGCTATTAGAGATAGCGCAATAAATCAAAGTGCATTGTCTGTAGGAGGCCCTGGCGCATGAATCTGTGCAGCGGGAACGACCTCGGACCACCAGGGGCCGAGAAAACAACCATCTCACGGGGACGGACACTCAGGGTCAGGGGAAAATCCAATATATATCTGGTGATATCTCGGGTGCTATTAGAGATAGCGCAATAAACCAAAGTGAATTATCTGCAGGAGGCCCTGGCGCATGAATCTGTATAGCGGGAACGACCTCGGACCACCGGGGGCCGAGAAAACCACCGTCTCATGGGGCCGGACACTCAGGGTCAGGAGAAAATCCAATATATATCTGGGGATATCTCGGGTGCTATTAGAGATAGCCCAAATAATCAAAGTGCATTATCTGCAGGAGGCCCTGGCGCATGCATCTGTGCAGCGGGAACGACATCGGACCACCAGGGGCCGAGGAAACCACCGCCTCACGGGGCCGGGCACTCAGGGTCAGGGGAAAATCCAATATATATCTGGTGATATCTCGGGTGCTATTACAGACAGCGCAATAAATGAAAGTGCATTGTCTGTAGGAGTCCCTGGCGCATGAGTCTGTGCAGCGGCAACGTCCTCGGACCACCAGGGGCCGAGAAAACCACCGTCTCATGGGGTCGGATACTCAGGGTCAGGGGAAAATACAATATATATCTGGTGAAATCTCGGGTGCTATTAGTGATAGCGCAAATAATCAAAGTGAATTATCTGCAGGAGGCCCTGGCGCATGAATCTGTGCAGCGGGAACGACGTCGGAACACCAGGGGCCGAGAAAACCACCGACACATGCGGCCGGGCACCCAAGGTCATGCAAAAATCCAGTATATATCTGGTGATATCTCGGGTGCTATTCGAGATAGCGGGATAAATCAAAGTGCATTGTCTGCCGGTGGCCCTGGCGCATGAATGTGTGCAGCAGCAACGACCTCGGAACACCAGGAGCGAGAAAATTACAGATTTTCGGTATCCGTCACCCAAGGTCATGTAAAAATCCAGTATATACCTGGTGATATCTCGGGTCCTATTAGAGATATGCAATAAATCGAAGTGAATTTTCTGCAGGAGGCCCTGGCGCATGAATCTGTATAGCGGGAAAGACCTCGGACCACCGGGGGCCGAGAAAACCACCGTCTCATGGGGCCGGACACTCAGGGTCAGGAGAAAATCCAATATATATCTGGTGATATCTCGGGTGCTATTACAGATAGCGCAATAAACCAAAGTGAATTATCTGCAGGAGGCCCTGGCGCATGAATCTGTGCAGCGGGAACGACCTCGGACCACCAGCGGCCGAGAAAACCACCGTCTCATGATGCCGGACACTCAGGGACAGGGGAAAATCCAATATATATCTGGTGATATCTCGGGCGCTATTAGAGATAGCGCAATAATCCAAAGTGATTTATCTGCAGGAGGCCCTGGCGCATGAATCTGTGCAGCGGGAACGACCTCGGAGCACCAGGGGCCGAGTAAACCACCGTCTCATGGGGCCGGACACTCAGGGTCAGGGAAAAATCCAATATATATCTGGTGATATCTCGGGTGCTATTACAGATGGCGCAATAATCCAAAGTGAATTATCTTCAGGAGGCCCTGGCGCATGAATCTGTGCAGCGGGAACGACGTCGGAACACCAGGGGCCGAGAAAACCACCGACACATGCGGCCGGGCACCCAAGGTCATGCAAAAATCCAGTATATATCTGGTGATATCTCGGGTGCTATTCGAGATAGGGGGATAAATCAAAGTGCATTGTCTGCCGGAGGCCCTGGCGCATGAATGTGTGCAGCAGCAACGACCTCGGAACACCAAGGGCCGAGAAAATTACAGATTTTCGGTATCCGTCACCCAAGGTCATGTAAAAATCCAGTATATACCTGGTGATATCTCGGGTCCTATTAGAGATATGCAATAAATCGAAGTGAATTATCTGCAGGAGGCCCTGGCGCATGAATCTGTATAGCGGGAAAGACCTCGGACCACCGGGGGCCGAGAAAACCACCGTCTCATGGGGCCGGACACTCAGGGTCAGGAGAAAATCCAATATATATCTGGTGATATCTCGGGTGCTATTACAGATAGCTCAATAAACCAAAGTGAATTATCTGCAGGAGGCCCTGGCGCATGAATCTGTGCAGCGGGAACGACCTCGGACCACCAGGGGCCGAGAAAATCACCGTCTCATGGGGCCGGACTGTCAGGATCAGGAAAAAATCCAATATATATCAGGTGATATCTCGGGTGCTATTAGAGATAGGGCAATAAACCAAAGTGCATTGTCTGTATGAGGCCTGCCGCATGAATCTGGCCAGCGGGAACGACCTCGGACCACCAGGGGCCGAGAAAACCACAGTCTCATGGGGCCGGACGCTCAGGGTCAGGGGAAAATCCAATATATATCTGGTGATATCTCGGGTGCTATTACAGATAGCGCAATAAACCAAAGTGAATTATCTGCTGGAGGCCCTGGCGCATGAATCTGTGCAACGGGTACGACCTCGGACCCCCAGGGGCCGAGAAAACCACCGTCTCATGGGGCCGGACACTCAGGGTCGGGGAAAAATTCAATATATATCTGATGATATCTCAGGTGCTATTACGGATAGCGTGATAAATCAAAGTGCATTGTCCCTAGGAGGCACTGGCGAATGAATCTGTGCAGCAGGAACGACCTCGGACCGCCAGGGGCCGAGAAAATTACAGATATTCGGAATCCGTCACCCAAGGTCATGTAAAAATCCAGCATATATCTGGTGATATCTAGGGTGCTATTACAGATAGCGCAATAAACCAAAGTGCATTGTCTGTAGGAGGCCTGGCGCATGAATCTGTGCAGCGGGAACGACCTCGTACCACCAGGGGCCGAGAAAACCACAGTCCCATGGGGCCGGACACTCAGGGTCAGTGGAAAATCCAATATATATCAGGTGATATCTCGGGTGCTATTAGAGATAGCGCAATAAACCAAAGTGCATTGTCTGTATGAGGCCTGCCGCATGAATCTGGCCAGCGGGTACGACCTCGGACCACTAGGGGCTGAGAAAACCACCGTCTCATGGGGCCGGACACTCAGGGTCAGGGGAAAATCCAATATATATCCGGTGATATCTCGGGTGTTATTAGAGATAGCGCAATAAACCAAAGTGAATTATCTGCAGGAGGCCCTGGCGCATGAATCTGTGCAGCGGGAACGACCTGGGACCACCAGGGGCCGAGAAAACCACCGTCTCATGGGGCCGGACACTCAGGGTCAGGGAAAAATCCAATATATATCTGGTGATATCTCGGGTGCTATTACAGATAGCGCAATAAATCAAAGTGCATTGTCTGTAGAAGGACCTGGCGCATGAATCTGTGCAGCGGGAACGACCTCGGACCACCAGGGGCCGAGAAAACCACAGTCCCATGGGGCCGGACACTCAGGGTCAGTGGAAAATCCAATATATATCAGGTGATATCTCGGGTGCTATTAGAGATAGCGCAATAAACCAAAGTGCATTGTCTGTATGAGGCCTGGCGCATGAATCTGGCCAGCGGGAACTACTTCGGAGCACCAGGGGCCGAGAAAACCACGGTCACATGGGGCCGGACACTCAGGGTCAGGGAAAAATCCAATATATATCTGGTGATATCGCGGGTGCTATTAGAGATAGCGCAATAAATCAAAGTGCATTGTCTGTAGGTGGCCCTGGTGCATGATTCTGTGCAGAGGGAACGACCTCGGACCACCAGGGGCCGAGAAAACCACCGACACATGGGGCCGGACACTCAGGGTCGGGAAAAATCCAATATATATCTGGTGATATCTCGTGTGCTATTAGAGATAGCGCAATAAACCAAAGGGAATTGTCTGCAGGAGGCCCTGACGCATGAATGTGTGCAGCGGGAACGACCTCGGATCACCAGGGGCCGAGAAAACCACCGACACATGGGGCCGGACACTCAGGGTCAGGGAAAAATCCAATATATATCTGGTGATATCTCGGGTGCTATTAGAGATAGTGCAATAAATCAAAGTGCATTGTCTGCAGGAGAACCTGTCGCATGAATCTGTGCAGCGGCAACGACCTCGGACCACCAGGGGCCGAGAAAACCACCGACACATGCGGCCGGACTGTCAGGGTCAGGGAAAAATCCAGCATATATCTGGTGATATCTCGGGTTCTATTACAGATAGCGCGATAAATCAAAGTGCATTGTATGCAGGAGGCCCTGGCGCATGAATCTGTGAAGCAGGAACGACCTCGGCCATCCAGGGGCCGAGAAACTTACAGATTTTCGGTGTCCGTCACCCAAAGTCATGTAAAAATCCAGCATATATGTGGTGATTTCTCGGGTGCTATTACAGATAACGCAATAAATCAAAGTGCATTGCCTGTAGGAGGCCCTGGCGCATGAATCTGGGCAGCGGGAACGACCTCGGACCACTAGAGGCCGAGAAAACCGCCGTCTCATTAGACCGGACACTCAGGGTCTGGGGAAAATCCAATATATATCTGGTGTTATCTCGGGTGCTATTAGAGATAGCGCAATAAATCGAAGTGCATTGTCCGTAGGAGGCCCTTGCGCATTAATCTGTGCAGCAGGAACGACATCGGACCACCAGGGGCCGAGAAAATTACATATTTTCGGTATCCGTCACCCAATGTCATGTAATAATCCAGCATATATCTGGTGATATCTCGGGTTCTATTACAGATTGCTCGATAAATCAAAGTGCATTGTCCGCAGGAGGTCCTGGTGCATGCATCTGTGAAGCGGGAACGACCTCGGACCACCAGGGGCCGAGAAAACCACCGTCTCATGGGGTCGGATACTCAGGGTCAGGGGAAAATACAATATATATCTGGTGATATCTCGGGTGCTATTAGAGAAAGCTCAATAAACCAAAGTAAATTATCTGCAGGAGGACCTGGCGCATGCATCTGTGCAGCGGGAACGACATCGGACCACCAGGGGTCGAGAAAATTACAGATTTTCGGTATCCGTCACCCAAAGTCATGTAAAAATCCAGCATATATATGGTGCTTTCTCGGGTGCTATTACAGATGGCGCAATAATCCAAAGTGAATTATCTTCAGGAGGCCCTGGCGCATGAATCTGTGCAGCGGGAACGACGTCGGAACACCAGGGGCCGAGAAAACCACCGACACATGCGGCCGGGCACCCAAGGTCATGCAAAAATCCAGTATATATCTGGTGATATCTCGGGTGCTATTCGAGATAGGGGGATAAATCAAAGTGCATTGTCTGCCGGAGGCCCTGGCGCATGAATGTGTGCAGCAGCAACGACCTCGGAACACCAAGGGCCGAGAAAATTACAGATTTTCGGTATCCGTCACCCAAGGTCATGTAAAAATCCAGTATATACCTGGTGATATCTCGGGTCCTATTAGAGATATGCAATAAATCGAAGTGAATTATCTGCAGGAGGCCCTGGCGCATGAATCTGTATAGCGGGAAAGACCTCGGACCACCGAGGGCCGAGAAAACCACCGTCTCATGGGGCCGGACACTCAGGGTCAGGAGAAAATCCAATATATATCTGGTGATATCTCGGGTGCTATTACAGATAGCTCAATAAACCAAAGTGAATTATCTGCAGGAGGCCCTGGCGCATGAATCTGTGCAGCGGGAACGACCTCGGACCACCAGGGGCCGAGAAAATCACCGTCTCATGGGGCCGGACTGTCAGGATCAGGAAAAAATCCAATATATATCAGGTGATATCTCGGGTGCTATTAGAGATAGGGCAATAAACCAAAGTGCATTGTCTGTATGAGGCCTGCCGCATGAATCTGGCCAGCGGGAACGACCTCGGACCACCAGGGGCCGAGAAAACCACAGTCTCATGGGGCCGGACGCTCAGGGTCAGGGGAAAATCCAATATATATCTGATGATATCTCGGGTGCTATTACAGATAGCGCAATAAATCAAAGTCTATTGTCTGTAGAAGGACCTGGCGCATGAATCTGTGCAGCGGGAACGACATCGGACCACCAGGGGCCGAGAAAACCACCGTCTCATGGGGTCGGATACTCAGGGTCAGGGGAAAATACAATATATATCTGGTGATATCTCGGGTGCTATTAGAGAAAGCTCAATAAACCAAAGCAAATTATCTGCAGGAGGACCTGGCGCATGCATCTGTGCAGCGGGAACGACATCGGACCACCAGGGGTCGAGAAAATTACAGATTTTCGGTATCCGTCACCCAAAGTCATGTAAAAATCCAATATATATCTGGTGATATCTCGGGTGCTATTACAGATAGCGCAATAAACCAAAGTGAATTATCTGCAGGAGGCCCTGGCGCATGAATCTGTGCAGCGGGAACGACCTCGGACCACCAGCGGCCGAGAAAACCACCGTCTCATGATGCCGGACACTCAGGGACAGGGGAAAATCCAATATATATCTGGTGATATCTCGGGCGCTATTAGAGATAGCGCAATAATCCAAAGTGATTTATCTGCAGGAGGCCCTGGCGCATGAATCTGTGCAGCGGGAACGACCTCGGAGCACCAGGGGCCGAGAAAACCACCGTCTCATGGGGCCGGACACTCAGGGTCGGTAGAAAAATTCAATATATATCTGCTGATATCTCGGGTGCTCTTACAGATAGCGCACTAAACCAAAGTGAATTATCTGCAGCGGGCCCTGGCGCATGAATCTGTGCAGCGGGAACGACCTCGGACCACCAGGGGCCGAGAAAATCACCGTCTCATGGGGCCGGACACTCTGGGTCAGGGAAAAATGTAATATATATCTGGTGATATCTCGGGTGCTATTAGAGATAGCGCAATAAACCAAAGTGCATTGTCTGTAGGAGGCCCTGGCGCATGAATCTGTGCAGCGGGAACGATCTCGGACCACCAGGGGCCGAGAAAACCTCCGTCTCATGGGGCCGGACACTCTGGGTCAGGGAAAAATCTAATATATATCTGATGATATCTCAGGTGCTATTGCAGATAGCGCGATAAATCAAAGTGCATTGTCTGCAGGAAGCACTGGCGCATGAATCCGTGCAGCGGGAACGACCTCGGACCAGCAGGGGCCGAGAAAACCACCGTCTCATGGGGCCGGGCACTCAGGGTCAGGGGAAAATCCAATATATATCTGGTGATATCTCGGGTGCTATTAGAGATTGCGCAATAAACCAAAGTGCATTGTCTGTAGGAGGCCTGGCGCATGAATCTGGCCAGCGGGAACGACCTCGGAGCACCAGGGGCCGAGAAAACCACCGTCTCATGGGGCCGGACACTCAGGGTCAGGGAAAAATCCAATATATATCTGGTGATATCTCGGGTGCTATTAGAGATTGCGCAATAAACCAAAGTGCATTGTCTGTAGGAGGCCTGGCGCATGAATCTGGCCAGCGGGAACGACCTCGGAGCACCAGGGGCCGAGAAAACCACCGTCTCATGGGGCCGGACACTCAGGGTCAGGGAAAAATCCAATATATATCTGGTGATATCTCGGGTGCTATTAGAGATTGCGCAATAAACCAAAGTGCATTGTCTGTAGGAGGCCTGGCGCATGAATCTGGCCAGCGGGAACGACCTCGGAGCACCAGGGGCCGAGAAAACCACCGTCTCATGGGGCCGGACACTCAGGGTCAGGGAAAAATCCAATATATATCTGGTGATATCTCGGGTGCTATTAGAGATAGCGCAATAAACCAAAGTGCATTGTCTGTAGGAGGCCTGGCGCATGAATCTGGCCAGCGGGAACGACCTCGGAGCACCAGGGGCCGAGAAAACCACCGTCTCATGGGGCCGGACACTCAGGGTCGGTAGAAAAATTCAATATATATCTGCTGATATCTCGGGTGCTCTTACAGATAGCGCACTAAACCAAAGTGAATTATCTGCAGCGGGCCCTGGCGCATGAATCTGTGCAGCGGGAACGACCTCGGACCACCAGGGGCCGAGAAAACCACAGTCCCATGGGGCCGGACACTCAGGGTCAGTGGAAAATCCAATATATATCAGGTGATATCTCGGGTGCTATTAGAGATAGCGCAATAAACCAAAGTGCATTGTCTGTATGAGGCCTGGCGCATGAATCTGGCCAGCGGGAACTACTTCGGAGCACCAGGGGCCGAGAAAACCACGGTCACATGGGGCCGGACACTCAGGGTCAGGGAAAAATCCAATATATATCTGGTGATATCGCGGGTGCTATTAGAGATAGCGCAATAAACCAAATTGCATTGTCTGTAGGAGGCCTGGCGCATGCATCTGTGAAGCGGGAACGACCGCGGACCACCAGGGGCCGAGAAAACCACGGTCACATGGGGCCGGACGCTCAGGGTCAGGGGAAAATCCAATATGTATCTGGGGATATCTCGGGTGCTATTAGAGATAGCGCAATAAACCAAAGCGAATTATCTGCAGGAGGCCCTGGCGCATGCATATGTGAAGTGGGAACGACCACGGACCACCAGGGTCCGAGGAAACCACCGTCTCATGGGGCCGGACACTCAGGGTCAGGGAAAAATCCAATATATATCTGGTGATATCTCGGGTGCTATTACAGATAGCGCAATAAATCAAAGTGCATTGTCCGTAGAAGGACCTGGCGCATGAATCTGTGCAGCGGGAACGACCTCGGACCACCAGGGGCCGAGAAAACCACAGTCTCATGGGGCCGGACGCTCAGGGTCAGGGGAAAATCCAATATATATCTGGTGATATCTCGGGTGCTATTAGAGATAGCGCAATAAATCAAAGTGCATTGTCTGTAGGTGGCCCTGGTGTATGATTCTGTGCAGCGGGAACGACCTCGGACCACCAGGGGCCGAGAAAACCACCGTCTCATGGGGCCGGACACTCAGGGTCAGGGAATAATCAAATATATATCCGGTGATATCTCGGGTGCTATTAGAGATAGCGCAATAAATCAAAGCGCATTGTCTGTAGGTGGCCCTGGTGTATGATTCTGTGCAGCGGGAACGACCTTGGACCACCAGGGGCCGAGAAAACCACCGACACATGGGGCCGGACACTCAGGGTCAGGGAAAAATCCAATATATATCTGGTGATATCTCGGGTGCTATTAGAGATAGGGCAATAAACCAAAGTGCATTGTCTGCGGGAGATCCTGTCGCATGCATCTGTGAAGCGGGAACGACCTCGGACCACCAGGGGCCGAGAAAACCACCGACACATGGGGCCGGACTGTCAGGGTCTGGGAAAAATCCAATATATATCTGTTGATATCTCGGGTGCTATTAGAGATTGCGCAATAAACCAAAGTGCATTGTCTGTAGGAGGCCTGGCGCATGAATCTGGCCAGCGGGAACGACCTCGGAGCACCAGGGGCCGAGAAAACCACCGTCTCATGGGGCCGGACACTCAGGGTCAGGGAAAAATCCAATATATATCTGGTGATATCTCGGGTGCTATTAGAGATAGCGCAATAAACCAAAGTGCATTGTCTGTAGGAGGCCTGGCGCATGAATCTGGCCAGCGGGAACGACCTCGGAGCACCAGGGGCCGAGAAAACCACCGTCTCATGGGGCCGGACACTCAGGGTCGGTAGAAAAATTCAATATATATCTGCTGATATCTCGGGTGCTCTTACAGATAGCGCACTAAACCAAAGTGAATTATCTGCAGCGGGCCCTGGCGCATGAATCTGTGCAGCGGGAACGACCTCGGACCACCAGGGGCCGAGAAAACCACAGTCCCATGGGGCCGGACACTCAGGGTCAGTGGAAAATCCAATATATATCAGGTGATATCTCGGGTGCTATTAGAGATAGCGCAATAAACCAAAGTGCATTGTCTGTATGAGGCCTGGCGCATGAATCTGGCCAGCGGGAACTACTTCGGAGCACCAGGGGCCGAGAAAACCACGGTCACATGGGGCCGGACACTCAGGGTCAGGGAAAAATCCAATATATATCTGGTGATATCGCGGGTGCTATTAGAGATAGCGCAATAAACCAAATTGCATTGTCTGTAGGAGGCCTGGCGCATGCATCTGTGAAGCGGGAACGACCGCGGACCACCAGGGGCCGAGAAAACCACGGTCACATGGGGCCGGACGCTCAGGGTCAGGGGAAAATCCAATATGTATCTGGGGATATCTCGGGTGCTATTAGAGATAGCGCAATAAACCAAAGCGAATTATCTGCAGGAGGCCCTGGCGCATGCATATGTGAAGTGGGAACGACCACGGACCACCAGGGTCCGAGGAAACCACCGTCTCATGGGGCCGGACACTCAGGGTCAGGGAAAAATCCAATATATATCTGGTGATATCTCGGGTGCTATTACAGATAGCGCAATAAATCAAAGTGCATTGTCCGTAGAAGGACCTGGCGCATGAATCTGTGCAGCGGGAACGACCTCGGACCACCAGGGGCCGAGAAAACCACAGTCTCATGGGGCCGGACGCTCAGGGTCAGGGGAAAATCCAATATATATCTGGTGATATCTCGGGTGCTATTAGAGATAGCGCAATAAATCAAAGTGCATTGTCTGTAGGTGGCCCTGGTGTATGATTCTGTGCAGCGGGAACGACCTCGGACCACCAGGGGCCGAGAAAACCACCGTCTCATGGGGCCGGACACTCAGGGTCAGGGAATAATCAAATATATATCCGGTGATATCTCGGGTGCTATTAGAGATAGCGCAATAAATCAAAGCGCATTGTCTGTAGGTGGCCCTGGTGTATGATTCTGTGCAGCGGGAACGACCTCGGACCACCAGGGGCCGAGAAAACCACCGACACATGGGGCCGGACACTCAGGGTCAGGGAAAAATCCAATATATATCTGGTGATATCTCGGGTGCTATTAGAGATAGGGCAATAAACCAAAGTGCATTGTCTGCGGGAGATCCTGTCGCATGCATCTGTGAAGCGGGAACGACCTCGGACCACCAGGGGCCGAGAAAACCACCGACACATGGGGCCGGACTGTCAGGGTCTGGGAAAAATCCAATATATATCTGTTGATATCTCGGGTGCTATTACAGATAGCGCAATAAATCAGAGTGCATTGTCTGTAGGAGGCCCTGGCGCATGCATCTGTGAAGCGGGAACGACCTCGGACCACCAGGGGCCGAGAAAACCACCGTCTCATGGGGTCGGTCACTCAGGGTCAGGGAAAAATCCAATATATATCTGGTGATATCTCGGGTGCTATTACAGATGGCGCAATAAATAAAAGTGCATTGTCTGTAGGCGGCCCTGGCGCATGAATCTGTGCAGCGACAACGACCTCGGACCACCAGGGGCCGAGAAAACCATCGTTCCTATTGGGCCGGACACTCATGGTCAGGGGAAAATCGAATATATATCTGGTGATATCTCGGGTGCTATTAGAGATAGCGCAATAAACCAAAGTGCATTGTCTGTAGGAGGCCTGGCGCATGCATCTGTGAAGCGGGAACGACCTCGGACCACCAGGGGCCGAGAAAACCACGGTCACATGGGGCCGGACGCTCAGGGTCAGGGCAAAATCCAATATGTATCTGGTGATATCTCGGGTGCTATTAGAGATAGCGCAATAAACCAAAGTGAATTATCTGCAGGAGGCCCTGGCGCATGCATCTGTGAAGCGGGAACGACCTCGGACCACCAGGGGCCGAGAAAACCACCGTCTCATGGGGCCGGACACTCAGGGTCAGGTAAAAATCCAATATATATCTGGTGATATCTCGGGTGCTATTAGAGATAGGGCAATAAACCAAAGTGCATTGTCTGCGGGAGATCCTGTCGCATGAATCTGTGCAGCGGGAACGACCTCGGACCACCAGGGGCCGAGAAAACCACCGACACATGGGGCCGGACACTCAGGGTCGGGAAAAATCCAATATATATCTGGTGATATCTCGGGTGCTATTAGAGATAGCGCAATAAACCAAAGGGAATTGTCTGCAGGAGGCCCTGACGCATGAATGTGTGCAGCGGGAACGACCTCGGATCACCAGGGGCCGAGAAAACCACCGACACATGGGGCCGGACACTCAGGGTCAGGGAAAAATCCAATATATATCTGGTGATATCTCGGGTGCTATTACAGATAGCGCAGTAAATCAAAGTGCATTGTCTGTAGGAGGCCCTGGCGCATGAATCTGTGCAGCGCGATCGACCTCGGACCAACAGGGGCCGAGAAAACTACCGCCTCACGGGGCCGGACACTCAGGGTCAGGGGAAAATCCAGCATATATCTGGTGATATCTCGGGTGCTATTCGAGATAGCGCGATAAATCAAAGTGCATTGTCTGCCGGAGGCCCTGGCGCATGAATGTGTGCAGCGGGAACGACCTCGGACCACCAGGGGCCGAGAAAACCACCGTCTCATGGGGCCGGACACTCAGGGTCAGGGGAAAATCCAATATATATCCGGTGATATCTCGGGTGGTATTAGAGATAGCGCAATAAACCAAAGTGAATTATCTGCAGGTGGCCCTGGCGCATGAATCTGTGCAGCGGGAACGACCTCGGACCACCAGGGGCCGAGAAAACCACCGTCTCATGGGGCCGGACACTCAGGGTCAGGGAAAAATCCAATATATATCTGTTGATATCTCGGTTCTATTACAGATAGCGCAATAAATCAGAGTGCATTGTCTGTAGGAGGCCCTGGCGCATGCATCTGTGAAGCGGGAACGACCTCGGACCACCAGGGGCCGAGAAAACCACCGTCTCATGGGGTCGGTCACTCAGGGTCAGGGAAAAATCCAATATATATCTGGTGATATCTCGGGTGCTATTACAGATGGCGCAATAAATAAAAGTGCATTGTCTGTAGGCGGCCCTGGCGCATGAATCTGTGCAGCGACAACGACCTCGGACCACCAGGGGCCGAGAAAACCATCGTTCCTATTGGGCCGGACACTCATGGTCAGGGGAAAATCCAATATATATCTGGTGATATCTCGGGTGCTATTAGAGATAGCGCAATAAACCAAAGTGCATTGTCTGTAGGAGGCCTGGCGCATGCATCTGTGAAGCGGGAACGACCTCAGACCACCAGGGGCCGAGAAAACCACGGTCACATGGGGCCGGACGCTCAGGGTCAGGGCAAAATCCAATATGTATCTGGTGATATCTCGGGTGCTATTAGAGATAGCGCAATAAACCAAAGTGAATTATCTGCAGGAGGCCCTGGCGCATGCATCTGTGAAGCGGGAACGACCTCGGACCACCAGGGGCCGAGAAAACCACCGTTTCATGGGGCCGGACACTCAGGGTCAGGTAAAAATCCAATATATATCTGGTGATATCTCGGGTGCTATTAGAGATAGGGCAATAAACCAAAGTGCATTGTCTGCGGGAGATCCTGTCGCATGCATCTGTGAAGCGGGAACGACCTCGGACCACCAGGGGCCGAGAAAACCACCGACACATGGGGCCGGACTGTCAGGGTCTGGGAAAAATCCAATATATATCTGTTGATATCTCGGGTGCTATTACAGATAGCGCAATAAATCAGAGTGCATTGTCTGTAGGAGGCCCTGGCGCATGCATCTGTGAAGCGGGAACGACCTCGGACCACCAGGGGCCGAGAAAACCACCGTCTCATGGGGTCGGTCACTCAGGGTCAGGGAAAAATCCAATATATATCTGGTGATATCTCGGGTGCTATTACAGATGGCGCAATAAATAAAAGTGCATTGTCTGTAGGCGGCCCTGGCGCATGAATCTGTGCAGCGACAACGACCTCGGACCACCAGGGGCCGAGAAAACCATCGTTCCTATTGGGCCGGACACTCATGGTCAGGGGAAAATCGAATATATATCTGGTGATATCTCGGGTGCTATTAGAGATAGCGCAATAAACCAAAGTGCATTGTCTGTAGGAGGCCTGGCGCATGCATCTGTGAAGCGGGAACGACCTCGGACCACCAGGGGCCGAGAAAACCACGGTCACATGGGGCCGGACGCTCAGGGTCAGGGCAAAATCCAATATGTATCTGGTGATATCTCGGGTGCTATTAGAGATAGCGCAATAAACCAAAGTGAATTATCTGCAGGAGGCCCTGGCGCATGCATCTGTGAAGCGGGAACGACCTCGGACCACCAGGGGCCGAGAAAACCACCGTCTCATGGGGCCGGACACTCAGGGTCAGGTAAAAATCCAATATATATCTGGTGATATCTCGGGTGCTATTAGAGATAGGGCAATAAACCAAAGTGCATTGTCTGCGGGAGATCCTGTCGCATGAATCTGTGCAGCGGGAACGACCTCGGACCACCAGGGGCCGAGAAAACCACCGACACATGGGGCCGGACACTCAGGGTCGGGAAAAATCCAATATATATCTGGTGATATCTCGGGTGCTATTAGAGATAGCGCAATAAACCAAAGGGAATTGTCTGCAGGAGGCCCTGACGCATGAATGTGTGCAGCGGGAACGACCTCGGATCACCAGGGGCCGAGAAAACCACCGACACATGGGGCCGGACACTCAGGGTCAGGGAAAAATCCAATATATATCTGGTGATATCTCGGGTGCTATTACAGATAGCGCAATAAATCAAAGTGCATTGTCTGTAGGAGGCCCTGGCGCATGAATCTGTGCAGCGCGATCGACCTCGGACCAACAGGGGCCGAGAAAACTACCGCCTCACGGGGCCGGACACTCAGGGTCAGGGGAAAATCCAGCATATATCTGGTGATATCTCGGGTGCTATTCGAGATAGCGCGATAAATCAAAGTGCATTGTCTGCCGGAGGCCCTGGCGCATGAATGTGTGCAGCGGGAACGACCTCGGACCACCAGGGGCCGAGAAAACCACCGTCTCATGGGGCCGGACACTCAGGGTCAGGGGAAAATCCAATATATATCCGGTGATATCTTTGTGGTATTAGAGATAGCGCAATAAACCAAAGTGAATTATCTGCAGGTGGCCCTGGCGCATGAATCTGTGCAGCGGGAACGACCTCGGACCACCAGGGGCCGAGAAAACCACCGTCTCATGGGGTCGGTCACTCAGGGTCAGGGAAAAATCCAATATATATCTGGTGATATCTCGGGTGCTATTACAGATGGCGCAATAAATAAAAGTGCATTGTCTGTAGGCGGCCCTGGCGCATGAATCTGTGCAGCGACAACGACCTCGGACCACCAGGGGCCGAGAAAACCATCGTTCCTATTGGGCCGGACACTCATGGTCAGGGGAAAATCCAATATATATCTGGTGATATCTCGGGTGCTATTAGAGATAGCGCAATAAACCAAAGTGCATTGTCTGTAGGAGGCCTGGCGCATGCATCTGTGAAGCGGGAACGACCTCGGACCACCAGGGGCCGAGAAAACCACCGTCTCATGGGGCCGGACACTCAGGGTCAGGTAAAAATCCAATATATATCTGGTGATATCTCGGGTGCTATTAGAGATAGGGCAATAAACCAAAGTGCATTGTCTGCGGGAGATCCTGTCGCATGCATCTGTGAAGCGGGAACGACCTCGGACCACCAGGGGCCGAGAAAACCACCGACACATGGGGCCGGACTGTCAGGGTCTGGGAAAAATCCAATATATATCTGTTGATATCTCGGGTGCTATTACAGATAGCGCAATAAATCAGAGTGCATTGTCTGTAGGAGGCCCTGGCGCATGCATCTGTGAAGCGGGAACGACCTCGGACCACCAGGGGCCGAGAAAACCACGGTCACATGGGGCCGGACGCTCAGGGTCAGGGCAAAATCCAATATGTATCTGGTGATATCTCGGGTGCTATTAGAGATAGCGCAATAAACCAAAGTGAATTATCTGCAGGAGGCCCTGGCGCATGCATCTGTGAAGCGGGAACGACCTCGGACCACCAGGGGCCGAGAAAACCACCGTCTCATGGGGCCGGACACTCAGGGTCAGGTAAAAATCCAATATATATCTGGTGATATCTCGGGTGCTATTAGAGATAGGGCAATAAACCAAAGTGCATTGTCTGCGGGAGATCCTGTCGCATGAATCTGTGCAGCGGGAACGACCTCGGAACACCAGGGGCCGAGAAAACCACCGACACATGGGGCCGGACACTCAGGGTCGGGAAAAATCCAATATATATCTGGTGATATCTCGGGTGCTATTAGAGATAGCGCAATAAACCAAAGGGAATTGTCTGCAGGAGGCCCTGACGCATGAATGTGTGCAGCGGGAACGACCTCGGATCACCAGGGGCCGAGAAAACCACTGACACATGGGGCCGGACACTCAGGGTCAGGGAAAAATCCAATATATATCTGGTGATATCTCGGGTGCTATTACAGATAGCGCAATAAATCAAAGTGCATTGTCTGTAGGAGGCCCTGGCGCATGAATCTGTGAAGCGGGAACGACCTCGGACCACCAGGGGCCGAGAAAACCACGGTCACATGGGGCCGGACGCTCAGGGTCAGGGCAAAATCCAATATGTATCTGGTGATATCTCGGGTGCTATTAGAGATAGCGCAATAAACCAAAGTGAATTATCTGCAGGAGGCCCTGGCGCATGCATCTGTTAAGCGGGAACGACCTCGGACCACCAGGGGCCGAGAAAACCACCGTCTCATGGGGCCGGACACTCAGGGTCAGGGGAAAATCCAATATATATCTGGTGATATCTCGGGTGCTATTAGAGATAGGGCAATAAACCAAAGTGCATTGTCTGCGGGAGATCCTGTCGCATGCATCTGTGAAGCGGGAACGACCTCGGACCACCAGGGGCCGAGAAAACCACCGACACATGGGGCCGGACTGTCAGGGTCTGGGAAAAATCCAATATATATCTGTTGATATCTCGGGTGCTATTACAGATAGCGCAATAAATCAGAGTGCATTGTCTGTAGGAGGCCCTGGCGCATGCATCTGTGAAGCGGGAACGACCTCGGACCACCAGGGGCCGAGAAAACCACCGTCTCATGGGGTCGGTCACTCAGGGTCAGGGAAAAATCCAATATATATCTGGTGATATCTCGGGTGCTATTACAGATGGCGCAATAAATAAAAGTGCATTGTCTGTAGGCGGCCCTGGCGCATGAATCTGTGCAGCGACAACGACCTCGGACCACCAGGGGCCGAGAAAACCATCGTTCCTATTGGGCCGGACACTCATGGTCAGGGGAAAATCCAATATATATCTGGTGATATCTCGGGTGCTATTAGAGATAGCGCAATAAACCAAAGTGCATTGTCTGTAGGAGGCCTGGCGCATGCATCTGTGAAGCGGGAACGACCTCGGACCACCAGGGGCCGAGAAAACCACGGTCACATGGGGCCGGACGCTCAGGGTCAGGGCAAAATCCAATATGTATCTGGTGATATCTCGGGTGCTATTAGAGATAGCGCAATAAATCAAAGTGCATTGTCTGTAGGAGGCCCTGGCGCATGAATCTGTGCAGCGCGATCGACCTCGGACCACCAGGGGCCGAGAAAACTACCGCCTCACGGGGCCGGACACTCAGGGTCAGGGGAAAATCCAGCATATATCTGGTGATATCTCGGGTGCTATTCGAGATAGCGCGATAAATCAAAGTGCATTGTCTGCCGGAGGCCCTGGCGCATGAATGTGTGCAGCGGGAACGACCTCGGACCACCAGGGGCCGAGAAAACCACCGTCTCATGGGGCCGGACACTCAGGGTCAGGGGAAAATCCAATATATATCTGGTGATATCTCGGGTGCTATTAGAGATAGGGCAATAAACCAAAGTGCATTGTCTGCGGGAGATCCTGTCGCATGCATCTGTGAAGCGGGAACGACCTCGGACCACCAGGGGCCGAGAAAACCACCGACACATGGGGCCGGACTGTCAGGGTCTGGGAAAAATCCAATATATATCTGTTGATATCTCGGGTGCTATTACAGATAGCGCAATAAATCAGAGTGCATTGTCTGTAGGAGGCCCTGGCGCATGCATCTGTGAAGCGGGAACGACCTCGGACCACCAGGGGCCGAGAAAACCACCGTCTCATGGGGTCGGTCACTCAGGGTCAGGGAAAAATCCAATATATATCTGGTGATATCTCGGGTGCTATTACAGATGGCGCAATAAATAAAAGTGCATTGTCTGTAGGCGGCCCTGGCGCATGAATCTGTGCAGCGACAACGACCTCGGACCACCAGGGGCCGAGAAAACCATCGTTCCTATTGGGCCGGACACTCATGGTCAGGGGAAAATCCAATATATATCTGGTGATATCTCGGGTGCTATTAGAGATAGCGCAATAAACCAAAGTGCATTGTCTGTAGGAGGCCTGGCGCATGCATCTGTGAAGCGGGAACGACCTCGGACCACCAGGGGCCGAGAAAACCACGGTCACATGGGGCCGGACGCTCAGGGTCAGGGCAAAATCCAATATGTATCTGGTGATATCTCGGGTGCTATTAGAGATAGCGCAATAAACCAAAGTGAATTATCTGCAGGAGGCCCTGGCGCATGCATCTGTGAAGCGGGAACGACCTCGGACCACCAGGGGCCGAGAAAACCACCGTCTCATGGGGCCGGACACTCAGGGTCAGGTAAAAATCCAATATATATCTGGTGATATCTCGGTTGCTATTAGAGATAGGGCAATAAACCAAAGTGCATTGTCTGCGGGAGATCCTGTCGCATGAATCTGTGCAGCGGGAACGACCTCGGAACACCAGGGGCCGAGAAAACCACCGACACATGGGGCCGGACACTCAGGGTCGGGAAAAATCCAATATATATCTGGTGATATCTCGGGTGCTATTTGAGATAGCGCAATAAACCAAAGGGAATTGTCTGCAGGAGGCCCTGACGCATGAATGTGTGCAGCGGGAACGACCTCGGATCACCAGGGGCCGAGAAAACCACTGACACATGGGGCCGGACACTCAGGGTCAGGGAAAAATCCAATATATATCTGGTGATATCTCGGGTGCTATTACAGATAGCGCAATAAATCAAAGTGCATTGTCTGTAGGAGGCCCTGGCGCATGAATCTGTGCAGCGCGATCGACCTCGGACCACCAGGGGCCGAGAAAACTACCGCCTCACGGGGCCGGACACTCAGGGTCAGGGGAAAATCCAGCATATATCTGGTGATATCTCGGGTGCTATTCGAGATAGCGCGATAAATCAAAGTGCATTGTCTGCCGGAGGCCCTGGCGCATGAATGTGTGCAGCGGGAACGACCTCGGACCACCAGGGGCCGAGAAAACCACCGTCTCATGGGGCCGGACACTCAGGGTCAGGGGAAAATCCAATATATATCTGGTGATATCTCGGGTGCTATTACAGATAGCGCAATAAATCAAAGTGCATTGTCTGTAGATGGACCTGGCGCATGAATCTGTGCAGCGGGAACGACCTCGGACCACCAGGGGCCGAGAAAATTACAGATATTCGGAATCCGTCACCCAAGGTCATGTAAAAATCCAGCATATATCTGGTGATATCTATGGTGCTATTACAGATAGCACAATAAACCAAAGTGCATTGTCTGCATGAGGCCTGGCGCATGAATCTGGCCAGCGGGTACGACCTCGGACCACCAGGGGCCGAGAAAACCACCGTCTCATGTGGCCGGACACTCAGGGTCAGGGAAAAATCCAATATATATCTGTTGATATCTCGGGTGCTATTACAGATAGCGCAATAAATCAAAATGCATTCTCCGTATGAGGCCCTTGCGCATGAATCTGTGCCGCGGGACCGACCTCGGGCCACCAGGGGTCGAGAAAACCACCGTCTCATGGGGCCGGACACTCAGGGTCAGGGTAAAATTCAATATATATCTGGTGATATCTCGGGTGCTATTACAGATAGCGCAATAAACCAAAGTGAATTATCTGCAGGAGGCCCTGGCGCATGAATCTGTGCAGCGGGAACGACCTCGGACCACCAGGGGCCGAGAAAACCACGGTCACATGGGGCCGGACGCTCAGGGTCAGGGCAAAATCCAATATGTATCTGGTGATATCTCGGGTGCTATTAGAGATAGCGCAATAAACCAAACTGAATTATCTGCAGGAGGCCCTGGCGCATGCATCTGTGAAGCGGGAACGACCTCGGACCACCAGGGGCCGAGAAAACCACCGTCTCATGGGGCCGGACACTCAGGGTCAGGTAAAAATCCAATATATATCTGGTGATATCTCGGGTGCTATTAGAGATAGGGCAATAAACCAAAGTGCATTGTCTGCGGGAGATCCTGTCGCATGAATCTGTGCAGCGGGAACGACCTCGGACCACCAGGGGCCGAGAAAACCACCGACACATGGGGCCGGACACACAGGGTCGGGAAAAATCCAATATATATCTGGTGATATCTCGGGTGCTATTAGAGATAGCGCAATAAACCAAAGGGAATTGTCTGCAGGAGGCCCTGACGCATGAATGTGTGCAGCGGGAACGACCTCGGATCACCAGGGGCCGAGAAAACCACCGTCTCATGGGGCCGGACACTCAGGGTCAGGGGAAAATCCAATATATATCCGGTGATATCTCGGGTGGTATTAGAGATAGCGCAATAAACCAAAGTGAATTATCTGCAGGTGGCCCTGGCGCATGAATCTGTGCAGCGGGAACGACCTCGGAACACCAGGGGCCGAGAAAACCACCGTCTCATGGGGCCGGACACTCAGGTTCAGGGAAAAATCCAATATATATCTGGTGATATCTCGGGTGCTATTACAGATAGCGCAATAAATCAAAGTGCATTGTCTGTAGATGGACCTGGCGCATGAATCTGTGCAGCGGGAACGACCTCGGACCACCAGGGGCCGAGAAAATTACAGATATTCGGAATCCGTCACCCAAGGTCATGTAAAAATCCAGCATATATCTGGTGATATCTATGGTGCTATTACAGATAGCACAATAAACCAAAGTGCATTGTCTGCATGAGGCCTGGCGCATGAATCTGGCCAGCGGGTACGACCTCGGACCACCAGGGGCCGAGAAAACCACCGTCTCATGGGGCCGGACACTCAGGGTCAGGGAAAAATCCAATATATATCTGTTGATATCTCGGGTGCTATTACAGATAGCGCAATAAATCAAAATGCATTCTCCGTATGAGGCCCTTGCGCATGAATCTGTGCCGCGGGACCGACCTCGGACCACCAGGGGTCGAGAAAACCACCGTCTCATGGGGCCGGACACTCAGGGTCAGGGTAAAATTCAATATATATCTGGTGATATCTCGGGTGCTATTGCAGATAGCGCAATAAACCAAAGTGAATTATCTGCAGGAGGCCCTGGCGCATGAATCTGTGCAGCGGGAACGACCTCGGACCACCAGGGGCCGAGAAAACCACCGCCTCACGGGGCCGGACACTCAGGGTCAGGGGAAAATCCAATATATATCTGGTGATATCTCGGGTGCTATTACAGATAGCGCAATAAACCAAAGTGAATTATCTGCAGGAGGCCCTGGCGCATGAATCTGTGCAGCGGGAACGGCCTCTGGCCACCAGTTGCCGAGAAAACCACCGCCTCACGGGGCCGGACACTCAGGGTCAGGGGAAAATCCAATATATATCTGGTGATATCTCGGGTGCTATTAGAGATAGCGCAATAAACCAAAGTGAATTATCTGCAGGAGGCCCTGGCGCATGAATCTGTATAGCGGGAACGACCTCGGACCACCGGGGGCCGAGAAAACCACCGTCTCATGGGGCCGGACACTCAGGGTCAGGAGAAAATCCAATATATATCTGGTGATATCTCGGGTGCTATTACAGATAGCGCAATAAACCAAAGTGAATTATCTGCAGGAGGCCCTGGCGCATGAATCTGTGCAGCGGGAACGGCCTCGGACCACCAGGGGCCGAGAAAACCACCGTCTCATGATGCCGGACACTCAGGGACAGGGGAAAATCCAATATATATCTGGTGATATCTCGGGCGCTATTAGAGATAGCGCAATAATCCAAAGTGATTTATCTGCAGGAGGCCCTGGCGCATGAATCTGTGCAGCGGGAACGACCTCGGACCACCAGGGGCCGAGAAAACCACCGTCTCATGGGGCCGGACACTCAGGGACGGTAGAAAAATTCAATATATATCTGGTGATATCTCGGGTGCTCTTACAGATAGCGCACTAAACCAAAGTGAATTATCTGCAGCGGGCCCTGGCGCATGAATCTGTGCAGCGGGAACGACCTCGGACCACCAGGGGCCGAGAAAACTACCGACACATGGGGCCGGACACCCAAGGTCATGTAAAAACCCAGGATGTATCTGATGATATCTCGGGTGCTATTAGAGATAGCGCAATAATCCAAAGTGATTTATCTGCAGGTGGCCCTGGCGCATGAATCTGTGCAGCGGGAACGACCTCGGACCACCAGGGGCCGAGAAAACCACCGTCTCATGGGGCCGGACACTCAGGGTCGGGGAAAAATTCAATATATATCTGATGATATCTCAGGTGCTCTTACAGATAGCGCGATAAATCAAAGTGCATTGTCCCTAGGAGGCACTGGCGAATGAATCTGTGCAGCAGGAACGACCTCGGACCACCAGGGGCCGAGAAAATTACAGATATTCGGAATCCGTCACCCAAGGTCATGTAAAAATCCAGCATATATCTGGTGATATCTAGGGTGCTATTACAGACAGCGCAAGAAACCAAAGTGCATTGTCTGCAGGAGGCCTGGCGCATGAATCTGGCCAGCGGGTACGACCTCGGACCACCAGGGGCCGAGAAAACCACCGACTCATGGGGCCGGACACTCAGGGTCAGGGAAAAATCCAATATATATCTGTTGATATCTCGGGTGCTATTACAGATAGCGCAATAAACCAAAGTGCATTGTCTGTAGGAGGCCTGGCGCATGAATCTGGCCAGCGGGAACTACTTCGGAGCACCAGGGGCCGAGAAAACCACGGTCACATGGGGCCGGACACTCAGGGTCAGGGAAAAATCCAATATATATCTGGTGATATCGCGGTTGCTATTAGAGATAGCGCAATAAACCAAAGTGCATTGTCTGTAGGAGGCCTGGCGCATGCATCTGTGAAGCGGGAACGACCTCGGAACACCAGGGGCCGAGAAAACCACTGTCTCATGGGGCCGGACACTCAGGTTCAGGGAAAAATCCAATATATATCTGGTGATATCTCGGGTGCTATTACAGATAGCGCAATAAATCAAAGTGCATTGTCTGTAGATGGACCTGGCGCATGAATCTGTGCAGCGGGAACGACCTCGGACCACCAGGGGCCGAGAAAATTACAGATATTCGGAATCCGTCACCCAAGGTCATGTAAAAATCCGGCATATATCTGGTGATATCTATGGTGCTATTACAGATAGCACAATAAACCAAAGTGCATTGTCTGCATGAGGCCTGGCGCATGAATCTGGCCAGCGGGTACGACCTCGGACCACCAGGGGCCGTGAAAACCACCGTCTCATGGGGCCGGACACTCAGGGTCAGGGAAAAATCCAATATATATCTGTTGATATCTCGGGTGCTATTACAGATAGCGCAATAAATCAAAGTGCATTGTCTGTAGGAGGCCCTGGCGCATGAATCTGGCCAGCGGGAACGACCTCGGACCACCAGGGGCCGAGAAAACCACAGTCTCATGGGGCCGGACACTCAGGGTCAGGGTAAAATTCAATATATATCTGGTGATATCTCGGGTGCTATTACAGATAGCGCAATAAACCAAAGTGAATTATCTGCAGGAGGCCCTGGCGCATGAATCTGTGCAGCGGGAACGACCTCGGACCACCAGGGGCCGAGAAAATTACAGATATTCGGAATCCGTCACCCAAGGTCATGTAAAAATCCAGCATATATCTGGTGATATCTATGGTGCTATTACAGATAGCACAATAAACCAAAGTGCATTGTCTGCATGAGGCCTGGCGCATGAATCTGGCCAGCGGGTACGACCTCGGACCACCAGTTGCCGAGAAAACCACCGCCTCACGGGGCCGGACACTCAGGGTCAGGGGAAAATCCAATATATATCTGGTGATATCTCGGGTGCTATTAGAGATAGCGCAATAAACCAAAGTGAATTATCTGCAGGAGGCCCTGGCGCATGAATCTGTATAGCGGGAACGACCTCGGACCACCGGGGGCCGAGAAAACCACCGTCTCATGGGGCCGGACACTCAGGGTCAGGAGAAAATCCAATATATATCTGGTGATATCTCGGGTGCTATTACAGATAGCGCAATAAACCAAAGTGAATTATCTGCAGGAGGCCCTGGCGCATGAATCTGTGCAGCGGGAACGGCCTCGGACCACCAGGGGCCGAGAAAACCACCGTCTCATGATGCCGGACACTCAGGGACAGGGGAAAATCCAATATATATCTGGTGATATCTCGGGCGCTATTAGAGATAGCGCAATAATCCAAAGTGATTTATCTGCAGGAGGCCCTGGCGCATGAATCTGTGCAGCGGGAACGACCTCGGACCACCAGGGGCCGAGAAAACCACCGTCTCATGGGGCCGGACACTCAGGGACGGTAGAAAAATTCAATATATATCTGGTGATATCTCGGGTGCTCTTACAGATAGCGCACTAAACCAAAGTGAATTATCTGCAGCGGGCCCTGGCGCATGAATCTGTGCAGCGGGAACGACCTCGGACCACCAGGGGCCGAGAAAACTACCGACACATGGGGCCGGACACCCAAGGTCATGTAAAAACCCAGGATGTATCTGATGATATCTCGGGTGCTATTAGAGATAGCGCAATAATCCAAAGTGATTTATCTGCAGGTGGCCCTGGCGCATGAATCTGTGCAGCGGGAACGACCTCGGACCACCAGGGGCCGAGAAAACCACCGTCTCATGGGGCCGGACACTCAGGGTCGGGGAAAAATTCAATATATATCTGATGATATCTCAGGTGCTCTTACAGATAGCGCGATAAATCAAAGTTCATTGTCCCTAGGAGGCACTGGCGAATGAATCTGTGCAGCAGGAACGACCTCGGACTACCAGGGGCCGAGAAAATTACAGATATTCGGAATCCGTCACCCAAGGTCATGTAAAAATCCAGCATATATCTGGTGATATCTAGGGTGCTATTACAGACAGCGCAAGAAACCAAAGTGCATTGTCTGCAGGAGGCCTGGCGCATGAATCTGGCCAGCGGGTACGACCTCGGACCACCAGGGGCCGAGAAAACCACCGACTCATGGGGCCGGACACTCAGGGTCAGGGAAAAATCCAATATATATCTGTTGATATCTCGGGTGCTATTACAGATAGCGCAATAAACCAAAGTGCATTGTCTGTAGGAGGCCTGGCGCATGAATCTGGCCAGCGGGAACTACTTCGGAGCACCAGGGGCCGAGAAAACCACGGTCACATGGGGCCGGACACTCAGGGTCAGGGAAAAATCCAATATATATCTGGTGATATCGCGGGTGCTATTAGAGATAGCGCAATAAACCAAAGTGCATTGTCTGTAGGAGGCCTGGCGCATGCATCTGTGAAGCGGGAACGACCTCGCACCACCAGGGGCCGAGAAAACCACGGTCACATGGGGCCGGACGCTCAGGGTCAGGGGAAAATCCAATATGTATCTGGTGATATCTCGGGTGCTATTAGAGATAACGCAATAAACCAAAGCGAATTATCTGCAGGAGGGCCTGGCGCATGCATCTGTGAAGCGGGAACGACCTCGGACCACCAGGGGCAGAGAAAACCACCGTCACATGGGGCCGGACGCTCAGGATCAGGGGAAAATCCAATATATATCTGATGATATCTCGGGTGCTATTACAGATAGCGCAATAAATCAAAGTGCATTGTCTGTAGAAGGACCTGGCGCATGAATCTGTGCAACGGGTACGACCTCGGACAACCAGGGGCCGAGAAAACCACAGTCTCATGGGGCCGGACACTCAGGGTCAGGGGAAAATCCAATATATATCTGGTGATATCTCGGGTGGTATTAGAGATAGCGCAATAAACCAAATTGCATTGTCTGTAGGAGGCCTGGCGCATGAATCTGGCCAGCGGGAACTACCTCGGAGCACCAGGGGCCGAGAAAACCACGGTCACATGGGGCCGGACACTCAGGGTCAGGGAAAAATCCAATATATATCTGGTGATATCTCGGGTGCTATTAGAGATAGCGCAATAAACCAAATTGCATTGTCTGTAGCAGGCCCTGGCGCATGAATCTGGCCAACGGGAACGACCTCGGACCACCAGGGGCCGAGAAAACCACCGACAGATGCGGCCGGACTGTCAGGGTCAGGGAAAAATCCAGCATATATCTGGTGATATCTCGGGTTCTATTACAGATAGCGCGATTAATCAAAGTGCATTGTATGCAGGAGGCCCTGGCGCATGAATCTGTGAAGCAGGAACGACCTCGGCCATCCAGGGGCCGAGAAACTTACAGATTTTCGGTGTCCGTCACCCAAAGTCATGTAAAAATCCAGCATATATGTGGTGATTTCTCGGGTGCTATTACAGATAACGCAATAAATCAAAGTGCATTGTCTGTAGGAGGCCCTGGCGCATGAATCTGGGCAGCGGGAACGATCTCGGACCACTAGGGGCCGAGAAAACCGCCGTCTCATTGGGCCGGACACTCAGGGTCAGGGGAAAATCCAATATATATCTGGTGATATCTCGGGTGCTATTAGAGATAGCGCATTTAATCAAAGTGCATTGTCTGCGGGAGGCCCTGGGGCATGAATCTGTGCAGCTGGAACGACCTCGGACCACCAGGCGCCGAGAAAACTACCGACACATGGCGCCGGACTGTCAGGGTCAGGGAAAAATCCAATATATATCTGGTGATATCTCGGGTGCTATTACAGATGGCGCAATAAATAAAAGTGCATTGTCCGTAGTAGGCCCTTGCGCATTAATCTGTGCAGCGGGAACGATCTCGGACCACCAGGGGCCGTGAAAACCATCGACACATGTGGCCGGACTGTCAGGGTCAGGGAAAAATCCAATATATATCTGGTGATATCTCGGGTGATATTAGAGATAGCGCAATGAACCATAGTCGATTATCTGCCGGAGGCCCTGGCGCATGAATTTGTGCAGCGGGAACGATCTCGGACCACCAGGGGCCGAGAAAATTACAGATATTCGGAATTCGTCACCCAAGGTCATGTAAAAATCCAGCATATATCTGGTGATATCTGGGGTGCTATTACAGATAGCGCAATAAACCAAAGTGAATTATCTGCAGGGGCCCTGGCGCATGAATCTGTGCAGCGAGAACGACCTAGGACCACCAGGGGCCGAGAAAACCACCGACCCATGGGGCCGGACACTCAGGGTCAGGGACAAATCCAATATATATCTGGTGATATCTCGGGTGCTATTACAGATAGCGCAATAATCCAAAGTGAATTATCTGTAGCAGGCCCTGGCGCGTGAATCTGTGCAGCCGGAACGACCTCGGACCACCAGGGGACGAGAAAACCAGAGTCTCATGGGGCCGGACCCTCAGGGTCAGGGGAAAATCCAATATATATCTGGTGATATCTCGGTTGCTATTAGAGATAGCGCAATAAACACAAGTGAATTATCTGCAGGAGGCCCTGGCGCATGAATCCGTGCACCGGGAACGACCTCGGACCACCAGGGGCCGAGAAAACCTCCGTCTCATGGGGCCGGACACTCAGGGTCAGGGGAAAATCCAATATATATCTGGTGATATCTCGGGTGCTATTAGAGATAGCGCAATAAACCAAAGTTATTTATCTGCAGGTGGCCCTGGCGGATGAATCTGTGCAGCGGGAACGACCTCGGACCACCAGGGGCCGAGAAAACCACCGTCTCATGGGGCCGGACACTCAGGGTCAGGGAATAATCAAATATATATCCGGTGATATCCCGGGTGCTATTAGAGATAGCGCAATAAATCAAAGTGCATTGTCCGTAGGATGCCCTGGCGCATGAATCTGTGCAGCGGGAACGACCTCAGACCACCAGGGGCCGAGAACATTACAGATTTTCGGTATCCGTCACCCAAAGTCATGTAAAAATCCAGCATATATATGGTGCTTTCTCGGGTGCTATTACAGATAGCGCAATAAATCAAAGTGCATTGTCTGTAGGTGGCCCTGGCGCATGATTCTGTGCAGCGGGAACGACCTCGGACCACCAGGGGCCGAGAAAACCACCGACAGATGGGGCCGGACACTCAGGGTCAGGCAATAATCAAATATATATCCGGTGATATCTCGGGTGCTATTAGAGATAGCGCAATAAACCAAAGGGAATTGTCTGCAGGAGGCCCTGGCGCATGAATGTGTGCAGCGGGAACGACCTCGGATCACCAGGGGCCGAGAAAACCACCGACACATGGGGCCGGACACTCAGGGTCAGGGAAAAATCCAATATATATCTGGTGATATCTCGGGTGCTATTACAGATAGCGCAATAAATCAAAGTGCATTGTCTGTACGAGGCCCTGGCGCAGGAATCTGTGCAGCGGGAACGACCTCGGACCACCAGGGGCCGAGAAAACCACCGTCTCACGGGGCCGGACTGTCAGGGTCAGGGAAAAATCCAATATATATCTGGTGATATCTCGGGTGCTATTAGAGATAGCGCAATACGCCAAAGTGCATTGTCTGCAGGAGGCCCTGGCGCATGAATCTGTGCAGCGGGATCGACCTCGGACCACCAGGGGTCGAGAAAACCACCGAAACATGGGGCCGGTTACTCAGTGTCAGGGAAAAATCCAATATATAACTGGTGATATCTCGGGTACTATTACAGATAGCGCAATAAATCAAAGTGGATTGTCTGTAGGAGGCCCTGGCGCATGAATCCGTGCAGCGGGATCGACCTCGGACCACCACGGGCCGAGAAAATCACCGTCTCATGGGGCCGGACACTCAGGGTCAGGGACAAATCCAATATATATCTGGTGATATCTCGGGTGCTATTAGAGATAGCGCAATAAACCAAAGTGAATTATCTGCAGGAGGCCCTGGCGCATGCATCTGTGCAGCGGGAACGACCTCGGACCACCAGGGGCCGAGAAAATCACCGTCTCATGGGGCCGGACACTCAGGGTCAGGGAAAAATCCAATATATATCTGGTGATATCTTGGGTGCTATTACAGATAGCGCAATAAACCAAAGTGCATTGTCTGTAGGTGGCCCCGACGCATGATTCTGTGCAGCGGGAACGGCCTCGGACCACCAGGGGCCGAGAAAACCACCGTCTCAAGGGGCCGAACACTCAGGGTCGGGGAAAAATCCAATATATATCTGATGATATCTCGGGTGCTATTAGAGATAGCACGATAAATCAAAGTGCTTTGTCTGCGGGAGGCCCTGGCGCATGAATCTGTGCAGCGGCAACGACCTAGGACCACCAGGGGCCGAGAAAACCACCGACACATGGGGCCGGACACTCAGGGTCATGTAAAAATCCAGCATATATCTGGTGATATCTCGGGTGCTATTACAGATAAAGCAATAAACCAAAGAGAATTATCTGCAGGAGGCCCTGGCGCATGAATCTGCAGCGGGAACGAACCCGGATCACCAGGGGCCGAGAATATTACAGATATTCGGAATTCGTCACCCAAGGTCATGTAAAAATCCAATATATATCTGGTGATATCTCGGGTGCTATTACAGATAGCGCAATAAATCAAAGTGCATTGTCTGTTGGAGGCCCTGGCGCATGAATCTGTGCAGCCGGATCGACCTCGGACCACGGGGGACCGAGAAAACCATCGACACATGGGGCCGGACTGTCAGGGTCAGGGAAAAATCCAATATATATCAGGTGATATCTCGGGTGGTATTACAGACAGCGCAATAAATCAAAGTGGATTGTCTGTAGGAGCCCCTGGCGCATGAATCCGTGCAGCGGGATCGACCTCGGACCACCAGGGGCCGAGAAAATCACCGTCTCATGGGGCCGGACTGTCAGGGTCATTGAAAAATCCAATATATATCTGGTGATATCACGGGTGCCATTAGAGATTGCGCAATAAATCAAAGTGCATTGTCTGCAGGAGGCCCTAGCGCATGAATCTGTGGAGCGGTAACGACCTGGGAACACCAGGGGCCGAGAAAACTACCGTCTCATGGGGCCGGACACTCAGGGTCGGGGAAAAATCTAATATATATCTGGTGATATCTCGGGTACTATTAGAGATAGCGCAATAAGCCAAAGTGCATTGTCTGCAGGAGCCCCTGGCGCATGAATCTGTGCAGCGGGAACGACCTCGGAAAACCAGGGGCCGAGAAAACCACCGACACATGGGGCCGGACTGTCAGGGTCGGGGAAAAATCCAATATATATATGGTGATATCTCGGGTGCTATTACAGATAGCGCAATAAATCAGAGTGCATTGTCTGTAGGAGGCCCTGGCGCATGAATCTGTGCAGCGGGAAAGACCTCGGACCCCCAGGGGTCGAGAAAACCACCGCCTCGTGGGGCCGGACACTCAGGGTCGGGGGAAAATCCAATATATATATGGTGATATCTCGGGTGCTATTAGAGATAGCGCAATGAACCAAAGTGAATTATCGGCAGGAGGCCCTGGCGCATGAACCTGGGCAGCGGGAACGACCTCGGACCACCAGGGGACAATAAAACCACCATCTCTTTGGGCCGGACACTCAGGGTCAGGGAAAAATCCAATATATATCTGGTGATATCTCGGGTGCTATTAGAGATAGCGCAATAAATCAAAGTGCATTGTCTGTAGGAGGCATTGGCGAATGAATCTGTGCAGCAGGAACGACCTCGTACCACTAGGGGCCGAGAAAACCACCGTCTCATGGGGCCGGACACTCAGGGTCAGGGAAAAATCCAATATATATCTGGTGATATCTCGGGTGCTATTAGAGATAGCGCAATAAATCAAAGTGCATTGTTCGTAGGAGGCCCTGGCGCATGAATCTGTGCAGCGGGAAGGACCTCGGACCGCCAGGGGCCGAGAAAACCACCGTCTCATGGGGCCGGGCACTCAGGGTCAGGGAAAAATCCAATATATATCTGGTGATATCTCGGGTGCTAGTAGAGATAGCGCAATAAATCAAAGTGCATTGTCTGTAGGAGGCCCTGGCGCATGAATCTGGCCAGCGGGAACGACCTCGGACCACCAGGGGCCGAGAAAACCACAGTCTCATGGGGCCGGAGACGCAGGGTCAGGGGAAAATCCAATATATATCTGGTGATATCTCGGGTGCTATTACAGATAGCGCAGTAAATCAAAATGCATTGTCTGTAGGAGGCCCTGGCGCATGAATCTGGTCAGCAGGAACGACATCGGGCCACCAGGGGCCGAGAAAATTACAGATTTTCCGTATCCGACACGCAAAGTCATGTAAATATCCAGCATATATATGGTGCTTTCTCGGGTGCTATTACAGATAGCGCAATATATCAAAGCGCATTGTCTGTTGGAGGCCCTGGCGCATGAATCTGGGCAGCGGGATCGACCTCGGACCACCAGGGGCCGAGAAAACCACAGTCTCATCTGGCCGGACACTCAGGGTCAGGGAAAAATCCAATATATATATGGTGATATCTCGGGTGCTATTATAGATAGCGCAATAATCCAAAGTGAATTATCTGCAGGAGGCCCTGGCGCATGAATCTGTGCAGCGGGAACGACCTCGGACCATCAGGGGCCGAGAAAACCACAGTCTCATGGGGCCGGGCACTCAGGGTCAGGGAAAAATCCAATATATATCTATTTATATCTCGGGTGCTATTACAGATATCGCAATAAACCAAAGAGAATTATCTGCAGGAGGTCCTGGCGGATGAATCTGTGCAGCGGGGACGACCTCGGACCACCAGGGGCCGAGAAAACCACCGTCTCATGGGGCCGGACACTCAGGCTCAGGGAAAAATCCAATATATATCTGGTGATATCTCCGGTGCTATTACGGATAGCACAATAAACCAAAGTGAATTATCTGCAGGAGGCCCTCGCGCATGAATCTGTGCAGCGGGAACGACCTCGGACCACCAGGGGCCGAGAAAACCACAGTCTCATGGGGCCGGACACACAGGGTCAGGGAAAAATCCAATATATATCTGGTGATATCTCGGGTGCTATTATAGATGGCGCAATAAACCAAAGTGAATTATCTGCAGGTGGCCCTGGCGCATGCATCTGTGCGGCGGGAACGACCTCGGACCACCGGGGCCCGAGAAAACCACCGTCTCATGGGGCGGGACACTCAGGGTCAGGGAAAAATCCAATATATATCTGGTGATATCTCCGGTGCTATTACAGATAGCGCAATAAATCAAAGTGCATTGTATATAGGAGGCCCTGGCGCATAAATCTGTGCAGCGGGAACGACCTCGGACCACCAGGGACCGAGAAAACCACAGTCTCATGGGGCCGCACACTCAGGGTCAGGGGAAAATCCAATTTATATCTGGAGATATCTCGGGTAATATTAGAGATAGCGCGATAAATAAAAGTGAATTATCTGTAGGAGGCCCTGGCGCATAAATCTGGGCAGCGGGAACGACCTCGGCCCACCAGGGGCCGAGAAAACCACCGTCTCATGGGGCCGGACACTCAGGGTCAGGGGAAAATCCAATATATATCTGGTGAGATCTCGGGTGCTATTATTGATAGTGCGACATATCAAAGTGCATTGTCTGCAGGAGGCCCTGGCGCATGGCTCTGTGCAGCGGGAACGACCTCGGACCACCAGAGGCCGTGAAAACCACCATCTCATTGGGCCGGACACTCAGGGTCAGGGAAAAATCCAATATATATCTAGAGATATCTCGGGTGCTATTACAGATAGCGCAATAAATCAAAGTGCATTGTCTGTAGGAGGCCCTGGCGCATGAATCTGGCCAGCGGGAACGACCTCGGACCACCAGGGCCCGAGAAAACCACCGTCAAATGGGGCCGGACACTCAGTGTCAGGGGAAAATCCAATATATATCTGGTGATATCTCGGGTGCTGTTAGAGATAGCGGAATAAATCAAAGTGCATTGCCTGCAGGAAGCCCTGGCGCATGATAATGTGCTGCGGGAACGACCTCGGACCAGCAGGGGCCGAGAAAATCACCGTATCGTGGGGCCGGACTGTCAGGGTCAGGAAAAAATCCAATATATATCTAGAGATATCTCGGGTGCTATTACAGATAGCGCAATAAATCAAAGTGCATTGTCTGTAGGAGGCCCTCCCGCATGAATCTGGGCAGCGGGAACGACCTGGGATCACCAGGGTCCGAGAAAACCACAGTGTCATGGGGCCGGACACTCAGGGTCGGCGAAAAATCCAATGTATATCTGGTGATATCTCGGGTGCAATTAGAGATAGCGCAATAAACCAAAGTGAATTATCTGCAGGAGGCCCTGGCGCATGCATCTGTGCAGCCGGGACGACCTCGGATCACCAGGGTCTGAGAAAACCACCGTCTCATGGGACCGGACACTCAGGGACGGGGAAAAATCCATTATATATCTGGTGATATCTCGGGTGCTATTAGAGATAGCGCGATAAATCAAAGTGCATTGTCTGCTGGAGGCACTGGCGCATTAATCTGTGCAGCGGGAACGACCTCGGACCACCAGGGGTCGAGAAAACCACAGTCTCGTGGGGCCGGACACTCAGAGTCAGCGGAAAATCCAATATATATGGTGATATCTCGGGTGCTATTACAGATAGCGCAATTAATCAAAGTGAATTATCTGCAGGGGGGCCTGGCGCATGAATCTGTGCAGCGGGAACGACCTCGGACCACCAGGATCCGAGAAAACCACCGTCTCATGGCGCCGGACACTCCGTGTCAGGGGAAAAACCAATATATATATATGGTGATATCTCGGGTGGTATTAGAGATAGCGCAATAAATCAAAGTGCATTGTCTGCAGGAGGCCCTGGCGCATGAATCTGTGCAGCGGGCACGACCTCGGACCAACAGGGGCCGAGAAAACCACCGTCTCATGGAGTCGGACACTCAGGGTCAGGGAAAAATCCAATATATATCTGGTGATATCTCGGGTGCTATTAGAGATAGCGCAATAAATCAAAGTGCATTGTCTGTAGGAGGCATTGGCGAATGAATCTGTGCAGCAGGAACGACCTCGGACCACCAGGCGCCGAGAAAACCATCGATACATGGGGCCGGACTGTCAGGGTCAGGGGAAAAACCAATATATATATGGTGATATCTCGGGTGGTATTAGAGATAGCGCAATAAATCAAAGTGCATTGTCTGCAGGAGGCCCTGGCGCATGAATCTGTGCAGCGGGATCGACCTCGGGCCACGGGGGGCCGAGAAAACCACCGTCTCATGGGGCCGGACACTCCGGGTCAGGGGAAAATCCAATATATATATGGTGATATCTCGGGTGTTATTAGAGATAGCGCAATAAATCAAAGTGCATTGTGTGCAGGAGGCCCTGGCGCATGAATCTGTGCAGCTGGAACGACCTGGCACTACCAGGAGCCGAGAAAACCAGCGACACATGGGGCCGGACTGTCAGGGTCAGAGAAAAATCCAATATATATCTGGTGATATCTCGGGTGCTATTACAGACAGCGCAATAAATCAAAGTGCATTATCTGTAGGAGGCCCTGGCGCATGAATCTGTGCAGCGGGAACGACCTCGGACCACCAGGTGCCGAGAAAACCACCGTCTCATGGGGCCGGACACTCAGGGTCAGGAGAAAATCCAATATATATCTGGTGACATCTCGGGTGAAATAAGAGATAGCGCCATAAACCAAAGTGAATTATCTGCAGGAGTCCCTGGCGCATGCATCTGTGCAGCGGGTACGACCTCGGACCACCAGGGGCCGAGAAAACCACAGTCTAATGGTGCCGGACACTCAGGGTCAGGGGAAAATCCAATATATATCTGGTGATATCTCGTGTGCTATAAGAGATAGCGCCATAAACCAAAGTGAATTATCTGCAGGTGTCCCTGGCGCATGAATCTGTGCTGCGGGAACAACCTCGGACCACCAGGGGCCGAGAAAACCACAGTCTCCTGTGGCCGGACACTCAGGGTCAGGGCAAAATCCAATATATATCTGGTGATATCTCGGGTGCTATTACAGATAGCGCAATAAATCAAAATGCATTGTCTGTAGGAAGCCCTGGCGCATGAATCTGTGCAGCGGGAACGACCTCGGACCACCAGGGACCGAGAAAACCACCGTCTCATGGGGCCGGACACTCAGGGTCAGGGAAAAATCCAGGATGTATCTGATGATATCTCGGGTGCTATTAGAGATAGCGCGATATATCAAAGTGCATTGTCTGTGGGTGGCACTGGCGAATGAATCTGTACAGCGGGAACGACCACGGACCACCATGGGCCGAGAAAACCACCGCCTCATGGGGTCGGACACTCAGGGTCAGGAGAAAATCCAATATATATCTGGTGACATCTCGGGTGAAATAAGAGATAGCGCCATAAACCAAAGTGAATTATCTGCAGGAGTCCCTGGCGCATGCATCTGTGCAGCGGGTACGACCTCGGACCACCAGGGGCCGAGAAAACCACAGTCTAATGGTGCCGGACACTCAGGGTCAGGGGAAAATCCAATATATATCTGGTGATATCTCGTGTGCTATAAGAGATAGCGCCATAAACCAAAGTGAATTATCTGCAGGTGTCCCTGGCGCATGAATCTGTGCTGCGGGAACGACCTCGGACCACCAGGGGCCGAGAAAACCACCGTCTCATGGGGCCGGACACTCAGGGTCAGGGAAAAATCCAGGATGTATCTGATGATATCTCGGGTGCTATTACAGATAGCGCGATATATCAAAGTGCATTGTCTGTGGGTGGCACTGGCGAATGAATCTGTACAGCGGGAACGACCACGGACCACCATGGGCCGAGAAAACCACCGCCTCATGGGGTCGGACTGTCAGGGTCGGGGATAAATCCAATATATATCTGGTGATATCTCGGGTGCTATTAGAGATAGCGCAATAAATAAAAGGGCATTGTCCGCAGGAGGGCCTGGCGCATGAATCTGTGCAGCGGGAACGACCTTGGACCACCAGGGGCCGAGAAAACCACTGCCTCATGGGGTCGGATAGTCAGGGTCAGGGATAAATCCAATATATATCTGGTGATATCTCGGGTGCTATTAGAGATAGCGCAATAAACCAAAGTGAATTATCTGCAGGGGGCCCTGGTGCATGAATCTGTGCAGCGGGAACTACCTCGGACCACCAGGGGCCGAGAAAATTTCAGATATTCGGAATCCGTCACCCAAGACCATGCTAAAATCCAATATATATCTGGTGATATCTCGGGTGCTATTAGAGATAGCGCAATAAATCAAAGTGCATTGTGTGCAGGAGGCCCTGGCGCACGAATATGTGCAGCTGGAACGACCTGGGACCACCAGGGTCCGAGAAAACCACCGACACATGGGGCCGGACTGTCAGGGTCAGAGAAAAATCCAATATATATCTGGTGATATCTCGGGTGCTATTACAGATAGTGCAATAAATCAAAGTGAATTATCTGTAGGGGGACCTGGCGCATGAATCTGTGCAGAGGGAACGACCTCGGACCACCAGGGGCCGAGAAAACTACCGCCACATGGGGCCGGACTGTCAGGGTCAGGGAAAAATCCAATATACATCTGGTGATATCTCGGGTGCTATTAGAGATAGCGCAATAAATCAAAGTGCATTGTCTGCAGGAGGCCCTGGCGCATGAATCTGTGCAGCGGGAACGACCTCGGACAACCAGGGGCCGAGAAAACCACCGTCTCATGGGGTCGGACACTCTGGGTCAGGGAAAAATCCAATATATATCTGGTGATATCTCGGGTGCTATTACAGATAGCGCAATAAATCAGCGTGCATTGTCTGTAGGAGGCCCTGGCGCATGAATCTGTGCAGCGTGATCGACCTCGGAGCACGAGGGACCGAGAAAACCATCGACACATGGGGCCGGACTGTCAGGGGCGGGGAAAAATCCAATATATATCTGGTGATATCTCGGGGGCTATTACAGATAGCGCAAAAAATCAAAGTGCATTGTCTGCAGGAGGCCCTGGCGCATGAATCTGTGCAGCGGGATCGACCTCGGACCATCAGGGGTCGAGAAAACCACCGTCTCGTGGGGCCGGACACTCAGAGTCAGGGGAAAATCCAATATATATGGTGATATCTCGGGTGCTATTACAGATAGCGCAATAAATCAAAGTGCATTGTCTGCAGGAGGCCCTAGCGCATGAATCTGTGCAGCGGGAACGACCTCGGACCACGAGGGACCGAGAAAACCATCGACACATGGGGCCGGACTGTCAGGGTCGGGGAAAAATCCAATATATATCTGGTGATATCTCGGGTGCTATTACAGATAGCGCAATAAATCAAAATGCATTGTCTGCAGGAAGCCCTGGCGCATGAATCTGTGCAGCGGGAACGACCTCGGACCACCAGGGACCGAGAAAACCACCGTCTCATGGGGCCGGACACTCAGGGTCAGGGAAAAATCCAGGATGTATCTGATGATATCTCGGGTGCTATTAGAGATAGCGCGATATATCAAAGTGCATTGTCTGTGGGTGGCACTGGCGAATGAATCTGTACAGCGGGAACGACCACGGACCACCATGGGCCGAGAAAACCACCGCCTCATGGGGTCGGACTGTCAGGGTCGGGGATAAATCCAATATATATCTGGTGATATCTCGGGTGCTATTAGAGATAGCGCAATAAATAAAAGTGCATTGTCCGCAGGAGGGCCTGGCGCATGAATCTGTGCAGCGGGAACGACCTTGGACCACCAGGGGCCGAGAAAACCACCGCCTCATGGGGTCGGATAGTCAGGGTCAGGGATAAATCCAATATATATCTGGTGATATCTCGGGTGCTATTAGAGATAGCGCAATAAACCAAAGTGAATTATCTGCAGGGGGCCCTGGTGCATGAATCTGTGCAGCGGGAACTACCTCGGACCACCAGGGGCCGAGAAAATTTCAGATATTCGGAATCCGTCACCCAAGACCATGCTAAAATCCAATATATATCTGGTGATATCTCGGGTGCTATTAGAGATAGCGCAATAAATCAAATTGCATTGTCCGCAGGAGGCCCTGGCGCACGAATATGTGCAGCTGGAACGACCTGGGACCACCAGGGTCCGAGAAAACCACCGACACATGGGGCCGGACTGTCAGGGTCAGAGAAAAATCCAATATATATCTGGTGATATCTCGGGTGCTATTACAGATAGTGCAATAAATCAAAGTGAATTATCTGTAGGGGGACCTGGCTCATGAATCTGTGCAGAGGGAACGACCTCGGACCACCAGGGGCCGAGAAAACTACCGCCACATGGGGCCGGACTGTCAGGGTCAGGGGAAAATCCAATATATATGGTGATATCTCGGGTGCTATTACAGATAGAGCAATAAATCAGAGTGCATTGTCTGCAGGAGGCCCTAGCGCATGAATCTGTGCAGCGGGAACGACCTCGGTCCACGAGGGACCGAGAAAACCATCGACACATGGGGCCGGACTGTCAGGGTCAGGGAAAAATCCAATATATATCTGGTGATATCTCGGGTGCTACTACACATAGCGCAATAAATCAAAGTGCATTGTCTGTAGGAGGCCCTGGCGCATGAATCTGTGCAGCGGGAACGACCTCGGACCACCAGGGGCCGAGAAAACTACCGTCTCATGGGGCCGGACACTCAGGGTCACCGAAAAATCCAATATATATCTGGTGATATCTCGGGTGGTATTAGAGATAGCGCAATAAATCAAAGTGCATTGTCTGTAGGAGGCCATGGCGCATGATTCTGTGCAGCGGGATCGACCTCGGACCACCAGGGGCCGAGAAAATCACCGACACATGGGGCCGGACACTCATGGTCGGGGAAAAATCCAATATATATCTGGTGATATCTCGGGGCCTATTACAGATAGTGCAATAAATGGAAGTGAATTATCTGTAGGGGAACCTGGCGCATGAATCTGTGCAGCGGGAACGACCTCGGACCACCGGGGGGCCGAGAAAACCACCGTCTCATGGGGCTGGACACTCCGGGTCAGGGGAAAATCCAATATATATCTGGTGATATCTCGGGTGCTATTAGAGATAGCGCCATAAACCAAAGTGAATTATCTGCAGGAGTCCCTGGCGCATGCATCTGTGCAGCGGGAACGACCTCGGACCCCCAGGGGCCGAGAAAACCACAGTCTCATGGTGCCGGACATTCAGGGTCAGGGGAAAATCCAATATATATCTGGTGATATCTCGGGTGCTATAAGAGATAGCGCCATAAACCAAAGTGAATTATCTTCAGGTGTCCCTGGCGGATGAATCTGTGCTGCGGGAACGACTTGGGACCACCATGGGCCGCGAAAACCACAGTCTCCTGGGGCCGGGCACTCAGGGTCAGGGCAAAATCCAATATATATCTGGTGATACCTCGGGTGCTATTACAGATAGCGCAATAAATCAAATTGCGTTGTCTGTAGGAGGCCCTGGCGCATGAATCTGTGCAGCGGGATCGACCTCGGACCACCAGGGGCCGAGAAAACCCCCGACACATGGGGCCGGACACTCAGGGTCAGGGAAAAATCCAATATATATCTGGTGATATCTCGGGTGCTATTACAGATACCGCAATAAATCAAAGTGCGTTGTCTGTAGGAGGCCCTGGCGCATGAATCTGTGCAGCGGGATCGACCTCGGACCACCAGGGGCCGAGAAAACCACCGACACATGGGGCCGGACACTCAGGGTCAGGGAAAAATCCAATATATATCTGGTGATATCTCGGGTGCTATTACAGATACCGCAATAAATCAAAGTGCATTGTCTGTAGGAGGCCCTGCCGCATGAATCTCTGCAGCGGAAACGACCTCGGACCACCAGGGGCCGAGAAAACCACCGTCTCATGGGGCCGGACACTCAGGGTCAGGGAAAAATCCAGGATGTATCTGATGATATCTCGGGTGCTATTAGAGATAGCGCGATATATCAAAGTGCATTGTCTGTGGGTGGCACTGGCGAATGAATCTGTACAGCAGGAACGACCACGGACCACCATGGGCCGAGAAAACCACCGCCTCATGGGGTCGGACTGTCAGGGTCGGGGATAAATCCAATATATATCTGGTGATATCTCGGGTGCTATTAGAGATAGCGCAATAAATAAAAGTGCATTGTCCGCAGGAGGGCCTGGCGCATGAATCTGTGCAGCGGGAACGACCTTGGACCACCAGGGGCCGAGAAAATCACCGTCTCATGGGGCCGGACACTCAGGGTCAGGGAAAAATCCAATATATATCTGGTCATATCTCGGGTGCTATTAGAGATAGCGCAATAAATCAAAGTGCATTGTCTGTAGGAGGCCCTGGCGCATGAATCTGTGCAGCGGAAACGACCTCGGACCACCAGGGGCCGAGAAAACTACCGTCTCATGGGGCCGGACACTCAGGGTCACCGAAAAATCCAATATATATCTGGTGATATCTCGGGTGGTATTAGAGATAGCGCAATAAATCAAAGTGCATTGTCTGTAGGAGGCCATGGCGCATGATTCTGTGCAGCGGGATCGACCTCGGACCACCAGGGGCCGAGAAAATCACCGACACATGGGGCCGGACACTCATGGTCGGGGAAAAATCCAATATATATCTGGTGATATCTCGGGGCCTATTACAGATAGTGCAATAAATGGAAGTGAATTATCTGTAGGGGGACCTGGCGCATGAATCTGTGCAGCGGGAACGACCGCGGACCACCGGGGGGCCGAGAAAACCACCGTCTCATGGGGCTGGACACTTCGGGTCAGGGGAAAATCCAATATATATATGGTGATATCTCGGGTGCTATTAGAGATAGCGCCATAAACCAAAGTGAATTATCTGCAGGAGTCCCTGGCGCATGAATCTGTGCAGCGGGAACGACCTCGGACCACCAGGGACCGAGAAAACCACCGCCTCATGGGGTCGGATAGTCAGGGTCAGGGATAAATCCAATATATATCTGGTGATATCTCGGGTGCTATTAGAGATAGCGCCATAAACCAAAGTGAATTATCTGCAGGAGTCCCTGGCGCATGCATCTGTGCAGCGGGAACGACCTCGGACCCCCAGGGGCCGAGAAAACCACAGTCTCATGGTGCCGGACACTCAGGGTCAGGGGAAAATCCAATATATATCTGGTGATATCTCGGGTGCTATAAGAGATAGCGCCATAAACCAAAGTGAATTATCTTCAGGTGTCCCTGGCGCATGAATCTGTGCTGCGGGAACGACCTCGGACCACCATGGGCCGCGAAAACCACAGTCTCCTGGGGCCGGGCACTCAGGGTCAGGGCAAAATCCAGGATGTATCTGATGATATCTCGGGTGCTATTAGAGATAGCGCGATATATCAAAGTGCATTGTCTGTGGGTGGCACTGGCGAATGAATCTGTACAGCGGGAACGACCACGGACCACCATGGGCCGAGAAAACCACCGCCTCATGGGGTCGGACTGTCAGGGTCGGGGATAAATCCAATATATATCTGGTGATATCTCGGGTGCTATTAGAGATAGCGCAATAAACAAAAGTGCATTGTCCGCAGGAGGGCCTGGCGCATGAATCTGTGCAGCGGGAACGACCTTGGACCACCAGGGGCCGAGAAAACCACCGCCTCATGGGGTCGGATAGTCAGGGTCAGGGATAAATCCAATATATATCTGGTGATATCTCGGGTGCTATTAGAGATAGCGCCATAAACCAAAGTGAATTATCTGCAGGAGTCCCTGGCGCATGCATCTGTGCAGCGGGAACGACCTCGGACCCCCAGGGGCCGAGAAAACCACAGTCTCATGGTGCCGGACACTCAGGGTCAGGGGAAAATCCAATATATATCTGGTGATATCTCGGGTGCTATAAGAGATAGCGCCATAAACCAAAGTGAATTATCTTCAGGTGTCCCTGGCGCATGAATCTGTGCTGCGGGAACGACCTCGGACCACCATGGGCCGCGAAAACCACAGTCTCCTGGGGCCGGGCACTCAGGGTCAGGGCAAAATCCAATATATATCTATTGATATCTCGGGTGCTATTACAGATAGCGCAATAAATCAAATTGCGTTGTCTGTAGGAGGCCCTGGCGCATGAATCTGTGCAGCGGGATCGACCTCGGACCACCAGGGGCCGAGAAAACCACCGACACATGGGGCCGGACACTCAGGGTCAGGGAAAAATCCAATATATATCTGGTGATATCTCGGGTGCTATTACAGATACCGCAATAAATCAAAGTGCGTTGTCTGTAGGAGGCCCTGGCGCATGAATCTGTGCAGCGGGAACGACCTTGGACCACCAGGAGCCGAGAGAACCGCCGCCTCATGGGGTCGGACTGTCAGGGTCAGGGATAAATCCAATATATATCTGGTGATATCTCGGGAGCTATTAGAGATAGCGCAATAAACCAAAGTGAATTATCTGCAGGGGGCCCTGGTGCATGAATCTGTGCAGCGGGAACTACTTCGGACCACCAGGGGCCGAGAAAATTTCAGATATTCGGAATCCGTCACCCAACACCATGTTAAAATCCAATATATATCTGGTGATATCTCGGGTGCTATAAGAGATAGCGCCATAAACCAAAGTGAATTATCTGCAGGTGTCCCTGGCGCATGAATCTGTGCTGCGGGAACGACCTCGGACCACCAGGGGCCGAGAAAACCACCGACACATGGGGCCGGACTGTCAGGGTCAGAGAAAAATCCAATATATATCTGGTGATATCTGGGGTGCTATTACAGATAGCGCAATAAATCAAAGTGAATTATCTGTAGGGGGACCTAGCGCATGAATATGTGCAGCGGGAACGACCGCGGACCACCGGGGACCGAGAAAACCACCGTCTCATGGGGCCGGACACTCCGGGTCAGGGGAAAAACCAATATATATATGGTGATATCTCGGGTGGTATTAGAGATAGCGCAATAAATCAAAGTGCATTGTCTGCAGGAGGCCCTGGCGCATGAATCTGTGCAGTGGGATCGACCTCGGGCCACGAGGGGCCGAGAAAACCACCGTCTCATGGGGCCGGACACTCCGGGTCAGGGGAAAATCCAATATATATCTGGTGATATCTCGTGTGCTATAAGAGATAGCGCCATAAACCAAAGTGAATTATCTGCAGGTGTCCCTGGCGCATGAATCTGTGCTGCGGGAACGACCTCGGACCACCAGGGGCCGAGAAAACCACAGTCTCCTGGGGCCGGACACTCAGGGTCAGGGCAAAATCCAATATATATCTGGTGATATCTCGGGTGCTATTACAGATAGCGCAATAAATAAAAGTGCATTGTCTGTAGGAGGCCCTGGCGCATGAATCTGGGCAGCGGGATCGACCTCGGACCACCAGGGGCCGAGAAAACCACCGACACATGGGGCCGGACGCTCAGGGTCAAGGAAAAATCCAATATATATCTGGTGATATGTCGGGTGCTATTACAGATACCGCAATAAATCAAAGTGCATTGTCTGTAGGAGGCCCTGGCGCATGAATCTCTGCAGCGGAAACGACCTCGGACCACCAGGAGCCGAGAAAACCACCGACACATGGGGCCGGACTGTCAGGGTCAGGGAAAAATCCTATATATATCTGGTGATAACTCGGGTGCTATTAGAGATAGCGAAATAATTCAAAGTGCATTGTCTGCAGGAGGCACCGGCGCATGAATCTGTGCAGTGGGAACGACCTCGGACCACCAGGGGCCGAGAAAACCACAGCCTCATGGGGTCGGACACTCTGGGTCAGGGAAAAATCCAATATATATCTGGTGATATCTCGGGTGCTATTATAGATAGCGCAATAAATCAAAGTGCATTGTCTGTAGGAGGCCATGGCGCATGATTCTGTGCAGCGGGATCGACCTCGGACCACCAGGGGCCGAGAAAATCACCGACACATGGGGCCGGACACTCATGGTCGGGGAAAAATCCAATATATATCTGGTGATATCTCGGGGGCTATTACAGATAGTGCAATAAATCGAAGTGAATTATCTGTAGGGGGACCTGGCGCATGAATCTGTGCAGCGGGAACGACCGCGGACCACCGGGGGCCGAGAAAACCACCGTCTCATGGGGCTGGACACTCCGGGTCAGGGGAAAATCCAATATATATATGGTGATATCTCGGGTGCTATAAGAGATAGCGCCATAAACCAAAGTGAATTATCTGCAGGTGTCCCTGGCGCATGAATCTGTGCTGCGGGAACGACCTCGGACCACGAGGGACCGAGAAAACCATCGACACATGGGGTCGGACTGTCAGGGTCAGGGAAAAATCCAATATATATCTGGTGATATCTCGGGTGCTACTACACATAGCGCAATAAATCAAAGTGCATTGTCTGTAGGAGGCCCTGGCGCATGAATCTGTGCAGCGGGAACGACCTCGGACCACCAGGGGCCGAGAAAACTACCGTCTCATGGGGCCGGACACTCAGGGTCACCGAAAAATCCAATATATATCTGGTGATATCTCGGGTGGTATTAGAGATAGCGCAATAAATCAAAGTGCATTGTCTGTAGGAGGCCATGGCGCATGATTCTGTGCAGCGGGATCGACCTCGGACCACCAGGGGCCGAGAAAATCACCGACACATGGGGCCGAACACTCATGGTCGGGGAAAAATCCAATATATATCTGGTGATATCTCGGGGGCTATTACAGATAGTGCAATAAATGGAAGTGAATTATCTGTAGGGGGACCTGGCGCATGAATCTGTGCAGCGGGAACGACCGCGGACCACCGGGGGGCCGAGAAAACCACCGTCTCATGGGGCTGGACACTCCGGGTCAGGGGAAAACCCAATATATATATGGTGATATCTCGGGTGCTATTAGAGATAGCGCCATAAACCAAAGTGAATTATCTGCAGGAGTCCCTGGCGCATGCATCTGTGCAGCGGGAACGACCTCGGACCCCCAGGGGCCGAGAAAACCACAGTCTCATGGTGCCGGACACTCAGGGTCAGGGGAAAATCCAATATATATCTGGTGATATCTCGGGTGCTATAAGAGATAGCGCCATAAACCAAAGTGAATTATCTTCAGGTGTCCGTGGCGCATGAATCTGTGCTGCGGGAACGACCTCGGACCACCATGGGCCGCGAAAACCACAGTCTCCTGGGGCCGGACACTCAGGGTCAGGGCAAAATCCAATATATATCTGGTGATATCTCGGGTGCTATTAGAGATACCGCAATAAATCAAAGTGCATTGTCTGTAGGAGGCCCTGCCGCATGAATCTCTGCAGCAGAAACGACCTCGGACCACCAGGGGCCGAGAAAACCACCGCCTCATGGGGTCGGACTGTCAGGGTCGGGGATAAATCCAATATATATCTGGTGATATCTCGGGTGCTATTAGAGATAGCGCAATAAATAAAAGTGCATTGTCTGTAGGAGGCCCTGGCGCATGAATCTGGGCAGCGGGATCGACCTCGGACCACCAGGGGCCGAGAAAACCACCGACACATGGGGCCGGACACTCAGGGTCAAGGAAAAATCCAATATATATCTGGTGATATCTCGGGTGCTATTACAGATTCCGCAATAAATCAAAGTGCATTGTCTGTAGGAGGCCCTGGCGCATGAATCTCTGCAGCGGAAACGACCTCGGACCACCAGGAGCCGAGAAAACCACCGACACATGGGGCCGGACTGTCAGGGTCAGTTAAAAATCCAATATATATCAGGTGATATCACGGGTGCTATTAGAGATAGCGCAATAAATCAAAGTGCATTGTCTGCAGGAGGCCCTGGCGCATGAATCTGTGCAGCGGGAACGACCTCGGACAACCAGGGACCGAGAAAACCACCGTCTCATGGGGTCGGACACTCTGGGTCAGGGAAAAATCCAATATATATCTGGTGATATCTCGGGTGCTATTACAGATAGCGCAATAAATCAGCGTGCATTGTCTGTAGGAGGCCCTGGCGCATGAATCTGTGCAGCGTGATCGACCTCGGAGCACGAGGGACCGAGAAAACCATCGACACATGGGGCCGGACTGTCAGGGACGGGGAAAAATCCAATATATATCTGGTGATATCTCGGGGGCTATTACAGATAGCGCAAAAAATCAAAGTGCATTGTCTGCAGGAGGCCCTGGCGCATGAATCTGTGCAGCGGGATCGACCTCGGACCATCAGGGGTCGAGAAAACCACCGTCTCGTGGGGCTGGACACTCAGAGTCAGGGGAAAATCCAATATATATGGTGATATCTCGGGTGCTATTACAGATAGCGCAATAAATCAAAGTGCATTGTCTGCAGGAGGCCCTAGCGCATGAATCTGTGCAGCGGGAACGACCTCGGACCACGAGGGACCGAGAAAACCATCGACACATGGGGTCGGACTGTCAGGGTCAGGGGAAAACCCAATATATATATGGTGATATCTCGGGTGCTATTAGAGATAACGCCATAAACCAAAGTGAATTATCTGCAGGAGTCCCTGGCGCATGCATCTGTGCAGCGGGAACGACCTCGGACCCCCAGGGGCCGAGAAAACCACAGTCTCATGGTGCCGGACACTCAGGGTCAGGGGAAAATCCAATATATATCTGGTGATATCTCGGGTGCTATAAGAGATAGCGCCAAAAACCAAAGTGAATTATCTTCAGCAGTCCCTGGCGCATGAATCTGTGCTGCGGGAACGACCTCGGACCACCATGGGCCGCGAAAACCACAGTCTCCTGGGGCCGGACACTCAGGGTCAGGGCAAAATCCAATATATATCTGGTGATATCTCGGGTGCTATTAGAGATACCGCAATAAATCAAAGTGCATTGTCTGTAGGAGGCCCTGCCGCATGAATCTCTGCAGCAGAAACGACCTCGGACCACCAGGGGCCGAGAAATCCACCGCCTCATGGGGTCGGACTGTCAGGGTCGGGGATAAATCCAATGTATATCTGATGATATCTCGGGTGCTATTAGAGATAGCGCAATAAATAAAAGTGCATTGTCTGTAGGAGGCCCTGGCGCATGAATCTGGGCAGCGGGATCGACCTCGGACCACCAGGGGCCGAGAAAACCACCGACACATGGGGCCGGACACTCAGGGTCAAGGAAAAATCCAATATATATCTGGTGATATCTCGGGTGCTATTACAGATACCGCAATAAATCAAAGTGCATTGTCTGTAGGAGGCCCTGGCGCATGAATCTCTGCAGCGGAAACGACCTCGGACCACCAGAAGCCGAGAAAACCACCGACACATGGGGCCGGACTGTCAGGGTCAGTTAAAAATCCAATATATATCAGGTGATATCACGGGTGCTATTACAGATAGCGCAATAAATCAAAGTGCATTGTCTGTAGGAGGCCCTGGCGCATGAAGCCGTGCAGCGGGAACGACCTCGGACCACCAGGGGGCGAGAAAACTACCGTCTCATGGGGCCGGACACTCAGGGTCAGGGAAAAATCCAATATATATCTGGTGATATCTCGGGAGCTATTAGAGATAGCGCAATAAACCAAAGTGAATTATCTGCAGGGGGCCCTGGTGCATGAATCTGTGCAGCGGGAACTACTTCGGACCACCAGGGGCCGAGAAAATTTCAGATATGCGGAATCCGTCACCCATGACCATGTTAAAATCCAATATATATCTGGTGATATCTCGGGTGCTATTAGAGATAGGGCAATAAATCAAAGTGCATTGTCTGCAGGAGGCCCTGGCGCATGAATCTGTGCAGCTTGATCGACCTCGGACAACCAGGGGCCGAGAAAACCACCGTCTCATGCGGTCGGACACTCTGGGTCAGGGAAAAATCCAATATATATCTGGTGATATCTCGGGTGCTATTATAGATAGCGCAATAAATCAAAGTGCATTGTCTGTAGGAGGCCATGGCGCATGATTCTGTGCAGCGGGATCGACCTCGGACCACCAGGGGCCGAGAAAATCACCGACACATGGGGCCGGACACTCATGGTCGGGGAAAAATCCAATATATATCTGGTGATATCTCGGGGGCTATTACAGATAGTGCAATAAATCGAAGTGAATTATCTGTAGGGGGGCCTGGCGCATGAATCTGTGCAGCGGGAACGACCGCGGACCACCGGGGGCCGAGAAAATCACCGACACATGGGGCCGGACACTCATGGTCGGGGAAAAATCCAATATATATCTGGTGATATCTCGGGGGCTATTACAGATAGTGCAATAAATCGAAGTGAATTATCTGTAGGGGGACCTGGCGCATGAATCTGTGCAGCGGGAACGACCGCGGACCACCGGGGGCCGAGAAAACCACCGTCTCATGGGGCTGGACACTCCGGGTCAGGGGAAAATCCAATATATATATGGTGATATCTCGGGTGCTATAAGAGATAGCGCCATAAACCAAAGTGAATTATCTGCAGGTGTCCCTGGCGCATGAATCTGTGCTGCGGGAACGACCTCGGACCACCAGGGGCCGAGAAAACCACAGTCTCCTGGGGCCGGACACTCAGGGTCAGGGCAAAATCCAATATATATCTGGTGATATCTCGGGTGCTATTACAGATAGCGCAATAAATCAAAATGCATTGTCTGTAGGAAGCCCTGGCGCATGAATCTGTGCAGCGGGAACGACCTCGGACCACCAGGGACCGAGAAAACCACCGTCTCATGGGGCCGGACACTCAGGGTCAGGGAAAAATCCAGGATGTATCTGATGATATCTCGGGTGCTATTAGAGATAGCGCGATATATCAAAGTGCATTGCCTGTGGGTGGCACTGGCGAATGAATCTGTACAGCGGGAACGACCACGGACCACCATGGGCCGAGAAAACCACCGCCTCATGGGGTCGGACTGTCAGGGTCGGGGATAAATCCAATATATATCTGGTGATATCTCGGGTGCTATTAGAGATAGCGCAATAAATAAAAGTGCATTGTCCGCAGGAGGGCCTGGCGCATGAATCTGTGCAGCGGGAACGACCTCGGACCACCAGGGGCCGAGAAAACCACCGCCTCATGGGGTCGGATAGTCAGGGTCAGGGATAAATCCAATATATATCTGGTGATATCTCGGGTGCTATTAGAGATAGCGCAATAAACCAAAGTGAATTATCTGCAGGGGGCCCTGGTGCATGAATCTGTGCAGCGGGAACTACCTCGGACCACCAGGGGCCGAGAAAATTTCAGATATTCGGAATCAGTCACCCAAGACCATGCTAAAATCCAATATATATCTGGTGATATCTCGGGTGCTATTAGAGATAGCGCAATAAATCAAAGTGCATTGTGTGCAGGAGGCCCTGGCGCACGAATATGTGCAGCTGGAACGACCCGGGACCACCAGGGTCCGAGAAAACCACCGACACATGGGGCCGGACTGTCAGGGTCAGAGAAAAATCCAATATATATCTGGTGATATCTCGGGTGCTATTACAGATAGTGCAATAAATCAAAGTGAATTATCTGTAGGGGGACCTGGCGCATGAATCTGTGCAGAGGGAACGACCTCGGACCACCAGGGGCCGAGAAAACTACCGCCACATGGGGCCGGACTGTCAGGGTCAGGGAAAAATCCAATATACATCTGGTGATATCTCGGGTGCTATTAGAGATAGCGCAATAAATCAAAGTGCATTGTCTGCAGGAGGCCCTGGCGCATGAATCTGTGCAGCGGGAACGACCTCGGACAACCAGGGACCGAGAAAACCACCGTCTCATGGGGTCGGACACTCTGGGTCAGGGAAAAATCCAATATATATCTGGTGATATCTCGGGTGCTATTACAGATAGCGCAATAAATCAGCGTGCATTGTCTGTAGGAGGCCCTGGCGCATGAATCTGTGCAGCGTGATCGACCTCGGAGCACGAGGGACCGAGAAAACCATCGACACATGGGGCCGGACTGTCAGGGACGGGGAAAAATCCAATATATATCTGGTGATATCTCGGGGGCTATTACAGATAGCGCAAAAAATCAAAGTGCATTGTCTGCAGGAGGCCCTGGCGCATGAATCTGTGCAGCGGGATCGACCTCGGACCATCAGGGGTCGAGAAAACCACCGTCTCGTGGGGCTGGACACTCAGAGTCAGGGGAAAATCCAATATATATGGTGATATCTCGGGTGCTATTACAGATAGCGCAATAAATCAAAGTGCATTGTCTGCAGGAGGCCCTAGCGCATGAATCTGTGCAGCGGGAACGACCTCGGACCACCAGGGGCCGAGAAAACTACCGTCTCATGGGGCCGGACACTCAGGGTCACCGAAAAATCCAATATATATCTGGTGATATCTCGGGTGGTATTAGAGATAGCGCAATAAATCAAAGTGCATTGTCTGTAGGAGGCCATGGCGCATGATTCTGTGCAGCGGGATCGACCTCGGACCACCAGGGGCCGAGAAAATCACCGACACATGGGGCCGGACACTCATGGTCGGGGAAAAATCCAATATATATCTGGTGATATCTCGGGGGCTATTACAGATAGTGCAATAAATGGAAGTGAATTATCTGTAGGGGGACCTGGCGCATGAATCTGTGCAGCGGGAACGACCGCGGACCACCGGGGGGCCGAGAAAACCACCGTCTCATGGGGCTGGACACTCCCGGGTCAGGGGAAAACCCAATATATATATGGTGATATCTCGGGTGCTATTAGAGATAGCGCCATAAACCAAAGTGAATTATCTGCAGGAGTCCCTGGCGCATGCATCTGTGCAGCGGGAACGACCTCGGACCCCCAGGGGCCGAGAAAACCACAGTCTCATGGTGCCGGACACTCAGGGTCAGGGCAAAATCCAATATATATCTGGTGATATCTCGGGTGCTATTAGAGATACCGCAATAAATCAAAGTGCATTGTCTGTAGGAGGCCCTGCCGCATGAATCTCTGCAGCAGAAACGACCTCGGACCACCAGGGGCCGAGAAAACCACCGCCTCATGGGGTCGGACTGTCAGGGTCGGGGATAAATCCAATATATATCTGGTGATATCTCGGGTGCTATTAGAGATAGCGCAATAAATAAAAGTGCATTGTCTGTAGGAGGCCCTGGCGCATGAATCTGGGCAGCGGGATCGACCTCGGACCACCAGGGGCCGAGAAAACCACCGACACATGGGGCCGGACACTCAGGGTCAAGGAAAAATCCAATATATATCTGGTGATATCTCGGGTGCTATTACAGATACCGCAATAAATCAAAGTGCATTGTCTGTAGGAGGCCCTGGCGCATGAATCTCTGCAGCGGAAACGACCTCGGACCACCAGGAGCCGAGAAAACCACCGACACATGGGGCCGGACTGTCAGGGTCAGTTAAAAATCCAATATATATCAGGTGATATCACGGGTGCTATTACAGATAGCGCAATAAATCAAAGTGCATTGTCTGTAGGAGGCCCTGGCGCATGAAGCCGTGCAGCGGGAACGACCTCGGACCACCAGGGGGCGAGAAAACTACCGTCTCATGGGGCCGGACACTCAGGATCAGGGAAAAATCCAATATATATCTGGTGATATCTCGGGAGCTATTAGAGATAGCGCAATAAACCAAAGTGAATTGTCTGCAGGAATCCCTGGCGCATAAAACTGTTCAATGGGATCGACCTCGGACCACCAGGGGCCGAGAAAACCACCGTCTCATGGGGCCGGACACTCAGTGTCAGGGGAAAATCCAATATATATCTGGTGATATCTCGGGTGCTATTACAGATAGCGCAATAAATCAAAGTGCATTGTCTGTAGGAGGCCCTGTCGCATGAATCTGTGCAGCGGGATCGAGCTCGGACCACCAGGGGCCGAGAAAATCACCGTCTCATGGGGCCGGACACTCAGGGTCGGGGAAAAATTCAATATATATATGGTGATATCTCGGGTGCTATTACAGATAGCGCAATAAGTCAAAGTGCATTGTCTGTGGGAGGCCCTGGCGCATGAATCTGTGCAGCGGGATCGACCTCAAACCACCAGGGGCCGAGCAAATCACTGTCTCATGAGGCCGAACTGTCAGGGTCAGGGAAAAATCCAATATATATCTGGTGATATCTCGGGTGCTATTAGAGATAGTTCAATAAATCAAAGTGCATTGTCTGCAGGAGGCCCTAGCGCATGAATCTGTGCAGCGGGATCGACCTCGGACCACCAGGGGCCGAGAAAACCACCGTCTCATGGGGCCGGACACTCGGGGTCAGGGGAAAATCCAATATATATCTGCTGATATCTCGGGTGTTATTACAGATAGCGCAATAAATCAAAGTGTATTGTCTGTAGGAGGCCCTGACGCATGAATCTGGGCAGCGGGAACGACCTCGGACCACCAGGGGCCGCGAAAACCACAGTCTCATGGGGCCGGACACTCAGGGTCAGGGAAAAATCCAATATATATCAGGTGATATCTCGGGTGCTTTTACAGATAGCGCAATAAACCAATGTGAATTATCTGCAGGAGTGCCTGGCGCATGCATCTGTGCAGCGGGAACGACCTCGGACCACCAGGGGCCGAGAAAACCACAGTCTCATGCGGCTGGACACTCAGGGTCAGGGGAAAATCCAATATATATCCGGTGATATCTCGGGTACTATTAGAGATAGCGCAATAAACCAAAGTGAATTACCTGCAGGAGGCCCTGGCGCATGAATCTGTGCAGCGGGAACGACCTCGGACCACCAGGGGCCGAGAAAACCACCGTCTCATGGGGCCGGACACTCAGGGTCAGGGGAAAATCCAATATATATCTGCTGATATCTCGGGTGTTATTACAGATAGCGCAATAAATCAAAGTGTATTGTCTGTAGGAGGCCCTGGCGCATGAATCTGTGCAGCGGGAAAGACCTCGGACCACGAGGGACCGAGAAAACCATCGACACATGGGGCCGGACTGTCAGGGTCAAGGAAAAATCCAATATATATCTGGTGATATCTCGGGTGCTATTAGAGATAGCGCAATAAACCAAAGTGAATTATCTGCAGGAGAGCCTGGAACATGAATCTGTGCAGCGGGAACGACCTCGGACCACCAGGGGCCGAGAATACTACCGTCTCATGGGGCCGTCACCCAGGGTCAGGGAAAAATCCAATATATATCTGGTGATATCTCGGGTGCTATTAGAGATAGCGCAATAAACCAAAGAGAATTATCTGCAGGAGGCCCTGTCGCATGAATGTGTGCAGCGGGAACGATCTCGGACCACCAGGGGCCGAGAAAACCACCGTCTCATGGGGACGGACACTCAGGGTCAGGGGATAATCCAATATATATATCTATTGATATCTCGGGAGCTATTACAGATAGCGCAATAAATCAAACTGCATTTTCTGTAGGAGGCCCTGGCGCATGAATCTGTGCAGCGGGATCGACCTCGGACCACCAGGGGCCGAGAAAACTACCGTCTCATGGGGCCGGACTGTCAGGGTCAGGGGAAATCCCATATATATCTAGTGATATCTCGGGTGCTATTACAGATAGCGCAATAAATCAAACTGCATTGTCTGTAGGAGGCCCTGGCGCATGAATCTGTGCAGCGGGATCGACCTCGGACCACCAGGGGCCGAGAAAACCACCGACACATGGGGCCGGACACTCAGGGACGGGGAAAAACTCAATATATATTTGGGGATATCTCGGGTGCTGTTACAGATAGCGCACTAAACCAAAGTGAATTATCTGCAGGCGGCCCTGGCGCATGAATCTGTGCAGCGGGATCGACCTCGGACCACCAGGGGCCGAGAAAACTACCGTCTCATGGGGCCGGACATTCACGGTCAGGGGAAAATCCAATATATATCTCGTGATATCTCGGGTGCTATTAGATATAGCATAATAAACCAAGGTGCATTGTCTGCGCGAGGCCTTGGCGCATGAATCTGTGCAGCGGGAACGACCTCGGACCACCAGGGGCCGAGAAAACCACCGTATCATGGAGTCGGACACTCAGGGTCAGGGAAAAATCCAATATATATCTGGTGATATCTCGGGTGCTATTAGAGATAGCGCAATAAACCAAAGTGAATTATCTGCAGGAGGGCCTGGAACATGAATCTGTGCAGCGGGAACGACCTCGGACCACCAGGGGCCGAGAAAACTACCGTCTCATGGGGCCGGACACCCAGGGTCAGGGAAAAATCCAATATATATCTGGTGATATCTCGGGTGCTATTAGAGATAGCGCAATAAATCAAAGTGAATTATCTGCAGGAGGGCCTGGAACATGAATCTGTGCAGCGGGAACGACCTCGGACCACCAGGGGCCGAGAAAACTACCGTCTCATGGGGCCGGACACCCAGGGTCAGGGAAAAATCCAATATATATCTGGTGATATCTCGGGTGCTATTAGAGATAGCGCAATAAACCAAAGTGAATTATCTGCAGGAGGCCCTGTCGCATGAATCTGTGCAGCGGGAACGATCTCGGACCACCAGGGGCCGAGAAAACCACCGTCTCATGGGGACGGACACTCAGGGTCAGGGGAAAATCCAATATATATCTATTGATATCTCGGGTGCTATTACAGATAGCGCAATAAATCAAACTGCATTTTCTGTAGGAGGCCCTGGCGCATGAATCTGTGCAGCGGGATCGACCTCGGACCATCAGGGGCCGAGAAAACTACTGTCTCATGGGGCCGGACACTCAGGGTCGGGGAAAAATCCAATATATATCTGGTGATATCTCGGGTGCTATTAGAGATAGCGCAATAAACCAAAGTGAATTATCTGCAGGAGGCCCTGTCGCATGAATCTGTGCAGCGGGATCGACCTCGGGCCACCAGGGGCCGAGAAAACCACCGACACATGGGGCCGGACAATCAGGGTCAGGGGAAAATCCAATATATATCTGGTGATATCACGGGTGCTATTACAGATAGCGCAATAAATCAAAGTGCATTGTCTGTAGGAGGCCCTGGCGCATGAATCTGTGCAGCGGGATCGACCTCGGACCACCAGGGGCCGAGAAAACTACCGTCTCATGGGGCCGGACTGTCAGGGTCAGGGGAAATCCAATATGTATCTAGTGATGTCTCGGGTGCTATTACAGATAGCGCAATAAATCAAACTGCATTTTCTGTAGGAGGCCCTGGCGCATGCATCTGTGCAGCGGGAACGACCTCGGACCACCAGGGGGCCGAGAAAACCACCGTCTCATGGGGCCGGACACTCAGGGTCAGGGGAAAATCCAATATATATCTGGTGATATCACGAGTGCTATTAGAGATAGCGCAATAAACCAAAGTGAAGTATCTGCAGGAGGCCCTGGCGCATGCATCTGTGCAGCGGGAACGACCTCGGACCACCAGGGGGCCGAGAAAACCACCGTCTCATGGGGCCGGGCACTCAGGGTCAGAGAAAAATCCAATATATATCTGGTGATATCTCGGCAGCTATTACAGATATCGCAATAATTCAAAGTGCATTGTCTGTAGGGGGCCCTGGCGCATGAATCTGCGCAGCGGGAACGACCTCGGACCACCAGGGGCCGAGAAAACCACCGACACATGGGGCCGGACACTCAGGATCGGGGAAAAATTCAATATATATCTGGGGATATCTCGGGTGCTGTTACAGATAGCGCACTAAACCAAAGTGAATTATCTGCAGGCGGTCCTGGCGCATAAATCTGTGCAGCGAGAACGACCTCGGACCACCAGGGGCCGAGAAAACCACGGTCTCATGGGGTCGGACACTCAGGGTCAGGGAAAAATCCAATATATATCTGGTGATATCTCGGGTGCTATTAGTGATAGCGCTATAAGCCAAAGTGAATTATCTGCAGGAGGCCCTGTCGCAGGAATCTGTGCAGCGGCAACGATCTCGGACCACCAGGGGCCGAGAAAACCACCGTCTCATGGGGCCGGACACTCAGGGTCAGGGGAAAATCCAATATATATCTATAGATATCTCGGGTGCTATTACAGATAGCGCAATAAATCGAACTGCATTTTCTGTAGGAGGCCCTGGCGCATGAATCTGTGCAGCGGGATCGACCTCGGACCACCAGGGGCCGAGAAAACTACAGTCTCATGGGGCCGGACTGTCAGGGTCAGGGAAAAATCCAATATATATCTGGTGATATCTCGGGTGCTATTACAGATAGCGCAATAAATCAAAGGGCATTGTCTGTAGGAGGCCCTGTCGCATGAATCTGTGCAGCGGGATCGACCTCGGAATACCAGGGGCCGTGAAAACCACCGATACATGGGGCCGGACACTCAGGGTCGGGGAAAAATCCAATATATATCTGGTGATATCTCGGGTGCTATTAGAGATAGCGCAATAAACCAAAGTGAATTATCTGCAGGAGGCCCTGGCGCATGCATCTGTGCAGCGGGAACGACCTCGGACCACCAGGGGGCCGAGAAAACCACCGTCTCATGGGGCCGGACACTCAGGGTCAGGGGAAAATCCAATATATATCTGGTGATATCACGAGTGCTATTAGAGATAGCGCAATAAACCAAAGTGAAGTATCTGCAGGAGGCCCTGGCGCATGCATCTGTGCAGCGGGAACGACCTCGGACCACCAGGGGGCCGAGAAAACCACCGTCTCATGGGGCCGGGCACTCAGGGTCAGAGAAAAATCCAATATATATCTGGTGATATCTCGGCAGCTATTACAGATATCGCAATAATTCAAAGTGCATTGTCTGTAGGGGGCCCTGGCGCATGAATCTGCGCAGCGGGAACGACCTCGGACCACCAGGGGCCGAGAAAACCACCGACACATGGGGCCGGACACTCAGGATCGGGGAAAAATTCAATATATATCTGGGGATATCTCGGGTGCTGTTACAGATAGCGCACTAAACCAAAGTGAATTATCTGCAGGCGGTCCTGGCGCATAAATCTGTGCAGCGAGAACGACCTCGGACCACCAGGGGCCGAGAAAACCACGGTCTCATGGGGTCGGACACTCAGGGTCAGGGAAAAATCCAATATATATCTGGTGATATCTCGGGTGCTATTAGTGATAGCGCTATAAGCCAAAGTGAATTATCTGCAGGAGGCCCTGTCGCAGGAATCTGTGCAGCGGCAACGATCTCGGACCACCAGGGGCCGAGAAAACCACCGTCTCATGGGGCCGGACACTCAGGGTCAGGGGAAAATCCAATATATATCTATAGATATCTCGGGTGCTATTACAGATAGCGCAATAAATCGAACTGCATTTTCTGTAGGAGGCCCTGGCGCATGAATCTGTGCAGCGGGATCGACCTCGGACCACCAGGGGCCGAGAAAACTACAGTCTCATGGGGCCGGACTGTCAGGGTCAGGGAAAAATCCAATATATATCTGGTGATATCTCGGGTGCTATTACAGATAGCGCAATAAATCAAAGGGCATTGTCTGTAGGAGGCCCTGTCGCATGAATCTGTGCAGCGGGATCGACCTCGGAATACCAGGGGCCGTGAAAACCACCGATACATGGGGCCGGACACTCAGGGTCGGGCAAAAATTCAATATATATCTGGTGATATCTCGGGTGCCCTTACAGACAGCGCACTAAACCAAAGTGAATTATCTGCAGGCGGCCCTGGCGCATGAATCTGTGCAGCGGGATCGACCTCGGACCACCAGGGGCCGAGAAAACTACCGTCTCATGGGGCCGGACATTCAGGGTCAGGGGAAAATCCAATATATATCTGGTGATATCTCGGGTGCTATTAGATATAGCATAATAAACCAAGGTGCATTGTCTGTACGAGGCCTTGGCGCATGAATCTGTGCAGCGGGAACGACCTCGGACCACCAGGGGCCGAGAAAACCACCGTCTCATGGAGTCGGACACTCAGGGTCAGGGAAAAATCCAATATATATCTGGTGATATCTCGGGTGCTATTAGAGATAGCGCAATAAACCAAAGTGAATTATCTGCAGGAGGCCCTGGAACATGAATCTGTGCAGCGGGAACGACCTCGGACCACCAGAGGCCGAGAAAACTACCGTCTCATGGGGCCGGACACTCAGGGTCAGGGAAAAAATCCAATATATATCTGGTGATATCTCGGGTGCTATTAGAGATAGCGCAATAAACCAAAGTGAATTATCTGCAGGAGGCCCTGTCGCATGAATCTGTGCAGCGGGAACGATCTCGGACCACCAGGGGCCGAGAAAACCACCGTCTCATGGGGCCGGACACTCAGGTTCAGGGGAAAATCCAATATATATCTATTGATATCTCGGGTGCTATTACAGATAGCGCAATAAATCAAACTGCATTTTCTGTAGGAGGCCCTGGCGCATGAATCTGTGCAGTGGGATCGACCTCGGACCACCAGGGGCCGAGAAAACTACAGTCTCATGGGGCCGGACACTCAGAGTCAGGGAAAAATCCAATATATATCTGGTGATATCTCGGGTGCTATTAGAGATAGCGCAATAAACCAAAGTGAATTATCTGCAGGAGGCCCGGTCGCATGAATCTGTGCAGCGGGAACGATCTCGGACCACCAGGGGCCGAGAAAACCACCGTCTCATGGGGCCGGACACTCAGGGTCAGGGAAAAATCCAATATATATCTGGTGATATCTCGGCTGCTATTACAGATATCGCAATAATTCAAAGTGCATTGTCTGTAGGAGGCCCTGGCGCATGAATCTGCGCAGCGGGAAGGACCTCGGACCGCCAGGGGCCGAGAAAACCACCGTCTCATGGGGCCGGACACTCAGGGTCAGGGGATAATCCAATATATATCTGGTGATATCTCGGGTGCTATTAGAGATAGCGCAATAAACCAAAGTGAATTATCTGCAGGAGGCCCTGTCGCATGCATCCGTGCAGCGGGAACGACCTCGGACCACCAGGGCTCGAGAAAACCACCGTCTCATGGGGCCGGTCACTCAGGGTCATGGAAAAATCCAATATATATCTGGTGATGTCTCGGGTGCTATTAGAGATAGCGCAATAAATCAAAGTGCATTGTCTGTAGGAGGCCCTGGCGCGTGAATCTGTGCAGCGGGAACGACCTCTGACCACCAGGGGCCGAGAAAACCACCGTCTAATGGGGCCGGACACTCAGGGTCGGGGAAAAATCCAATATTTATCTGGTGATATCTCGGGTGCTATTAGAGATAGCGCAATAAATCAAAGTGCATTGTCCGTAGGAGGCCCTTGCGCATGAATCTGTGCAGCAGGAACGACCTCGGAACACCAGGGGCCGAGAAAACCACCGTCTCATGGGGCCGGACTGTCAGGCTCATTGAAAAATCCATGATATATCTGGTGATATCTCGGGTGCTATTAGAGATAGCGCAATAAATCAAAGTGAATTATCTGCAGGAAGGCACTGGCGCATGAATCTGTGCAGCGGGAACGACCTCGGACCACCAGGGGCCGAGAAAACCACCGTCTCATGGGGCCGGACACTCAGGGTCGGGGAAAAATCCAATATTTATCTGGTGATATCTCGGGTGCTATTAGAGATAGCGCAATAAATCAAAGTGCATTGTCCGTAGGAGGCCCTTGCGCATGAATCTGTGCAGAAGGAACAACTTCGGATCACCAGGGGCCGAGAAAACTACAGATTTTCGGTATCCGTCACCCAAAGTCATGTAAAAATCCAATATATATCTGGTGATATCTCGGGTGCTATTACAGATAGCGCAATGAATCAAAGTGCATTGTCTGTAGGAGGCCCTGTCGCATGAATCTGTGCAGCGGGATCGACCTCGGACCACCAGGGGCCGAGAAAACCACCGACACATGGGGCCGGACACTCAGGGTCGGGGAAAAACTCAATATATATCTGGGGATATCTCGGGTGCTGTTACAGATAGCGCACTAAACCAAAGTGAATTATCTGCAGGCGGCCCTGGCGCATAAATCTGTGCAGCGAGAACGACCTCGGACCACCAGGGGCCGAGAAAACCACCGTCTCATGGGGTCGGACACTCAGGGTCAGGGAAAAATCCAATATATATCTGGTGATATCTCGGGTGCTATTACAGATAGCGCAATAAATCAAAGGGCATTGTCTGTAGGAGGCCCTGTCGCATGAATCTGTGCAGCGGAATCGACCTCGGAATACCAGGGGCCGTGAAAACCACCGATACATGGGGCCGGACACTCAGGGTCGGGCAAAAATTCAATATATATCTGGTGATATCTCGGGTGCCCTTACAGACAGCGCACTAAACCAAAGTGAATTATCTGCAGGCGGCCCTGGCGCATGAATCTGTGCAGCGGGATCGACCTCGGACCACCAGGGGCCGAGAAAACTACCCTCTCATGGGGCCGGACATTCAGGGTCAGGGGAAAATCCAATATATATCTGGTGATATCTCGGGTGCTATTAGATATAGCATAATAAACCAAGGTGCATTGTCTGTACGAGGCCTTGGCGCATGAATCTGTGCAGCGGGAACGACCTCGGACCACCAGGGGCCGAGAAAACCACCGTCACATGGAGTCGGACACTCAGGGTCAGGGAAAAATCCAATATATATCTGGTGATATCTCGGGTGCTATTAGAGATAGCGCAATAAACCAAAGTGAATTATCTGCAGGAGGCCCGGTCGCATGAATCTGTGCAGCGGGAACGATCTCGGACCACCAGGGGCCGAGAAAACCACCGTCTCATGGGGCCGGACACTCAGGGTCAGGGAAAAATCCAATATATATCTGGTGATATCTCGGCTGCTATTACAGATATCGCAATAATTCAAAGTGCATTGTCTGTAGGAGGCCCTGGCGCATGAATCTGCGCAGCGGGAAGGACCTCGGACCACCAGGGGCCGAGAAAACCACCGTCTCATGGGGCCGGACACTCAGGGTCAGGGGATAATCCAATATACATCTGGTGATATCTCGGGTGCTATTAGAGGTAGCGCAATAAACCAAAGTGAATTATCTGCAGGAGGCCCTGTCGCATGCATCCGTGCAGCGGGAACGACCTCGGACCACCAGGGCTCGAGAAAACCACCGTCTCATGGGGCCGGACACTCAGGGTCATGGAAAAATCCAATATATATCTGGTGATATCTCGGGTGCTATTAGAGATAGCGCAATAAATCAAAGTGCATTGTCTGTAGGAGGCCCTGGCGCGTGAATCTGTGCAGCGGGAACGACCTCTGACCACCAGGGGCCGAGAAAACCACCGTCTAATGGGGCCGGACACTCAGGGTCATGGAAAAATCCAATATATATCTGGTGATATCTCGGGTGCTCTTACAGATAGCGCACTAAATCAAAGTGCGTTGTCCGTAGGAGGCCCTTGCTCATGAATCTGTGCAGTAGGAACGACATCGGACCCCCAGGGGCCGAGAAAATTACAGATTTTCGGTATCCGTCACGCAATGTCATGTAAAAATCCAGCTTATATCTGGTGATATCTCGGGTGCTATTAGAGATAGCGCAATAAACCAAAGTGAATTATCTGCAGGAGGCCCTGGCGCGTGAATCTGTGCAGCGGGAACGACCTCGGACCACCAGGGGCCGAGACAACCACCGTCTCATGGGACCGGACACTCAGGGTCATGGAAAAATCCAATATATATCTGGTGATATCTCGGGTGCTATTACAAATAGCGCAACAAATCAAAGTGCATTGTCTGTAGGAGGCCCTGGCGCATGAATCTGTGCAGCGGGAACGACCTCGGACCACCAGGGGCCGAGAAAACCACAGTCTCATGGGGCCGGACACTCAGGGTCAGGGGAAAATCCAATGTATATCTGGTGATATCTCGGGTGTTATTAGACATAGCGCAATAAACCAAAGTGTATTATCTGCAGGAGGCCCTGGCGCATGAATCTGTGTAGCGGGACCGACCTCGGACCACCAGGGGCCGAGAAGACCACCGTCTCATGGGGCCGGACACTCAGGGTCTGGGGAAAATCCAATATATATGTGCTGATATCTTGGGTGCCATTAGAGTTAGCGCGATACATCAAAGTGCATTGTCTGCAGGAGGCCCTGTCGCATGCATCTGTGCAGCGGGAACGATCTCGGACCACCAGGGGGCCGAGAAAACCACCGTCTCATAGGGCCGGACGCTCAGGGTCATGGAAAAATCAAATATATATCTGGTGATATCTCGGGTGCTATTAGAGATAGCGCAATAAATCAAAGTGCATTGTCCGTAGGAGTCCCTTGCGCATGAATCTGTGCAGCAGGAACGACATCGGACAACCAGGGGCCGAGAAAATTACAGATTTTCGGTATCCGTCACCAAATGTCATGTAAAAATCCAGCATATATCTGGTGATATCTCGAGTTCTATTACAGATAGCGCAATAAATCAAAGTGCATTGTCCGTAGGAGGCCATGGCGCATGAATCTGTGCAGCAGGAAAGACATCGGGCGACCAGCGGCCGAGAAAATGAAAGATTTTCGGAATCCGTCACCAAAGGTCATGTAAAAATCCAGCATATATCTGGTGATATCTCGGGTGCTATTACAGATAGCTCAATAAATCAAAGTGCATTGTCTGTAGGAGGTCCTGCCGCATGAATCTGTGCAGCAGGAACGACATCGGACCACCAGGGGTAGAGAAAATTACAGATTTTCGGTATCCGTCACCCAAAGTCATGTAAAAATCCAGAATGTATATGGTGCTTTCTCGGGTGCTATTACAGATACCGCAATAAATCAAACTGCATTGTCTGTAGGAGGCCCTGGCGCATGAATCTGGGCAGCGGGAACGATCTCGGACCACCAGGGGCCGAGAAAACGACCGTCTCATGGGTCCGGACACTCAGGGTCAGGGAAAAATCCAATATATATCTGGTGATATCTCGGGTGATATTACAGATAGCTCAATAAATCAAAGTGCATTGTCTGTAGGAGGCCCTGGCGCATGAATCTGTGCAGCGGGAACGACCTCGGCCCCCAGGGGCCGAGAAAACCACCGTCTCATGGGGCCGGACACTCAGGGTCAGGGGAAAATCCAATATATATCTGGTGATATCTCGGGTGCTCTTAGAAATAGCGCAATAAACCAAAGTGAATTATCTGCAGGAGGCCCGGGCGCATGAATCTGTGCAGCGGGAACGACCTCGGACCACCAGGGGCCGAGAAAACCACCGTCTCATGGGGCCGGACACTCAGGGTCAGGGAAAAATCAAATATATATCTGGTGATATCACGGGTGCCATTAGAGATAGCGCAATAGACCAAAGTGAATTATGTGCAGGGTCCCTGGCGCAGGAATCTGTGCAGCGGGAACGACCTCAGACAACCAGGGGCCGAGAAAACCACCGTCTCATGGGGCCGGACAATCAGGGTCAGAGAAAAATCCAATATATGTCTGGTGATATCTCGGGTGCTATTAGAGATCGCGCAATAAATCAAAGTGCATTGTCCGTAGGAGGCCCTTGCGCATGAATCTGTGCAGCAGGAACGACATCGGACCACCAGGGGCCGAGAAACTTACAGATTTTCGGTTTCCGTCACCCAAAGTCTTGTAAAAATCCAGCATATATATGGTGCTTTCCCTGGTGCTATTACAGATAGCGCAATAAACCAAAGTGAATTATCTGCAGGAGGCCCTGGCGCATGCACCTGTGCAGCAGGGGACGGCCTCGGACCACCAGGGTCCAAGAAAACCACCGTCTCATGGGGCCGGACATTCAGGGTCAGGGAAAAATCCAATATATATCTGGTGATATCCCGAGTGCTATTAGAGATAGCGCAATAAACCAAAGCGAATTATCTGCTGGAGGCCCTGGCGCATGCATCTGTGCAGCGGGAACGACCTCGGACCACCAGCGGCCGAGAAAACCACCGTCTCATGGGGCCAGACTGTCGGGGTTAGTAGGAGGCACTGGCGAATGAATCTGTGCAGCAGGAATGTCCTCGGACCACCAGGGGCCGAGAAAATTACAGATATTCGGAATCCGTCACCCAAGGTCATGTAAAAATCCAGCATATATCTGGTGATATCTCTGGTGCTATTACAGATAGCGCAATAAACCAAAGTGCTTTGTCTGCGGGAGGCCCTGCCGCGTGAATCTGTGCAGCGGGAACGACCTCGGACCACCAGGGGCCGAGAAAACCACCGTCTCATGGGGCCGGACGCTCAGGGTCAGGGGAAAATCCAATATATATCTGGTGATATCTCGGCTGCTATTAGAGATAGCGCTATAAACCAAAGTGAATTATCTACAGGAGGCCCTGGCGCATGCATCGGTGCAGCGGGAACGACCTCGGACCACCAGGGGCCGAGACAAGCACCGTCCCATGGGGCCGTACACTCAGGGTCAGGGAAAAATCCAATATATATCTTGTGATATCTCGGGTGCTATTAGAGATAGCGCTATAAACCAAAGTGAATTATCTGCAGGGGGCCCTGGCGCATGCATCTGTGCTGCGGGAACGACCTCGGACCACCAGGGGCCGAGAAAACCACAGTCACATGGGGCCGGACACTCAGGGTCAGGGAAAGATCAAATATACATCTGGTGATATCTCGGGTGCTATTACAGATAGCGCAAAAAATCAAAGTGCTTTGTCCGTAGGAGGACCCTGCGCGTGAATCTGTGCAGCAGGAAAGACATCGGACCACCAGGGGCCGAGAAAATTACAGATTTTCGGTGTCCGTCACCCAAAGTCATGTAATAATCCAGCATATATATGGTGCTTTCTCGGGTGCTGCTACAGATAGCGCAATAAATCAATGTGCATTGTCTGTCGGAGGACCTGGCGCATGAATGTGGGCAGCGGGAACGACCTCGGACCACCAGGGCCGAGAAAACCACAGTCTCATCGGGCCGGACACTCAGGATCAGGGGAAAATCCAATATATATCTGGTGATATCTCGGGTGCTATTAGATATAGCGCAATAAACAAAAGTGAATTATCTGCAGGAGGCACTGGCGCATGAATCTGTGCAGCAGGAACGACATCGGACCACCAGGGGCCGAGAATATTACAGATTTTAGGTATCCGTCACCCAATGTCACGTAAAAATCCAATATATATCTGGTGATATCTCGGGTTCTATTACAGATAGCGCGATAAATCAAAGTGCATTGTCTGCAGGAAGCCCTGGCGCATGAATGCGTGCAGCGGGAACGACCTCGGACCACCAGGGGCCGAGAAAAGCACCGTCTCATCGGGCCGGACTGTCAGGGTCAGGGAAAAATCCAGCATATATCTGGTGATATCTAGGGTGCTATTAGAGATAGCGCAATAAACCAAAGTAAATTATCTGCAGGAGGCCCTGGCGCATGAATCTGTGCAGCGGAAACGACCTCGGACCACCAGGGGCCGAGAAAGCCAGTCTCATGGGGCCGGACTGTCAGGGTCAGGGAAAAATCCAATACATATCTGGTGATATCTCAGGTGCTATTACAGATAGCGCAATAAATCAAAGTCTATTGTCTGAAGGAGGCACTGGCGCATACATCTCTGCAGCGGAAACGACCTCGGACCACCAGGGGACGAGAAAACCACCGCCTCATGGGGCCGGACACTCAGGGTCAGGGAAAAATCAAATATATATCTGGTGATATCTCGGGTGCTATTAGAGATAGCGCAAAAAATCAAAGTGCATTGTCCGTAGGAGGCCCTGGCGCTTGCATCTGTGCAGCGGGAACGAACTCGGACCACCAGGGTCCGAGAAAACCACCCCCTCGTGGGGCCGGACACTCAGTGTCAGGGAAAATTCCAATATGTATCTGGTGATATCTCGGGTGCTATTAGAGATAGCGCATTAAAGCAAAGTGAATTATCTGCAGGAGGCCCTAGCGCATGTATCTGTGCAGCGGGAACGGCCTCGGACATCCAGCGGCCGAGAAAACCACCGTCTCATGGGGCCGGACACTCAGGGTCAGGGAAAATTCCAATACATATCTGGTGATACCTCGGGTGCTATTACAGATAGCGCAATAAATCAAAGTGCATTGTCTGTAGGAGGCACTGGCGCATGAATCTGGCCAGCGGGAACGACCTCGGACCACCAGGGGCCGAGAAAACCACCGTCTCATGGGGCCGGACACTCAGGGTCAGGGGAAAATCCAATATATATCTGGTGATATCTCGGGTGCTATTAAAGATAGCGCAATAAGCCAATGTGAATTATCTGCAAGAGGCCCTGGCGCATGCATCTGTGCAGCGGGAACGACCTCGGACCACCAGGGGCCGAGAAAAGCACCGTCTCATGGGGCCGGACACTCATGGTCAGGGAAAAATCCTATATATATCTGGTGATATCTCGGGTGCTATTAGAGATATCGCAATAAAACAAAGTGAATTATCTGCAGGACGCCCTGGCGCATGAATCTGTGCAGCGGGAACGACCTCGGAACACCAGGGGCCGAGAAAACCACCGTCTCATGGGGCCGGACACTCAGGCTCGGGGAAAAATCAAATATATATCTGGAGATATCTCGGGTTCTATTAGAGATAGCGCAATAAACCAAAGTGAATTATCTGCAGGAGGCCCTAGCGAATGCATCTGTGCAGCGGGAACGACCTCGGACCACCAGGGGCCGAGAAAACCACCGTCTCATGGGGCCGGACACTCAGGGTCAGGGAAAATTCCAATACATATCTGGTGATACCTCGGGTGCTATTACAGATAGCGCAATAAATCAAAGTGCATTGTCTGTAGGAGGCCCTGGCGCATGAATCTGGCCAGCGGGAACGACCTCGGACCACCAGGGGCCGAGAAAACCACCGTCTCATGGGGCCGGACACTCAGGGTCAGGGGAAAATCCAATATATATCTGGTGATATCTCGGGTGCTATTAAAGATAGCGCAATAAGCCAATGTGAATTATCTGCAAGAGGCCCTGGCGCATGCATCTGTACAGCGGGAACGACCTCGGACCACCAGGGGCCGAGAAAACCACCGTCTCATGGGGCCGGACACTCATGGTCAGGGAAAAATCCTATATACATCTGGTGATATCTCGGGTGCTATTAGAGATATCGCAATAAAACAAAGTGAATTATCTGCAGGACGCCCTGGCGCATGAATCTGTGCAGCGGGAACGACCTCGGACCACCAGGGGCCGAGAAAACCACCGTCTCATGGGGCCGGACACTCAGGCTCGGGGAAAAATCAAATATATATCTGGAGATATCTCGGGTTCTATTAGAGATAGCGCAATAAACCAAAGTGAATTATCTGCAGGAGGCCCTGGCGAATGCGTCTGTGCAGCGGGAACGACCTCGGACCACCAGGGGCCGAGAAAACCACCGTCTCATGGGGCCGGTCACTCAGGGTCAGGGGAAAATCCAATATATATCTGGTGATATCACGGGTGCTATTAGAGATAGCGCAATAAACCAAAGTGAATTATCTGCAGGGGGCCCTGGCGCAGGAATCTGTGCAGCGGGAACGATCTCGGACCACCAGGGGCCGAGAAAACCACCGTCTCATGGGGCCGGACACTTAGGGTCAGGGGAAAATCCAATATATATCTGGTGATATCTCGGGTGCTATTAGAGATAGCGCAATAAATCAAAGTGCATTGTCCGTAGGAGGCCCTTGCTCATGAATCTGTGCAGCAGGAACGACCTCTGACCACCAGGGGCCGAGAAAACCACAGTCCCACGGGGCTGGACCCTCTGGGTCAGGGAAAATACAATATATATCTGGTGATAACTCGGGTGCTATTACAGATAGCGCAATAAATCAAAGTCTATTGTCTGAAGGAGGCACTGGCGCATGAATCTGTGCAGCGGGAACGACCTCGGACCACCAGGGGCCGAGAAAACCACCGTCTCATGGGGCCGGACACTCAGGGTCAGGGAAAAATCCAATATATATCTGTTGATATCTCAGGTGCTATTACAGATAGCGCGATAAATCAAAGTGAATTATCTGCAGGAGTCCCTGGCGCATGCATCTCTGCAGCGGAAACGACCTCGGACCACCAGGGATCGAGAAAACCACCGTCGCATGGGGCCGGACACTCAGGGTCAGGGAAAAATCAAATATATATCTGGTGATATCTCGGGTGCTATTAGAGATAGCGCAAAAAATCAAAGTGCATTGTCCGTAGGAGGCCCTGGCGCTTGCATCTGTGCAGCGGGAACGAACTCGGACCACCAGGGTCCGAGAAAACCACCGCCTCATGGGGCCGGACACTCAGTGTCAGGGAAAATTCCAATATGTATCTGGTGATATCTCGGGTGCTATTAGAGATAGCGCATTAAAGCAAAGTGAATTATCTGCAGGAGGCCCTAGCGCATGAATCTGTGCAGCGGGAACGGCCTCGGACAACCAGCGGCCGAGAAAACCACCGTCTCATGGGGCCGGACACTCAGGGTCAGGGAAAATTCCAATACATATCTGGTGATACCTCGGGTGCTATTACAGATAGCGCAATAAATCAAAGTGCATTGTGTGTAGGAGGCCCTGGCGCATGAATCTGGCCAGCGGGAACGACCTCGGACCACCAGGGGCCGAGAAAACCACCGTCTCATGGGGCCGGACACTCAGGGTCAGGGGAAAATCCAATATATATCTGGTGATATCTCGGGTGCTATTACAGATAGCGCAATAAATCAAAGTGCATTGTCTGTAGGAGGCCCTGGCGCATGAATCTGGCCAGCGGGAAAGACCTCGGACCACCAGGGGCCGAGAAAACCACCGTCTCATTGGGCCGGACACTCAGGGTCAGGGGAAAATCCAATATATATCTGGTGATATCTCGGGTGCTATTAAAGATAGCGCAATAAGCCAATGTGAATTATCTGCAAGAGGCCCTGGCGCATGCATCTGTGCAGCGGGAACGACCTCGGACCACCAGGGGCCGGAAAACCACCGTCTCATGGGTCCGGACACTCATGGTCAGGGAAAAATCCTATATATATCTGGTGATATCTCGGGTGCTATTAGAGATATCGCAATAAAACAAAGTGAATTATCTGCAGGACGCCCTGGCGCATGAATCTGTGCAGCGGGAACGATCTCGGACCACCAGGGGCCGAGAAAACCACCGTCTCATGGGGCCGGACACTCAGGCTCGGGGAAAAATCAAATATATATCTGGAGATATCTCGGGTTCTATTAGAGATAGCGCAATAAACCAAAGTGAATTATCTGCAGGAGGCCCTGGCGAATGCATCTGTGCAGCGGGAACGACCTCGGACCACCAGGGGCCGAGAAAACCACCGTCTCATGGGGCCGGATACTCAGGGTCAGGGAAAAATCCAATACATATCTGGTGATATCTCGGGTGCTATTACAGATAGCGCAATAAATCAAAGTGCATTGTCTGTAGGAGGCCCTGGCGCATGAGTCTGGCCAGCGGGAGCGACCTCGGACCACTAGGGGCCGAGAAAACCGCCGTCCCATGGGGCCGGACACTCAGGGTCAGGGAAAAATCCAATATATATCTGGTGATATCTCGGGTGCTATTAGAGATAGCGCATTAAAGCAAAGTGAATTATCTGCAGGAGGCCCTAGCGCATGAATCTGTGCAGCGGGAACGACCTCGGACCACCAGCCGCCGAGAAAACCACCGTCTCATGGGGCCGGATACTCAGGGTCAGGGAAAAATCCAATACATATCTGGTGATATCTCGGGTGCTATTACAGATAGCGCAATAAATCAAAGTGCATGGTCTGTAGGAGGCTCTGTCGCATGAATCTGTTCAGCGGGATCGACCTCGGACCACGAGGGACCGAGAAAACCATCGGCACATGGGGCCGGACTGTCAGGGTCGGGGAAAAATCCAATATATATCTGGTGATATCTCGGGTGCTATTAGAGATAGCGCAATAAACAAAAATGAATTATCTGCAGGAGGCCCTGGCGCATGAATCTGTGCAGCGGGAACGACCTCGGACAACTAGGGGCCGAGAAAACCACCGTCTCATGGGGTCGGACACTCAGGGTGAGGGAAAAATCCGATATATATCTGGTGATATCTCGGGTGCTATTAGAGATAGCGAAATAATTCAAGGTGAATTGTCTGCAGGAGGCACCGGCGCATGAATCTGTGCAGCGGGAACGACCTCGGACCACCAGGGGCCGAGAATACCACCGTCTCATGGGGTCGGACTGTCAGGGTCAGGGAAAAATCCAATATATATCTGGTGATATCTCGGGTGCTATTAGAGATAGCGCAATAAATGAAAGTGCTTTGTCTGCCGGAGGCCCTAGCGCATGAATCTGTGCAGCGGGAACGACCTCGAACCACCAGGGGCCGAGAAAACTACCGTCTCATGGGGCCGGACACTCAGGGTCAGGGAAAAATCCAATATATATCTCGTGATATCTCGGGTGCTATTAGAGATAGCGAAATAATTCAAAGTGCATTGTCTGCAGGAGGCCCTGGCGCATGAATCTGTGCAGCGGGAACGATCTCGGTCCACCAGGGGCCGAGAAAACCACCGTCTCATGGGGCCGGACACTCAGGGTCGGGGAACAATCCAATATATATCTGGTGATATCTCGAGTTCTATTACAGATGGCGCAATAAATCAAAGTGTATTGTCTGTAGGAAGTCCTGTCGCATGAATCTGTGCAGCGGGATCGACCTCGCACCACCAGGTGCCTAGAAAATCACCGTCTCATGGGGCCGGACTGTCAGGGTCAGGGAAAAATCCAATATATATCTGGTGATATCTCGGGTGCTGTTAGAGATAGCGCAATAAATCAAAGTGCATTGTCTGTAGGAGGCACTGGCGAATGAATCAGTGCAGCAGGAACGACCTCGGACCACCAGGAGCCGAGAAAATTACAGATATTCGGAATCCGTCACCCAAGGTCATGTAAAAATCCAGCATATATCTAGTGATATCTCGGGTGCTATTACAGATAGCGCAATAAACCAAAGTGAATTGTCTGCAGGAAGCTCTGGCGCATGAATCTGTTCAACGGGACCGACCTCGGACCACGAGGGACCGAGAAAACCATCGACACGTGGGGCCGGACTGTCAGGGTCAGGGAAAAATCAAATATATATCTGGTGATATCTCGGGTGCTATTAGAGATAGCGCAATAAACCAAACTGAATTATCTGCAGGAGGCCCTGGCGCATGAATCCGTGCAGCGGGAACGATCTCGGGCCACCAGGAGCCGTGAAAATTACAGATATTCGGAATCCGTCACCCAAGGTAATGTAAAAATCCAGCATATATCTAGTGATATCTCGGGTGCTATTACAGATAGCGCAATAAACCAAAGTGAATTGTCTGCAGGAAGATCTGGCGCATGAATCTGTTCAGCGGGATCGACCTCGGACCACGAGGAACCGAGAAAACCATCGGCACATGGGTCCGGACTGTCAGGGTCAGGGAAAAATCCAATATATATCTGGTGATATCTCGGGTGCTATTAGAGATAGCGCAATAAACCAATGTGAATTATCTGCAGGAGGCCCTGGCGCATGAATCTGTGCAGCGGGAACGACCTCGGACCAGCAGGGGCCGAGAAAACCACCGTCTCATGTTGTCGGACACTCAGGGTCAGGGAAAAATCCAATATATATCTGGTGATATCTCGAGTGCTATTACAGATAGCTCAATAAACCAAAGTGAATTGTCTGCAGGAAGCCCTGGCGCATGAATCTGTTCAGCGGGATCGACCTCGGACCACGAGGGCCCGAGAAAAACATCGACACATGGGGCCGGACACTCAGGGTCAGGGGAAAATCCTATATATATCTGGTGATATCTCGGGTGCTATTAGAGATAGCGCAATAAATCAAAGTGCATTGTCTGCCGGAGGCCCTAGCGCATGAATCTGTGCAGCGGGAACGACCTCGGGCCACCAGGGGCCGAGAAAATCACCGTCTCATGGGGCCGGACTGACAGGGTCAAGGAAAAATCCTATATATATCTGGTGATAACTCGGGTGCTATTAGAGATAGCGAAATAATTCAAAGTGCATTGTCTGCAGGAGGCACCGGCGCATGAATCTGTGCAGTGGGAACGACCTCGGACCACCAGGGGCCGAGAAAACCACAGCCTCATGGGGTCGGACACTCAGCGTCAGGGAAAAATGCAATATATATCTGGTGATATCTCGGGTGCTATTAGAGATAGCGCAATAAATCAAAGTGCATTGTCTGCAGGAGGCCCCAGCGCATGAATCTGTGCAGCGGGAACGACCTGGGACCACCAGGGGCCGAGAAAACTACCGTCTCATGGGGCCGGACACTCAGGGTCAGGGAAAAATCCAATATATATCTGGTGATATCTCGGGTGCTATTAGAGATAGCGCAATAAACCAAAGTGAATTATCTGCAGGGTGCCCTGCCGCATGAATCTGTGCAGCGGGAACGACCTCGGACCACCAGGGGCCGAGAAAACCTCCGTATCATGGGGCCGGACACTTAGGGTCAGGGGAAAATCCAATATATATCTGGTGATATCTCGGGTGCTATTAGAGATAGCGCAATAAATCAAAGTGCATTGTCTGAAGGAGGCACTGGCGCATGAATCTGTGCAGCGGGAACGACCTCGGACCACCAGGGGCCGAGAAAACCACCGTCTCATGGGGCCGGACACTCAGGGTCAGGGAAAAATCCAATATATATCTGTTGATATCTCAGGTGCTATTACAGATAGCGCGATAAATCAAAGTGAATTATCTGCAGGAGTCCCTGGCGCATGCATCTCTGCAGCGGAAACGACCTCGGACCACCAGGGATCGAGAAAACCACCGTCGCATGGGGCCGGACACTCAGGGTCAGGGAAAAATCAAATATATATCTGGTGATATCTCGGGTGCTATTAGAGATAGCGCAAAAAATCAAAGTGCATTGTCCGTAGGAGGCCCTGGCGCTTGCATCTGTGCAGCGGGAACGAACTCGGACCACCAGGGTCCGAGAAAACCACCGCCTCATGGGGCCGGACACTCAGTGTCAGGGAAAATTCCAATATGTATCTGGTGATATCTCGGGTGCTATTAGAGATAGCGCATTAAAGCAAAGTGAATTATCTGCAGGAGGCCCTAGCGCATGAATCTGTGCAGCGGGAACGACCTCGGACCACCAGGGGCCGAGAAAACCACCGTCTCATGGGGCCGGACACTTAGGGTCAGGGGAAAATCCAATATATATCTGGTGATATCTCGGGTGCTATTAGAGATAGCGCAATAAATCAAAGTGCATTGTCTGAAGGAGGCACTGGCGCATGAATCTGTGCAGCGGGAACGACCTCGGACCACCAGGGGCCGAGAAAACCACCGTCTCATGGGGCCGGACACTCAGGGTCAGGGAAAAATCCAATATATATCTGTTGATATCTCAGGTGCTATTACAGATAGCGCGATAAATCAAAGTGAATTATCTGCAGGAGTCCCTGGCGCATGCATCTCTGCAGCGGAAACGACCTCGGACCACCAGGGATCGAGAAAACCACCGTCGCATGGGGCCGGACACTCAGGGTCAGGGAAAAATCAAATATATATCTGGTGATATCTCGGGTGCTATTAGAGATAGCGCAAAAAATCAAAGTGCATTGTCCGTAGGAGGCCCTGGCGCTTGCATCTGTGCAGCGGGAACGAACTCGGACCACCAGGGTCCGAGAAAACCACCGCCTCATGGGGCCGGACACTCAGTGTCAGGGAAAATTCCAATATGTATCTGGTGATATCTCGGGTGCTATTAGAGATAGCGCATTAAAGCAAAGTGAATTATCTGCAGGAGGCCCTAGCGCATGAATCTGTGCAGCGGGAACGGCCTCGGACAACCAGCGGCCGAGAAAACCACCGTCTCATGGGGCCGGACACTCAGGGTCAGGGAAAATTCCAATACATATCTGGTGATACCTCGGGTGCTATTACAGATAGCGCAATAAATCAAAGTGCATTGTGTGTAGGAGGCCCTGGCGCATGAATCTGGCCAGCGGGAACGACCTCGGACCACCAGGGGCCGAGAAAACCACCGTCTCATGGGGCCGGACACTCAGGGTCAGGGGAAAATCCAATATATATCTGGTGATATCTCGGGTGCTATTACAGATAGCGCAATAAATCAAAGTGCATTGTCTGTAGGAGGCCCTGGCGCATGAATCTGGCCAGCGGGAACGACCTCGGACCACCAGGGGCCGAGAAAACCACCGTCTCATTGGGCCGGACACTCAGGGTCAGGGGAAAATCCAATATATATCTGGTGATATCTCGGGTGCTATTAAAGATAGCGCAATAAGCCAATGTGAATTATCTGCAAGAGGCCCTGGCGCATGCATCTGTGCAGCGGGAACGACCTCGGACCACCAGGGGCCGGAAAACCACCGTCTCATGGGGCCGGACACTCATGGTCAGGGAAAAATCCTATATATATCTGGTGATATCTCGGGTGCTATTAGAGATATCGCAATAAAACAAAGTGAATTATCTGCAGGACGCCCTGGCGCATGAATCTGTGCAGCGGGAACGATCTCGGACCACCAGGGGCCGAGAAAACCACCGTCTCATGGGGCCGGACACTCAGGCTCGGGGAAAAATCAAATATATATCTGGAGATATCTCGGGTTCTATTAGAGATAGCGCAATAAACCAAAGTGAATTATCTGCAGGAGGCCCTGGCGAATGCATCTGTGCAGCGGGAACGACCTCGGACCACCAGGGGCCGAGAAAACCACCGTCTCATGGGGCCGGATACTCAGGGTCAGGGAAAAATCCAATACATATCTGGTGATATCTCGGGTGCTATTACAGATAGCGCAATAAATCAAAGTGCATTGTCTGTAGGAGGCCCTGGCGCATGAGTCTGGCCAGCGGGAGCGACCTCGGACCACTAGGGGCCGAGAAAACCGCCGTCCCATGGGGCCGGACACTCAGGGTCAGGGAAAAATCCAATATATATCTGGTGATATCTCGGGTGCTATTAGAGATAGCGCATTAAAGCAAAGTGAATTATCTGCAGGAGGCCCTAGCGCATGAATCTGTGCAGCGGGAACGACCTCGGACCACCAGCCGCCGAGAAAACCACCGTCTCATGGGGCCGGATACTCAGGGTCAGGGAAAAATCCAATACATATCTGGTGATATCTCGGGTGCTATTACAGATAGCGCAATAAATCAAAGTTTATTGTCTGAAGGAGGCACTGGCGCATGAATCTGTGCAGCGGGAACGACCTCGGACCACCAGGGGCCGAGAAAACCACCGTCTCATGGGGCCGGACACTCAGGGTCAGGGGAAAATCCAATATATATCTGGTGATATCTCGGGTGCTATTAGAGATAGCGCAATAAGCCAATGTGAATTATCTGCAAGAGGCCCTGGCGCATGCATCTGTGCAGCGGGAACGACCTCGGACCACCAAGGGCAGAGAAAACCACCGTCTCATGGGGCCGGTCACTCAGGGTCAGGGGAAAATCCAATATATATCTGGTGATATCACGGGTGCTATTAGAGATAGCGCAATAAACCAAAGTGAATTATCTGCAGGGGGCCCTGGCGCAGGAATCTGTGCAGCGGGAACGATCTCGGACCACCAGGGGCCGAGAAGACCACCGACTTATGGGGCCGGACACTTAGGGTCAGGGGAAAATCCAATATATATCTGGTGATATCTCGGGTGCTATTAGAGATAGCGCAATAAATCAAAGTGCATTGTCCGTAGGAGGCCCTTGCTCATGAATCTGTGCAGCAGGAACGACCTCTGACCACCAGGGGCCGAGAAAACCACAGTCCCACGGGGCCGGACCCTCTGGGTCAGGGAAAATACAATATATATCTGGTGATAACTCGGGTGCTATTACAGATAGCGCAATAAATCAAAGTCTATTGTCTGAAGGAGGCACTGGCGCATGAATCTGTGCAGCGGGAACGACCTCGGACCACCAGGGGTCGAGAAAACCACCGTCTAATGGGGCCGGACACTCAGGGTCAGGGAAAAATCAAATATATATCTGGTGATATCTCGTGTGCTATTAGAGATAGCGCAAAAAATCAAAGTGCATTGTCCGTAGGAGGCCCTGGCGCTTGCATCTGTGCAGCGGGAACGAACTCGGACCACCAGGGACCGAGAAAACCACCGCCTCATGGGGCCGGACACTCAGTGTCAGGGAAAATTCCAATATGTATCTGGTGATATCTCGGGTGCTATTAGAGATAGCGCATTAAAGCAAAGTGAATTATCTGCAGGAGGCCCTAGCGCATGAATCTGTGCAGCGGGAACGGCCTCGGACAACCAGCGGCCGAGAAAACCACCGTCTCATGGGGCCGGACACTCAGGATCAGGGAAAATTCCAATACATATCTGGTGATACCTCGGGTGCTATTACAGATAGCGCAATAAATCAAAGTGCATTGTCTGTAGGAGGCCCTGGCGCATGAATCTGGCCAGCGGGAACGACCTCGGACCACCAGGGGCCGAGAAAACCACCGTCTCATGGGGCCGGACACTCAGGGTCAGGGGAAAATCCAATATATATCTGGTGATATCTCGGGTGCTATTAGAGATAGCGCAATAAATGAAAGTGCATTGTCTGCCGGAGGCCCTAGCGCATGAATCTGTGCAGCGGGAACGACCTCGGACCACCAGGGGCCGAGAAAACCACCCTCAGATGGGGCCGGACACTCAGGGTCAGGGAAAAATCCAATATATATCTCGTGATGTCTCGGGTGCTATTAGAGATAGCGAAATAATTCAAAGTGCATTGTCTGCAGGAGGCACCGGCGCATGAATCTGTGCAGCGGGAACGACCTCGGATCACCGGGGGCCGAGAAAACCACCGCCTCATGTGGCCGGACACTCAGGGTCAGGGGAAAATCCAATATATATCTTGTGATATCTCGGGTGCTATTACAGATAGCGCAATAAATCAAAGTGCATGGTCTGTAGGAGGCTCTGTCGCATGAATCTGTTCAGCGGGATCGACCTCGGACCACGAGGGACCGAGAAAACCATCGGCACATGGGGCCGGACTGTCAGGGTCGGGGAAAAATCCAATATATATCTGGTGATATCTCGGGTGCTATTAGAGATAGCGCAATAAACAAAAATGAATTATCTGCAGGAGGCCCTGGCGCATGAATCTGTGCAGCGGGAACGACCTCGGACAACTAGGGGCCGAGAAAACCACCGTCTCATGGGGTCGGACACTCAGGGTGAGGGAAAAATCCGATATATATCTGGTGATATCTCGGGTGCTATTAGAGATAGCGAAATAATTCAAGGTGAATTGTCTGCAGGAGGCACCGGCGCATGAATCTGTGCAGCGGGAACGACCTCGGACCACCAGGGGCCGAGAATACCACCGTCTCATGGGGTCGGACTGTCAGGGTCAGGGAAAAATCCAATATATATCTGGTGATATCTCGGGTGCTATTAGAGATAGCGCAATAAATGAAAGTGCTTTGTCTGCCGGAGGCCCTAGCGCATGAATCTGTGCAGCGGGAACGACCTCGCACCACCAGGTGCCTAGAAAATCACCGTCTCATGGGGCCGGACTGTCAGGGTCAGGGAAAAATCCAATATATATCTGGTGATATCTCGGGTGCTGTTAGAGATAGCGCAATAAATCAAAGTGCATTGTCTGTAGGAGGCACTGGCGAATGAATCAGTGTAGCAGGAACGACCTCGGACCACCAGGAGCCGAGAAAATTACAGATATTCGGAATCCGTCACCCAAGGTCATGTAAAAATCCAGCATATATCTAGTGATATCTCGGGTGCTATTACAGATAGCGCAATAAACCAAAGTGAATTGTCTGCAGGAAGCTCTGGCGCATGAATCTGTTCAACGGGACCGACCTCGGACCACGAGGGACCCAGAAAACCATCGACACATGGGGCCGGACTGTCAGGGTCAGGGAAAAATCAAATATATATCTGGTGATATCTCGGGTGCTATTAGAGATAGCGCAATAAACCAAACTGAATTATCTGCAGGAGGCCCTGGCGCATGAATCCGTGCAGCGGGAACGATCTCGGGCCACCAGGAGCCGTGAAAATTACAGATATTCGGAATCCGTCACCCAAGGTAATGTAAAAATCCAGCATATATCTAGTGATATCTCGGGTGCTATTACAGATAGCGCAATAAACCAAAGTGAATTGTCTGCAGGAAGCTCTGGCGCATGAATCTGTTCAGCGGGATCGACCTCGGACCAGCAGGGGCCGAGAAAACCACCGTCTCATGTTGTCGGACACTCAGGGTCAGGGAAAAATCCAATATATATCTGGTGATATCTCGAGTGCTATTACAGATAGCTCAATAAACCAATGTGAATTATCTGCAGGAGGCCCTGGCGCATGAATCTGTGCAGCGGGAACGACCTCGGACCAGCAGGGGCCGAGAAAACCACCGTCTCATGTTGTCGGACACTCAGGGTCAGGGAAAAATCCAATATATATCTGGTGATATCTCGAGTGCTATTACAGATAGCTCAATAAACCAAAGTGAATTGTCTGCAGGAAGCCCTGGCGCATGAATCTGTTCAGCGGGATCGACCTCGGACCACGAGGGCCCGAGAAAAACATCGACACATGGGGCCGGACACTCAGGGTCAGGGGAAAATCCTATATATATCTGGTGATATCTCGGGTGCTATTAGAGATAGCGCAATAAATCAAAGTGCATTGTCTGCCGGAGGCCCTAGCGCATGAATCTGTGCAGCGGGAACGACCTCGGGCCACCAGGGGCCGAGAAAATCACCGTCTCATGGGGCCGGACTGACAGGGTCAAGGAAAAATCCTATATATATCTGGTGATAACTCGGGTGCTATTAGAGATAGCGAAATAATTCAAAGTGCATTGTCTGCAGGAGGCACCGGCGCATGAATCTGTGCAGTGGGAACGACCTCGGACCACCAGGGGCCGAGAAAACCACAGCCTCATGGGGTCGGACACTCAGCGTCAGGGAAAAATGCAATATATATCTGGTGATATCTCGGGTGCTATTAGAGATAGCGCAATAAATCAAAGTGCATTGTCTGCAGGAGGCCCCAGCGCATGAATCTGTGAAGCGGGAACGACCTGGGACCACCAGGGGCCGAGAAAACTACCGTCTCATGGGGCCGGACACTCAGGGTCAGGGAAAAATCCAATATATATCTGGTGATATCTGGGGTGCTATTAGAGATAGCGCAATAAACCAAAGTGAATTATCTGCAGGGTGCCCTGCCGCATGAATCTGTGCAGCGGGAACGACCTCGGACCACCAGGGGCCGAGAAAACCTCCGTATCATGGGGCCGGACACTCAGGGTCAGGGAAAAATATAATATATATCTCGTGATATCTCGGGTGCTATTAGAGATAGCGCAATAATTCAAAGTGCATTGTCTGCAGGAGGCCCCAGCGCATGAATCTGGGCAGCCGGAACGACCTCGGACCACCAGGGGCCGAGAAAACCACCGTCTCATGGGGCCGGACAGTCAGGGTCAAGGAAAAATCCAATATATATCTGGTGATATCTCGGGTGCTATTGCAGATAGAGCAATAAATCAAAGTGCATTGTCTGCAGGAGGACCTGGCGCATGAATCTGAGCAGCGGGAACGACCTCGGACCACCAGGGGCCGAGAAAACCACCGTCTCATGGGGCCGGACACTCAGGGTCAGGGGAAAATCCAATATATATCTCGTGATATCTCGGGTGCTATTAGAGATAGCGAAATAATTTAAAGTGCATTGTCTGCAGGAGGCACCGGCGCATGAATCTGTGCAGCGGGATCGACCTCGGACCACGAGGGACCGAGAAAACCATCGGCACATGGGGCCGGACTGTCAGGGTCGGGGAAAAATCCAATATATATCTGGTGATATCTCGGGTGCTATTAGAGATAGCGCAATAAACAAAAATGAATTAACTGCAGGAGGCCCTGGCGCATGAATCTGTGCAGCGGGAACGACCTCGGACCACTAGGGGCCGAGAAAACCACCGTCTCATGGGGTCGGACACTCAGGGTGAGGGAAAAATCCAACATATATCTGGTGATATCTCGGGTGCTATTACAGATAGCGCAATACACCAAAGTGCATTGTCTGCAGGAGGCCCTAGCACATGAATCTGTGCAGCGGGAACGACCTCTGACCACCAGGGGCCGAGAAAGCTACAGTCTCATGGGGCCGGACACTCAGGGTCAGGGAAAAATCCAATATAAATCTGGTGATATCTCGGGTGCTATTAGAGATAGCGAAATAATTCAAAGTGCATTGTCTGCAGGAGGCACCGGCGCATGAATCTGTGCAGCGGGAACGACCTCGGACCACCGGGGGCCGAGAAAACCACCGCCTCATGAGGCCGGACACTCAGGGTCAGGGGAAAATCCAATATATATCTTGTGATATCTCGGGTGCTATTACAGATAGCGCAATAAATCAAAGTGCATGGTCTGTAGGAGGCTCTGTCGCATGAATCTGTTCAGCGGGATCGACCTCGGACCACGAGGGACCGAGAAAACCATCGGCACATGGGGCCGGACTGTCAGGGTCGGGGAAAAATCCAATATATATCTGGTGATATCTCGGGTGCTATTAGAGATAGCGCAATAAACAAAAATGAATTACCTGCAGGAGGCCCTGGCGCATGAATCTGTGCAGCGGGAACGACCTCGGACCACTAGGGGCCGAGAAAACCACCGTCTCATGGGGTCGGACACTCAGGGTGAGGGAAAAATCCAATATATATCTGGTGATATCTCGGGTGCTATTACAGATAGCGCAATACACCAAAGTGCATTGTCTGCAGGAGGCCCTAGCACATGAATCTGTGCAGCGGGAACGACCTCGGACCACCAGGGGCCGAGAATACCACAGCCTCATGGGGTCGGACACTCAGCGTCAGGGAAAAATGCAATATATATCTGGTGATATCTCGGGTGCTATTAGAGATAGCGCAATAAATCAAAGTGCATTGTCTGCAGGAGGCCCCAGCGCATGAATCTGTGAAGCGGGAACGACCTGGGACCACCAGGGGCCGAGAAAACTACCGTCTCATGGGGCCGGACACTCAGGGTCAGGGAAAAATCCAATATATATCTGGTGATATCTGGGGTGCTATTAGAGATAGCGCAATAAACCAAAGTGAATTATCTGCAGGGTGCCCTGCCGCATGAATCTGTGCAGCGGGAACGACCTCGGACCACCAGGGGCCGAGAAAACCTCCGTATCATGGGGCCGGACACTCAGGGTCAGGGAAAAATATAATATATATCTCGTGATATCTCGGGTGCTATTAGAGATAGCGCAATAAATCAAAGTGCATTGTCTGCAGGAGGCCCCAGCGCATGAATCTGGGCAGCCGGAACGACCTCGGACCACCAGGGGCCGAGAAAACCACCGTCTCATGGGGCCGGACAGTCAGGGTCAAGGAAAAATCCAATATATATCTGGTGATATCTCGGGTGCTATTGCAGATAGAGCAATAAATCAAAGTGCATTGTCTGCAGGAGGACCTGGCGCATGAATCTGAGCAGCGGGAACGACCTCGGACCACCAGGGGCCGAGAAAACCACCGTCTCATGGGGCCGGACACTCAGGGTCAGGGGAAAATCCAATATATATCTCGTGATATCTCGGGTGCTATTAGAGATAGCGAAATAATTTAAAGTGCATTGTCTGCAGGAGGCACCGGCGCATGAATCTGTGCAGCGGGATCGACCTCGGACCACGAGGGACCGAGAAAACCATCGGCACATGGGGCCGGACTGTCAGGGTCGGGGAAAAATCCAATATATATCTGGTGATATCTCGGGTGCTATTAGAGATAGCGCAATAAACAAAAATGAATTATCTGCAGGAGGCCCTGGCGCATGAATCTGTGCAGCGGGAACGACCTCGGACCACTAGGGGCCGAGAAAACCACCGTCTCATGGGGTCGGACACTCAGGGTGAGGGAAAAATCCAACATATATCTGGTGATATCTCGGGTGCTATTACAGATAGCGCAATACACCAAAGTGCATTGTCTGCAGGAGGCCCTAGCACATGAATCTGTGCAGCGGGAACGACCTCTGACCACCAGGGGCCGAGAAAGCTACAGTCTCATGGGGCCGGACACTCAGGGTCAGGGAAAAATCCAATATAAATCTGGTGATATCTCGGGTGCTATTAGAGATAGCGAAATAATTCAAAGTGCATTGTCTGCAGGAGGCACCGGCGCATGAATCTGTGCAGCGGGAACGACCTCGGACCACCGGGGGCCGAGAAAACCACCGCCTCATGAGGCCGGACACTCAGGGTCAGGGGAAAATCCAATATATATCTTGTGATATCTCGGGTGCTATTACAGATAGCGCAATAAATCAAAGTGCATGGTCTGTAGGAGGCTCTGTCGCATGAATCTGTTCAGCGGGATCGACCTCGGACCACGAGGGACCGAGAAAACCATCGGCACATGGGGCCGGACTGTCAGGGTCGGGGAAAAATCCAATATATATCTGGTGATATCTCGGGTGCTATTAGAGATAGCGCAATAAACAAAAATGAATTACCTGCAGGAGGCCCTGGCGCATGAATCTGTGCAGCGGGAACGACCTCGGACCACTAGGGGCCGAGAAAACCACCGTCTCATGGGGTCGGACACTCAGGGTGAGGGAAAAATCCAATATATATCTGGTGATATCTCGGGTGCTATTACAGATAGCGCAATACACCAAAGTGCATTGTCTGCAGGAGGCCCTAGCACATGAATATGTGCAGCGGGAACGACCTCGGACCACCAGGGGCCGAGAAAACCACAGCCTCATGGGGTCGGACACTCAGCGTCAGGGAAAAATGCAATATATATCTGGTGATATCTCGGGTGCTATTAGAGATAGCGCAATAAACCAAAGTGAATTATCTGCAGGGTGCCCTGCCGCATGAATCTGTGCAGCGGGAACGACCTCGGACCACCAGGGGCCGAGAAAACCTCCGTATCATGGGGCCGGACACTCAGGGTCAGGGAAAAATATAATATATATCTCGTGATATCTCGGGTGCTATTAGAGATAGCGCAATAAATCAAAGTGCATTGTCTGCAGGAGGCCCCAGCGCATGAATCTGGGCAGCCGGAACGACCTCGGACCACCAGGGGCCGAGAAAACCACCGTCTCATGGGGCCGGACAGTCAGGGTCAAGGAAAAATCCAATATATATCTGGTGATATCTCGGGTGCTATTGCAGATAGAGCAATAAATCAAAGTGCATTGTCTGCAGGAGGACCTGGCGCATGAATCTGAGCAGCGGGAACGACCTCGGACCACCAGGGGCCGAGAAAACCACCGTCTCATGGGGCCGGACACTCAGGGTCAGGGGAAAATCCAATATATATCTCGTGATATCTCGGGTGCTATTAGAGATAGCGAAATAATTCAAAGTGCATTGTCTGCAGGAGGCACCGGCGCATGAATCTGTGCAGCGGGATCGACCTCGGACCACGAGGGACCGAGAAAACCATCGGCACATGGGGCCGGACTGTCAGGGTCGGGGAAAAATCCAATATATATCTGGTGATATCTCGGGTGCTATTAGAGATAGCGCAATAAACAAAAATGAATTATCTGCAGGAGGCCCTGGCGCATGAATCTGTGCAGCGGGAACGACCTCGGACCACTAGGGGCCGAGAAAACCACCGTCTCATGGGGTCGGACACTCAGGGTGAGGGAAAAATCCAACATATATCTGGTGATATCTCGGGTGCTATTACAGATAGCGCAATACACCAAAGTGCATTGTCTGCAGGAGGCCCTAGCACATGAATCTGTGCAGCGGGAACGACCTCTGACCACCAGGGGCCGAGAAAGCTACAGTCTCATGGGGCCGGACACTCAGGGTCAGGGAAAAATCCAATATAAATCTGGTGATATCTCGGGTGCTATTAGAGATAGCGAAATAATTCAAAGTGCATTGTCTGCAGGAGGCACCGGCGCATGAATCTGTGCAGCGGGAACGACCTCGGACCACCGGGGGCCGAGAAAACCACCGCCTCATGAGGCCGGACACTCAGGGTCAGGGGAAAATCCAATACATATCTTGTGATATCTCGGGTGCTATTACAGATAGCGCAATAAATCAAAGTGCATGGTCTGTAGGAGGCTCTGTCGCATGAATCTGTTCAGCGGGATCGACCTCGGACCACGAGGGACCGAGAAAACCATCGGCACATGGGGCCGGACTGTCAGGGTCGGGGAAAAATCCAATATATATCTGGTGATATCTCGGGTGCTATTAGAGATAGCGCAATAAACAAAAATGAATTACCTGCAGGAGGCCCTGGCGCATGAATCTGTGCAGCGGGAACGACCTCGGACCACTAGGGGCCGAGAAAACCACCGTCTCATGGGGTCGGACACTCAGGGTGAGGGAAAAATCCAATATATATCTGGTGATATCTCGGGTGCTATTACAGATAGCGCAATACACCAAAGTGCATTGTCTGCAGGAGGCCCTAGCACATGAATCTGTGCAGCGGGAACGACCTCGGACCACCAGGGGCCGAGAAAGCTACAGTCTCATGGGGCCGGACACTCAGGATCAGGGAAAAATCCAATATAAATCTGGTGATATCTCGGGTGCTATTACAGATAGCGCAATAAATCAAAGTGCATTGTCTGCAGGAGGCCCTGGCGCATGAATCTGTGCAGCGGGAAAGACCTCGGACCACCAGAGGCCGAGAAAACTACCGTCTCATGGGGCCGGACACTCAGGGTCAGGGAAAAATCCAATATATATCTGGTGATATCTCGGGTGCTATTAGAGATAGCGCAATAAATGAAAGTGCATTGTCTGCCGGAGGCCCTAGCGCATGAATCTGTGCAGCGGGAACGACCTCGGACCACCAGGGGCCGAGAAAACTTCCGTCTCATGGGGCCGGACACTCAGGGTCAGGGAAAAATCCAATATATATCTCGTGATATCTCGGGTGCTATTAGAGATAGCGAAATAATTCAAAGTGCATTGTCTGCAGGAGGCCCAGGCGCATGAATCTGTGCAGCGGGAACGATCTCGGTCCACCAGGGGCCGAGAAAACCACCGTCTGATGGGGCCGGACACTCAGGGTCGGGGAACAATCCAATATATATCTGGTGATATCTCGAGTGCTATTACAGATGGCGCAATAAATCAAAGTGTATTGTCTGTAGGAAGTCCTGTCGCATGAATCTGTGCAGCGGGATCGACCTCGCACCACCAGAGGCCGAGAAAACTACCGTCTCATGGGGCTGGACACTCAGGGTCAGGGAAAAATCCAATATATATCTGGTGGTATCCCGGGTGCTATTAGAGATAGCGCAATAAACCAAAGTGCAGTGTCTGCAGGAGGCCCTGGCGCATGAATCTGTGCAGCGGGAACGACCTGGGACGACCAGGGGCCGAGAAAACTACCGTCTCATGGGGCCGGACACTCAGGGTCAGGGAAAAATCCAATATATATCTGGTGATATCTCGGGTGCTATTAGAGATAGCGCAATAAATGAAAGTGCATTGTCTGCCGGAGGCCCTAGCGCATGAATCTGTGCAGCGGGAACGACCTCGGACCACCAGGGGCCGAGAAAACTACCGTCTCATGGGGCCGGACACTCAGGGTCAGGGAAAAATCCAATATATATCTCGTGATATCTCGGGTGCTATTAGAGATAGCGAAATAATTCAAAGTGCATTGTCTGCAGGAGGCCCAGGCGCATGAATCTGTGCAGCGGGAACGATCTCGGTCCACCAGGGGCCGAGAAAACCACCGTCTGATGGGCCCGGACACTCAGGGTCGGGGAACAATCCAATATATATCTGGTGATATCTCGAGTGCTATTACAGATGGCGCAATAAATCAAAGTGTATTGTCTGTAGGAAGTCCTGTCGCATGAATCTGTGCAGCGGGATCGACCTCGCACCACCAGAGGCCGAGAAAACTACCGTCTCATGGGGCTGGACACTCAGGGTCAGGGAAAAATCCAATATATATCTGGTGGTATCCCGGGTGCTATTAGAGATAGCGCAATAAACCAAAGTGCAGTGTCTGCAGGAGGCCCTGGCGCATGAATCTGTGCAGCGGGAACGACCTGGGACGACCAGGGGCCGAGAAAACTACCGTCTCATGGGGCCGGATACTCAGGGTCAGGGAAAAATCCAATATATATCTGGTGATATCTCGGGTGCTATTAGAGATAGCGCAATAAACCAAAGTGAATTATCTGCAGGAGGCCCTGGCGCATTAGTCTGTGCAGCGGGAAGACCTCGGACCACCAGGGGCCGAGAAAACCACCGTCTCATGGGGCCGGACACTCAGGGTCGGGGGAAAATCCAATATATATCTGGTGATATCTCGGGTGCTATTACAAATAGCGCAATAAATCATAGTGCATTGTCTGCAGGAGGCACCGGCGCATGAATCTGTGCAGCGGGATCGACCTCGGACCACCAGGGGCCGAGAAAACTACCGTCTCATGGGGCCGGACACTCAGGGTCAGGGAAAAATCCAATATATATCTCGTGATGTCTCGGGTGCTATTAGAGATAGCGAAATAATTCAAAGTGCATTGTCTGCAGGAGGCACCGGCGCATGAATCTGTGCAGCGGGAACGACCTCGGACCACCGGGGGCCGAGAAAACCACCGCCTCATGAGGCCGGACACTCAGGGTCAGGGGAAAATCCAATATATATCTTGTGATATCTCGGGTGCTATTACAGATAGCGCAATAAATCAAAGTGCATGGTCTGTAGGAGGCTCTGTCGCATGAATCTGTTCAGCGGGATCGACCTCGGACCACGAGGGACCGAGTAAACCATCGGCACATGGGGCCGGACTGTCAGGGTCGAGGAAAAATCCAATATATATCTGGTGATATCTCGGGTGCTATTAGAGATAGCGCAATAAATCAAAGTGAATTATCTGCAGGGTGCCCTGCCTCATGAATCTGTGCAGCGGGAACGACCTCGGACCACCAGGGGCCGAGAAAACCTCCGTCTCATGGGGCCGGACACTCAGGGTCAGGGAAAAATCCAATATATATCTCGTGATATCTCGGGTGCTATTAGAGATAGCGAAATAATTCAAAGTGCATTGTCTGCAGGATGCACCGGCGCATGAATCTGTGCAGGGGGAACGACCTCGGAGCACCAGGGGCCGAGAAAACCACCGCCTCATGGGGTCGGACACTCAGGGTCGGGGGAAAATCCAATATATAACTGGTGATATCTCGGGTGCTATTAGAGGTAGCGCAATAAATCAAAGTGCATTGTCTGCAGGAGGCCCCAGCGCATGAATCTGTGCAGCGGGAACGACCTGGGACCACCAGGGGCCGAGAAAACTACCGTCTCATGGGGCCGGACACTCAGGGTCAGGGAAAAATCCAATATATATCTGGTGATATCTCGGGTGCTATTAGAGATAGCGCAATAATTCAAAGTGCATTGTCTGCAGGAGGCCCCGGCGCATGAATCTGTGCAGCGGGAACGACCTCGGAGCACCAGGGGCCGAGAAAACCACCGCCTCATGGGGTCCGACACTCAGGGTCGGGGAAAAATCCGATATATATCTGGTGATATCTCGGGTGCTATTAGAGATAGCGAAATAATTCAAGGTGAATTGTCTGCAGGAGGCACCGGCGCATGAATCTGTGCAGCGGTAACGACCTCGGACCACCAGGGGCCGAGAATACCACCGTCTCATGGGGTCGGACTGTCAGGGTCAGGGAAAAATCCAATATATATCTGGTGATATCTCGGGTGCTATTAGAGATAGCGCTATAAATGAAAGTGCTTTGTCTGCCGGAGGCCCTAGCGCATGAATCTGTGCAGCGGGAACGACCTCGGACCACCAGGGGCCGAGAAAACCACCGTCTCATGGGGCCGGACACTCAGGGTCGGGGAAAAATGCAATATATATCTGGTGATATCTCGGGTGCTATTAGAGATAGCGCAATAAATCAAAGTGCATTGTCTGCAGGAGGCCCCAGCGCATGAATCCGTGCAGCGGGAACGACCTGGGACCACCAGGGGCCGAGAAAACTACCGTCTCATGGGGCCGGACACTCAGGGTCAGGGAAAAATCCAATATATATCTGGTGATATCTCGGGTGCTATGAGAGATAGCGCAATAAACCAAAGCGAATTATCTGCAGGGTGCCCTGCCGCATGAATCTGTGCAGCGGGAACGATCTCGGACCACCAGGGGCCGAGAAAACCTCCGTATCATGGGGCCGGACACTCAGGGTCAGGGAATAATCTAATATATATCTCGTGATATCTCGGGTGCTATTAGAGATAGCGCAATAAATCAAAGTGCATTGTCTGCAGGAGGCCCCAGCGCATGAATCTGTGCAGCGGGAACGACCTGGCTCCACCAGGGGCCGAGAAAACTACCGTCTCATGGGGCCGGACACTCAGGGTCAGGGAAAAATCAAATATATATCTGGTGATATCTCGGGTGCTATTAGAGATAGCACAATAAACCAAACTGAATTATCTGCAGGAGGCCCTGGCGCATGAATCTGTGCAGCGGGAACGATCTCGGACCACCAGGGGCCGAGAAAACCACCGTCTCATGGGGCCGGACACTCAGGGTCAGGGAAAAATCCAATATATATCTGGTGATATCTCGGGTGCTATTAGAGATAGCGCAATAAATCAAAGTGAATTATCTGCAGGGTGCCCTGCCGCATGAATCTGTGCAGCGGGTACGACCTCGGACCACCAGGGGCCGAGAAAACCTCCGTCTCATGGGGCCGGACACTCAGGGTCAAGGAAAAATCCAATATATATCTCGTGATATCTCGGGTGCTATTAGAGATAGCGAAATAATTCAAAATGCATTGTCTGCAGGAGGCACCGGCGCATGAATCTGTGCAGCGGGAACGACCTCGGAGCACCAGGGGCCGAGAAATCCACCGCCTCATGGGGTCGGACACTCAGGGTCAGGGAAAAATCCAATACAAATCTGGTGATATCTCGGGTGCTATTACAGACAGCGCAATAAATCAAAGTGCATTGTCTGCAGGAGGCCCTAGCGCATGAATCTGTGCAGCGGGAAAGACCTCGGACCACCAGAGGCCGAGAAAACTACCGTCTCATGAGGCTGGACACTCAGGGTCAGGGAAAAATCCAATATATATCTGGTGATATCCCGGGTGTTATTAGAGATAGCGCAATAAACCAAAGTGCATTGTCTGCAGGAGGCCCTGGCGCATGAATCTGTGCAGCGCGAACGACCTCGGACCACGAGGGACCGAGAAAACCATCGACACATGGGGCCGGACTCTCAGGGTCAGGGGAAAATCCAATATATAACTGGTGATATCTCGTGTGCTATTAGAGGTAGCGCAATAAATCAAAGTGGATTGTCTGCAGGAGGCCCCAGCGCATGAATCTGTGCAGCGGGAACGACCTGGGACCACCAGGGGCCGAGAAAACTACCGTCTCATGGGGCCGGACACTCAGGGTCAGGGAAAAATCCAATATATATCTGGTGATATCTCGGGTGCTATTAGAGATAGAGCAATAAATCAAAGTGAATTATCTGCAGGGTGCCCTGCCGCATGAATCTGTGCAGCGGGAACGACCTCGGACCACCAGGGGCCGAGAAAACCTCCGTCTCATGGGGCCGGACACTCAGGGTCAGGGAAAAATCCAATATATATCTCGTGATATCTCGGGTGCTATTAGAGATAGCGAAATAATTCAAAGTGCATTGTCTGCAGGAGGCACCGGCGCATGAATCTGTGCAGCGGGAACGACCTCGGAGCACCAGGGCCCGAGAAAACCACCGCCCCATGGGGTCGGACACTCAGGGTCAGGGAAAAATCCAATACAAATCTGGTGATATCTCGGGTGCTATTACAGATAGCGCAATAAATCAAAGTGCATTGTCTGCAGGAGGCCCTGGCGCATGAATCTGTGCAGCGGGAACGACCTCGGACCACCAGGGGCCGAGAAAACTACCGTCTCATGGGGCCGGACACTCAGGGTCAGGGAAAAATCCAATATATATCTCGTGATATCTCGGGTGCTATTAGAGATAGCGAAATAATTCAAAGTGCATTGTCTGCAGGGGGCACCGGCGCATGAATCTGTGCAGCGGGAACGACCCCGGACCACCAGGGGCCGAGAAAACCACCGCCTCATGAGGCCGGACACTCAGGGTCAGGGGAAAATCCAATATATATCTTGTGATATCTCGGGTGCTATTACAGATAGCGCAATAAATCAAAGTGCATGGTCTGTAGGAGGCTCTGTCTCATGAATCTGTTCAGCGGGATCGACCTCGGACCACGAGGGACCGAGAAAACCATCGGCACATGGGGCCGGACTGTCAGGGTCGGGGAAAAATCCAATATATATCTGGTGATATCTCGGGTGCTATTAGAGATAGCGCAATAAACAAAAATGAATTATCTGCAGGAGGCCCTGGCGCATGAATCTGTGCAGCGGGAACGACCTCGGACCACTAGGGGCCGAGAAAACCACCGTCTCATGGGGTCGGACACTCAGGGTGAGGGAAAAATCCAATATATATCTGGTGATATCTCGAGTGCTATTACAGATAGCGCAATAAATCAAAGTGCGTTGTTTGTAGGAGGCCCTGGCGCACGAATCTGTGCAGCGGGAACGACCTCGGACCACCAGCGGCCGAGAAAACCACCGTCTCACGGGGTCGGACACTCAGGGTCAGGAAAAAATCCCATATATATCTGGTGATATCTCGAGTGCTATTACAGATAGCGCAATAAACCAAACTGCATTGTCTGCAGGAGGCCCTAGCGCATGAATCTGTGCAGCGGGAATGACCTCGGACAACCAGGGGCCGAGAAAATCACCGTCTCATGGGGCCGGACTGTCAGGGTCAAGGAAAAATCCAATATATATCTGGTGATATCTCGGGTGCTATTATAGATAGCGAAATAAATCAAAGTGCATTGTCTGTAGGAGACACTGGCGAATGAATCTGTGCAGCAGGAACGACCTCGGACCACCAGGAGCCGAGAAAATTACAGATATTCGGAATCCGTCACCCAAGGTCATGTAAAAATCCAGCATATATCTAGTGATATCTCGGGTGCTATTACATATAGCGCAATAAACCAAAGTGAATTGTCTGCAGGAAGCTCTGGCGCATGAATCTGTTCAGCGGGATCGACCTCGGACCACCAGGGGCCGAGAAAACCTCCGTCTCATGCGGCCGGAAACTCAGGATCAGGGAAAAATCCAATATATATCTGGTGATATCTCGGTTGCTATTAGAGATAGCGCAATAAATCAAAGTGCATTGTCTGCAGGAGGCCCTCGCGCATGAATCTGTGCAGCGGGAACGACCTCGGACAACCAGGGTCCGGACTGTCAGGGTCAGGGAAAAATACAATATATATCTGGTGATATCTCGGGTGCAAATTAGAGATAACGCAATAAACCAAGGTGCATTGTCTGCAGGAGGCCCTGGCGCATGAATCTGTGCAGCGAGAACGACCTCGGAACACCAGGGGCCGAGAAAACCACGGACACATGGGGCCGGACTGTCAGGGTCGGGGAAAAATCCAATATATATCTGGTGATATCTCGGGTGCTATTACAGATAGCGCAATAAATCAAAGTGGATTGTCTGTAGGAGGCCCTGGCGCATGAATCTGTCCAGCGGGATCGACCTCGGACCACCAGGGGCCGAGAAAATTACAGATATTCGGAATCCGTCACCCAAGGTCATGTAAAAATCCAATATATATCCGGTGATATCTCGGGTGCTATTACAGATAGCGCAATAAATCAAAGTGCATTGTCTGTAGGAGGCCCTGGCGCATGAATCTGTGCAGCGGGATCGACCTCGGACCACCAGGGGCCGAGAAAACTTCTGTCTCATGGGGCCGGGCACTCAGGATCAGGGAAAAATCCAATATATATCTGGTGATATCTCGGTTGCTATTAGAGATAGCGCAATAAATCAAAGTGCATTGTCTGCAGGAGGCCCTCGCGCATGAATCTGTGCAGCGGGAACGACCTCGGACAACCAGGGTCCGGACTGTCAGGGTCAGGGAAAAATACAATATATATCTGGTGATATCTCGGGTGCAAATTAGAGATAGCGCAATAAACCAAAGTGCATTGTCTGCAGGAGGCCCTGGCGCATGAATCTGTGCAGCGAGAACGACCTCGGAACACCAGGGGCCGAGAAAACCACCGACACATGGGGCCGGACTGTCGGGGTCAGGGAAAAATGCAATATATATCTGGTGATATCTCGGGTGCTATTAGAGATAGCGCAATAAATCAAAGTGAATTATCTGCAGGGGGCCCTGGCGCATGAATCTATGCAGCGGGAACGACCTCGGACCACCAGGAGCCGAGAAAACCATCGACACATGGGGTCAGAAACTCGGGGTCAGGGAAAAATCCAATATATATCTGGTGATATCTCGGGTGCTATTATAGATAGCGCAATAAATCAAAATGCATTGTCTGTAGCAGGCGCTGGCGCATGAATTTGTGCAGCGGGATCTACCTCGGACCACCAGGGGCCGAGAATATCACCGTCACATGGGGCCGGACTGTCAGGGTCAGGGAAAAATCCAATATATATCTGGTGATATCTCGGGTGCTATTACAGATAGCCCAATAAATCAAAGTGCATTGTCTGTAGGAGGCCCTGGCGCATGAATCTGTGCAGCGGGATCGACCTCGGACCACGAGGGACCGAGAAAACCATCGACACATGGGGCCGGACTGTACGGGTCAAGAAAAAATCCAATATATATCTGGTGATATCTCGGGTGCTATTATAGATAGCGCAATAAATCAAGGTGCATTGTCTGTAGGAGGCCCTGGCGCATGAATCTGTGCAGCGGGGACGACCTCGGACCAGCAGGGGCCGAGAAAACCATCGACACATGGGGTCGGACACTCAGGGTCCGGGGAAAAATCCAATTTAAATCTGGTGATATCTCGGGTGCTATTATAGATAGCGCAATAAATCGAAGTTCATTGTCTATAGGAGGCCCTGGTGCATGAATCTGTGCTGCGGGATCGACCTCGGACAACCAGGGGCCGAGAAAACCACCGTCTCATGGGGTCGGACACTCAGGGTCAGGGAAAAATCCAATATATATCTGGTGATATCTCGGGTGCTATTATAGATAGCGCAATAAATCAAAATGCATTGTCTGTAGCAGGCGCTGGCGCATGAATTTGTGCAGCGGGATCTACCTCGGACCACCAGGGGCCGAGAATATCACCGTCACATGGGGCCGGAATGTCAGGGTCAGGGAAAAATCCAATATATATCTGGTGATATCTCGGGTGCTATTACAGATAGCGCAATAAACCAAAGTGCATTGTCTGCTGGCGGCCCTGGCGCATGAATCTCTGCAGCGGGATCGACGTCGGACCACCAGCGGCCGAGAATATCACCGTCCCATGGGGCCGGACTGTCAGGGTCAGGGAAAAATCCAATATATATCTGGTGATATCTCGGGTGCTATTACAGATAGCGCAATAAATCAAAGTGCATTGTCTGTAGGAGGCCCTGGCGCATGAATCTGTGCTGCGGGATCGACCTCGGACCACCAGGGGCCGAGAATATCACCGTCCCATGGGGCCGGACTGTCAGGGTCAGGGAAAAATCCAATATATATCTGGTGATATCTCGGGTGCTATTACAGATAGCGCATTAAATCAAAGTGCATTGTCTGCAGGAGGCCCTGGCGCATGAATCTGTGCAGCGGGAGCGACCTCGGACCACCAGGGGCCGAGAAAACCACCGTCTCATGGGGTCGGAAACTCGGGGTCAGGGAAAAATCCAATATAAATCTGGTGATATCTCGGGTGCAATTACAGATAGCGCAATAAATCAAAGTGCATTGTCTGCAGGAGGCCCTGGCGCATGAATCTGTGCAGCGGGAACGACCTCGGAGCACCAGGAGCCGAGAAAATCACCGTCTCATGGGGTCGGACACTCAGGGTCAGGTAAAAATCCAATATATATCTAGTGATATCTCGGGTGCTATTATAGATAGCGCAATAAATCAAAGTGCATTGTCTGTAGGAGGCCCTGGCGCATGAATCTGTGCAGCGGGATCGACCTCGGACCACCAGGGCCAGAGAAAATCACCGTCACATGGGGCCGGACTGTCACGGTCAGGGAAAAATCCAATATATATCTGGTGATATCTCGGGTGCTATTCGAGATAGCGCAATAAACGAAAGTGAATTATCTGCAGGGGCCCTGGCGCATGAATCTGTGCAGCGGGACCGACCTCGGACCGGCAGGGGCCGAGAAAACCACCGTCTCATGGGGTCGGACACTCGGGGTCAAGGAAAAATACAATATATATCTGGTGATATCTCGGGTGCTATTACAGATAGCGCAATAAATCAAAGTGCATTGTCTGTAGGAGGCCCTGGCGCATGAATCTGTGCTGCGGGATCGACCTCGGACCACCAGGGGCCGAGAATATCACCGTCCCATGGGGCCGGACTGTCAGGGTCAGGGAAAAATCCAATATATATCTGGTGATATCTCGGGTGCTATTACAGATAGCGCATTAAATCAAAGTGCATTGTCTGCAGGAGGCCCTGGCGCATGAATCTGTGCAGCGGGAGCGACCTCGGACCACCAGGGGCCGAGAAAACCACCGTCTCATGGGGTCGGAAACTCGGGGTCAGGGAAAAATCCAATATAAATCTGGTGATATCTCGGGTGCAATTACAGATAGCGCAATAAATCAAAGTGCATTGTCTGCAGGAGGCCCTGGCGCATGAATCTGTGCAGCGGGAACGACCTCGGAGCACCAGGAGCCGAGAAAATCACCGTCTCATGGGGTCGGACACTCAGGGTCAGGTAAAAATCCAATATATATCTAGTGATATCTCGGGTGCTATTATAGATAGCGCAATAAATCAAAGTGCATTGTCTGTAGGAGGCCCTGGCGCATGAATCTGTGCAGCGGGATCGACCTCGGACCACCAGGGCCAGAGAAAATCACCGTCACATGGGGCCGGACTGTCACGGTCAGGGAAAAATCCAATATATATCTGGTGATATCTCGGGTGCTATTCGAGATAGCGCAATAAACGAAAGTGAATTATCTGCAGGGGCCCTGGCGCATGAATCTGTGCAGCGGGACCGACCTCGGACCGGCAGGGGCCGAGAAAACCACCGTCTCATGGGGTCGGACACTCGGGGTCAAGGAAAAATACAATATATATCTGGTGATATCTCGGGTGCTATTACAGATAGCGCAATAAATCAAAGTGCATTGTCTGTAGGAGGCCCTGGCGCATGAATCTGTGCAGCGGGATCGATCTCGGACCACGAGGGACCGAGAAAACCATAGACACATGGGGCCGGACTGTCAGGGTCAAGGAAAAATCCAATATATATCTGGTGATATCTCGGGTGCTATTACAGATAGCGCAATAAATCAAAGTGCATTGTCTGTAGGAGGCCCTGACGCATGAATCTGTGCAGCGGGAACGACCTCGGACCACCAGGGGCCGAGAAAACCACCGTCTCATAGGGTCGGACACTCAGGGTCAGGGAAAAATCCAATATAAATCTGGTTATATCTCGGCTGCTATTAGAGATAGCGCAATAAATCAAAGTGAATTATCTGCAGGGGGCCCTGGCGCATGAATCTGTGCAGCTGGATCGACCTCGGACCACGAGGGACCGAGAAAACCATCGACACATGGGGCCGGACTGTAAGGGTCAAGAAAAAATCCAATATATATCTGGTGATATCTCGGGTGCTATTACAGATAGCGCAATAAATCAGAGTGCATTGTCTGCAGGAGGCCCTAGCGCATGAATCTGTGCAGCGGGAACGACCTCGGACCACCAGGGGCCGAGATAACTACCGTCTCATGGGGTCGGACACTCAGGGTCAGGGAAAAATCCAATATATATCTGGTGATATCTCGGGTGCTATTAGGGATAGCGGAATAAATCAAAGTTCATTGTCTGCAGGAGGACCTGGAGCATGAATCTGTGCAGCGGGAACGACCTCGGACCACCAGGGTCCGAGAAAACCACCGTCTCATGAGGTCGGACACTCGGGGTCAGGGAAAAATCCAATATATATCTAGTGATATCTCGGCTGCTATTATAGATAGCGCAATAAATCACAGTGCATTGTCTGTAGGAGGCCCTGGCGCATGAATCTGTGCAGCGGGATCGACCTCGGACCACCAGGGACAGAGAAAATCACCGTCACATGGGGCCGGACTGTCACGGTCAGTGAAAAATCCAATATATATCTGGTGATATCTCGGGTGCTATTCGAGATAGCGCAATAAATGAAAGTGAATTATCTGCAGGTGCCCTGGCGCATGAATCTGTGGAGCGGGATCGACCTCGGACTACGAGGGACCGAGAAAACCATCGACACATGGGGCCGGGCACTCAGGGTCAGGGAAAAATCCAATATATATCTGGTGATATCTCGGGTGCTATTAGAGATAGCGCAATAAACCAAAGTGCATTGTCTGTAGGAGGCCCTGGCGGATGAATCTGTGCAGCGAGAACGACCTCGGACCACCAGGGGCCGAGAAAACTACAGTCTCATGGGGCCGGACACTCAGGGTCAGGGAAAAATCCAATATATATCTGGTGATATCTCGGGTGCTATTATTGATAGCGCACTAAACCAAAGTGAATTATCTGCAGCGGGCCCTGGGGCATGAATCTGTGCAGCGGGAACGACCTCGGACCACCATGGCCGAGAAAACCACAGTCTCATGGAGCCGGAAACACAGGGTCAGGGGAAAATCCAATATATATCTGGTGATATCTCGAGTGCTATTAGAGATAGCGCAATAAACCAAAGTGAATTATCTGCAGGAGGCCCTGGCGCATGAATCTGTGCAGCGGGAACGACCTCGGACCACCAGGGGCCGAGAAAACCACAGTCTCATGGGGCCGGACACTCGGGGTCAGGGAAAAATCCAATATATATCTGGTGATATCTCGGGTGCTATTAGAGATAGCGCAATAAACCATAGTGAATTATCTGCAGGAGGCCCTGGCTCATGAATCTGTGCAGCGGGAACGACCTCGGACCACCAGGGGCCGAGAAAACCACCGTCTCATGGGGCCGGAAACTCAGGGTCAGGGGAAAATCCAATATATATCTGGTGATATCTCGGGTGCTATTAGAGATAGCGCAATAAATCAAAGTGCATAGTCTGTAGGAGGACATGGCGCATGAATCTGGCCAGCGGGAACGACCTCGGACCTCCAGGGGCCGAGAAAACCACCGTCTCATGGGGCCGGACACTCAGGGTCAGGGGAAAATCCAATATATATCTGGTGATATCTCGGGTGCTATTAGAGATAGCGCAATAAACCAAAGTGAATTATCTGCCGGAGGCCCTGGCGCATGAATCTGGGCAGCGGGAACCACCTCGGACCACCAGGGGCCGAGAAAACCACAGTCTCATGGTGCCGGACACTCAGGGTCAGGGAAAAATCCAATATATATCTGGTGATATCTCGGCTGCTATTAGAGATAGCGCAAGAAATCAAAGTGAATTATCTGCAGGGGGCGCTAGCGCATGAATCTGTGCAGCGGGAACGACCTCGGACCACCAGGGGCCGAGAAAATCACCGTCTCATGGGGCCGGACTGTCAGGGTCAGGGAAAAATCCAATATATATCTGGTGATATCTCGGGTGCTATTACAGATAGCGCAATAAATCAATGTGCATTGTCTGCAGGAGGCCCTGGCGCATGAATCTGTGCAGCGGGAACGACCTCGGACCACCAGGGGCCGAGAAAATCACCGTCTCATTGGGTCGGACTCTCAGGGTCAGGGAAAAATCCAATATATATCTGGTGATATCTCGGGTGCTATTATAGATAGCGCAATAAATCAAAGTGCATTGTCTGTAGGAGGCCCTGGCGCATAAATCTGTGCAGCGGGATCTACCTCGGACCACCAGGGGCCGAGAATATCACCGTCTCATGGGGCCGGACTGTCGGGGTCAGGGAAAAATCCAATATATATCTGGTGATATCTCGGGTGCTATTAGAGATAGCGCAATAAATCAAAGTGAATTATCTGCAGGGGGCCCTGGCGCATGAATCTGTGCAGCGGGAACGACCTCGGACCACCAGGAGCCGAGAAAACCATCGACACATGGGGTCGGACACTCAGGGTCAGGGAAAAATCTAATATAAGTCGGGTGATATCTCGGGTGCTATTATAGATAGCGCAATAAATCAAAGTGCATTGTCTGTAGGAGGCCCTGGCGCATGAATCTGTGCTGCGGGATCTACCTCGGACCACCAGGGGCCGAGAATATCACCGTCCCATGGGGCCGGACTGTCAGGGTCAGGGAAAAATCCAATATATATCTGGTGATATCTCGGGTGCTATTACAGATAGCGCAATAAACCAAAGTGCATTATCATCAGGAGGCCCTGGCGCATGAATCTGTGCAGCGGGAACGACCTCGGAGCACCAAGGGCCGAGAAAATCACTGTCTCATGGAGTCCGACACTCAGGGTCAGGGAAAAATCCAATATATATCCTGGTGATATCTCGGGTGCTATTACAGATAGCGCAATAAATCAAAGTGCATTGTCTGCAGGAGGCCCTAGCGCATGAATCTGTGCAGCGGGAACGACCTCGGACCACCAGGGGCCGAGAAACTCACCGTCTCATGGGGCCGGACTGTCAGGGTCAGGGAAAAATCCAATATATATCTGGTGATATCTCGGGTGCTATTACAGACAGCGCAATAAATCAAAGTGCATTGTCTGCAGGAGGCCCTGGCGCATGAATATGTGCAGCGGGAATGACCACGGACCACCAGGGGCCGAGAAAATCACCGTCTCATGGGGTCGGACACTCAGGGTCAGGGAAAAATCCAATATATATCTGGTGATATCTCAGGTGCTATTATAGATAGCGCAATAAATCAACGTGCATTGTCTGTAGGAGGCCCTGGCGCATAAATCTGTGCAGCGGGATCTACCTCGGACCACCAGGGGCCGAGAAAATCACCGTCTCATGGGACCGGACTGTCAGGGTCAGGGAAAAATCCAATATATATCTGGTGATATCTCGGGTGCTATTATAGATAGCGCAATAAATCAGAGTGCATTGTCTGCAGGAGGCGCTAGCGCATGAATCTGTGCAGCGGGAACGACCTCGGACCACCAGGGGCCGAGAAAATCACTGTCTCATGGGGCCGGACTGTCAGGGTCAGGGAAAAATCCAATATATATCTGGTGATATCTCGGGTGCTATTAGAGATAGCGCAATAAATCAAAGTGAATTATCTGCAGGGGGCCCTGGCGCATGAATCTGTGCAGCGGGAACGACCTCGGAGCACCAGGGGCCGAGAAAATCACTGTCTCATGGAGTCCGACACTCAGGGTCAGGGAAAAATCCAATATACATCCTGGTGATATCTAGGGTGCTATTACAGATAGCGCAATAAATCAATGTGCATTGTCTGTAGGAGGCCCTGGCGCATGAATCTGTGCAGCGGGATCGACCTCGGACCACCAGGGGCCGAGAAAATCACTGTCTCATGGGGCCGGACTGTCAGGGTCAGGGAAAAATCCAATATATATCTGGTGATATCTCGGGTGCTATTACAGATAGCGCAATAAATGAAAGTGAATTATCTGCAGGTGCCCTGGCGCATGAATCTGTGGAGCGGGATCGACCTCGGACTACGAGGGACCGAGAAAACCATCGACACATGGGGCCGGGCACTCAGGGTCAGGGAAAAATCCAATATATATCTGGTGATATCTCGGGTGCTATTAGAGATAGCGCAATAAACCAAAGTGCATTGTCTGTAGGAGGCCCTGGCGGATGAATCTGTGCAGCGAGAACGACCTCGGACCACCAGGGGCCGAGAAAACTACAGTCTCATGGGGCCGTACACTCAGGGTCAGGGAAAAATCCAATATATATCTGGTGATATCTCGGGTGCTATTATTGATAGCGCACTAAACCAAAGTGAATTATCTGCAGCGGGCCCTGGGGCATGAATCTGTGCAGCGGGAACGACCTCGGACCACCATGGCCGAGAAAACCACAGTCTCATGGAGCCGGAAACACAGGGTCAGGGGAAAATCCAATATATATCTGGTGATATCTCGAGTGCTATTAGAGATAGCGCAATAAACCAAAGTGAATTATCTGCAGGAGGCCCTGGCGCATGAATCTGTGCAGCGGGAACGACCTCGGACCACCAGGGGCCGAGAAAACCACAGTCTCATGGGGCCGGACACTCGGGGTCAGGGAAAAATCCAATATATATCTGGTGATATCTCGGGTGCTATTAGAGATAGCGCAATAAACCATAGTGAATTATCTGCAGGAGGCCCTGGCTCATGAATCTGTGCAGCGGGAACGACCTCGGACCACCAGGGGCCGAGAAAACCACCGTCTCATGGGGCCGGACACTCAGGGTCAGGGGAAAATCCAATATATATCTGGTGATATCTCGGGTGCTATTAGAGATAGCGCAATAAATCAAAGTGCATAGTCTGTAGGAGGACATGGCGCATGAATCTGGCCAGCGGGAACGACCTCGGACCTCCAGGGGCCGAGAAAACCACCGTCTCATGGGGCCGGACACTCAGGGTCAGGGAAAAATCCAATATATATCTGGTGATATCTCGGCTGCTATTAGAGATAGCGCAAGAAATCAAAGTGAATTATCTGCAGGGGGCGCTAGCGCATGAATCTGTGCAGCGGGAACGACCTCGGACCACCAGGGGCCGAGAAAATCACCGTCTCATGGGGCCGGACTGTCAGGGTCAGGGAAAAATCCAATATATATCTGGTGATATCTCGGGTGCTATTACAGATAGCGCAATAAATCAATGTGCATTGTCTGCAGGAGGCCCTGGGGCATGAATCTGTGCAGCGGGAACGACCTCGGACCACCAGGGGCCGAGAAAATCACCGTCTCATTGGGTCGGCCTCTCAGGGTCAGGGAAAAATCCAATATATATCTGGTGATATCTCGGGTGCTATTATAGATAGCGCAATAAATCAAAGTGCATTGTCTGTAGGAGGCCCTGGCGCATAAATCTGTGCAGCGGGATCTACCTCGGACCACCAGGGGCCGAGAATATCACCGTCTCATGGGGCCGGACTGTCGGGGTCAGGGAAAAATCCAATATATATCTGGTGATATCTCGGGTGCTATTAGAGATAGCGCAATAAATCAAAGTGAATTATCTGCAGGGGGCCCTGGCGCATGAATCTGTGCAGCGGGAACGACCTCGGACCACCAGGAGCCGAGAAAACCATCGACACATGGGGTCGGACACTCAGGGTCAGGGAAAAATCTAATATAAGTCGGGTGATATCTCGGGTGCTATTATAGATAGCGCAATAAATCATACTGCATTGTCTGTAGGAGGCCCTGGCGCATGAATCTGTGCTGCGGGATCTACCTCGGACCACCAGGGGCCGAGAATATCACCGTCCCATGGGGCCGGACTGTCAGGGTCAGGGAAAAATCCAATATATATCTGGTGATATCTCGGGTGCTATTACAGATAGCGCAATAAACCAAAGTGCATTATCAGCAGGAGGCCCTGGCGCATGAATCTGTGCAGCGGGAACGACCTCGGAGCACCAAGGGCCGAGAAAATCACTGTCTCATGGAGTCCGACACTCAGGGTCAGGGAAAAATCCAATATATATCCTGGTGATATCTCGGGTGCTATTACAGATAGCGCAATAAATCAAAGTGCATTGTCTGCAGGAGGCCCTAGCGCATGAATCTGTGCAGCGGGAACGACCTCGGACCACCAGGGGCCGAGAAACTCACCGTCTCATGGGGCCGGACTGTCAGGGTCAGGGAAAAATCCAATATATATCTGGTGATATCTCGGGTGCTATTACAGACAGCGCAATAAATCAAAGTGCATTGTCTGCAGGAGGCCCTGGCGCATGAATATGTGCAGCGGGAATGACCACGGACCACCAGGGGCCGAGAAAATCACCGTCTCATGGGGTCGGACACTCAGGGTCAGGGAAAAATCCAATATATATCTGGTGATATCTCAGGTGCTATTATAGATAGCGCAATAAATCAACGTGCATTGTCTGTAGGAGGCCCTGGCGCATAAATCTGTGCAGCGGGATCTACCTCGGACCACCAGGGGCCGAGAAAATCACCGTCTCATGGGACCGGACTGTCAGGGTCAGGGAAAAATCCAATATATATCTGGTGATATCTCGGGTGCTATTATAGATAGCGCAATAAATCAGAGTGCATTGTCTGCAGGAGGCGCTAGCGCATGAATCTGTGCAGCGGGAACGACCTCGGACCACCAGGGGCCGAGAAAATCACCGTCTCATGGGGCCGGACTGTCAGGGTCAGGGAAAAATCCAATATATATCTGGTGATATCTCGGCTGCTATTAGAGATAGCGCAAGAAATCAAAGTGAATTATCTGCAGGGGGCCCTGGCGCATGAATCTGTGCAGCGGGAACGACCTCGGGGCACCAGGGGCCGAGAAAATCACTGTCTCATGGGGCCGGACTGTCAGGGTCAGGGAAAAATCCAATATATATCTGGTGATATCTCGGGTGCTATTAGAGATAGCGCAATAAATCAAAGTGAATTATCTACAGGGGGCCCTGGCGCATGAATCTGTGCAGCGGGAACGACCTCGGAGCACCAGGGGCCGAGAAAATCACTGTCTCATGGAGTCCGACACTCAGGGTCAGGGAAAAATCCAATATACATCCTGGTGATATCTAGGGTGCTATTACAGATAGCGCAATAAATCAATGTGCATTGTCTGTAGGAGGCCCTGGCGCATGAATCTGTGCAGCGGGATCGACCTCGGACCACCAGGGGCCGAGAAAATCACTGTCTCATGGGGCCGGACTGTCAGGGTCAGGGAAAAATCCAATATATATCTGGTGATATCTCGGGTGCTATTACAGATAGCGCAATAAATCAAAGTGCATTGTCTGTAGGAGGCCCTGGCGCATGAATCTGTGCAGCGGGATCGACCTCGGACCACCAGGGCCGAGAAAATCACCGTCTCATGAGGCCGGACTGTCCGGGTCAGGGAAAAATCCAATATATATCTGGTTATATCTCGGGTGCTATTAGAGATAGCGCAATAAACCAAAGTGCATTGTCTGCAGGGGGCGCTGGCGCATGAATCTGTGCAGCGGGAACGACCTCGGAGCACCAGGGGCCGAGAAAATCACTGTCTCATGGATTCCGACACTCAGGGTCAGGGAAAAATCCAATATATATCCTGGTGATATCTCGGGTGCTATTACAGATAGCGCAATAAATCAAAGTGCATTGTCTGTAGGAGGCCCTGGCGCATGAATCTGTGCAGCGGGAACGACCTCGGACCACCAGGGGCCGAGAAACTCACCGTCTCATGGGGCCGGACTGTCAGGGTCAGGGAAAAATCCAATATATATCTGGTGATATCTCGGGTGCTATTACAGACAGCGCAATAAATCAAAGTGCATTGTCTGCAGGAGGCCCTGGCGCATGAATATGTGCAGCGGGAATGACCACGGACCACCAGGGGCCGAGAAAATCACCGTCTCATGGGGTCGGACACTCAGGGTCAGGGAAAAATCCAATATATATCTGGTGATATCTCAGGTGCTATTATAGATAGCGCAATAAATCAACGTGCATTGTCTGTAGGAGGCCCTGGCGCATAAATCTGTGCAGCGGGATCTACCTCGGACCACCAGGGGCCGAGAAAATCACCGTCTCATGGGACCGGACTGTCAGGGTCAGGGAAAAATCCAATATATATCTGGTGATATCTCGGGTGCTATTATAGATAGCGCAATAAATCAGAGTGCATTGTCTGCTGGAGGCGCTAGCGCATGAATCTGTGCAGCGGGAACGACCTCGGACCACCAGGGGCCGAGAAAATCACCGTCTCATGGGGCCGGACTGTCAGGGTCAGGGAAAAATCCAATATATATCTGGTGATATCTCGGCTGCTATTAGAGATAGCGCAAGAAATCAAAGTGAATTATCTGCAGGGGGCCCTGGCGCATGAATCTGTGCAGCGGGAACGACCTCGGGGCACCAGGGGCCGAGGAAATCACTGTCTCATGGGGCCGGACTGTCAGGGTCATTGAAAAATCCAATATATATCTGGTGATATCTCGGGTGCTATTACAGATAGCGCAATAAACCAAAGTGCATTGTCTGCAGGGGGCCCTGGCGCATGAATCTGTGCAGCGGAAACGACTTCGGAGAACCAGGGGCCGAGAAAATCACTGTCTCATGGAGTCCGACACTCAGGGTCTGGGAAAAATCCAATATATATCCTGGTGATATCTCGGGTGCTATCACAGATAGCGCAATAAATCAGAGTGCATTGTCTGTAGGAGGCCCTGGCGCATGAATCTGTGCCGTGGGATCGACCTCGGACCACCAGGGGCCGAGAAAATCACCGTCTCATGGGGCCGGACTGTCAGGGTCAGGGAAAAATCCAATATATATCTGGTGATATCTCGGGTGCTATTACAGATAGCGCAATAAACCAAAGTGCATTGTCTGCAGGGGGCGCTGGCGCATGAATCTGTGCAGCGGGAACGACCTCGGAGCACCAGGGGCCGAGAAAATCACTGTCTCATGGATTCCGACACTCAGGGTCAGGGAAAAATCCAATATATATCCTGGTGATATCTCGGGTGCAATTACAGATAGCGCAATAAATCAAAGTGCATTGTCTGTAGGAAGCCCTGGCGCATGAATCTGTGCAGTGGGATCGACCTCGGACCTCCAGGGGCCGAGAAAATCACCGTCTCATGGGGCCGGACTGTCGGGGTCAGGGAAAAATGCAATATATATCTGGTGATATCTCGGGTGCTATTAGAGATAGCGCAATAAATCAAAGTGAATTATCTGCAGGGGGCCGTGGCGCATGAATCTATGCAGCGGGAACGACCTCGGACCACCAGGAGCCGAGAAAACCATCGACACATGGGGTCGGAAACTCGGGGTCAAGGAAAAATCCAATATATATCTGGTGATATCTCGGGTGCTATTATAGATAGCGCAATAAATCAAAGTTCATTGTCTATAGGAGGCCCTGGCGCATGAATCTGTGCTGCGTGATGGACCTCGGACAACCAGGGGCCGAGAAAACCACCGTCTCATGGGGTCGGACACTCAGGGTCAGGGAAAAATCCAATATATATCTGGTGATATCTCGGGTGCTATTACAGATAGCGCAATAAACCAAAGTGCATTGTCTGCTGGCGGCCCTGGCGCAAAGAATCTCTGCAGCGGGATCGACGTCGGACCACCAGCGGCCGAGAATATCACCGTCCCATGGGGCCGGACTGTCAGGGTCAGGGAAAAATCCAATATATATCTGGTGATATCTCGGGTGCTATTACAGATAGCGCAATAAACCAAAGTGCATTGTCTGCAGGAGGCCCTGGCGCATGAATCTGTGCAACGGGATCGACCTCGGACCACCAGCGGCCGAGAATATCACCGTCCCATGGGGCCGGACTGTCACGGTCAGGGAAAAATCCAATATATATCTGGTGATATCTCGGGTGCTATTCGAGATAGCGCAATAAATGAAAGTGAATTATCTGCAGGTGCCCTGGCGCATGAATCTGTGCAGCGTGATCGACCTCGGACTACGAGGGACCGAGAAAACCATCGACACATGGGGCCGGACACTCAGGGTCAGGGAAAAATCCAATATATATTTGGTGATATCTCGGGTGCTATTAGAGATAGCGCAATAAATCTAAGTTAATTATCTGCAGGGGGCCCTGGCGCATGAATCTGTGCAGCGGGAACGACCTCGGACCGGCAGGGACCGAGAAAACCACCGTCTCATGGGGTCGGACACTCAGGGTCAAGGAAAAATCCAATATATATGTGGTGATATCTCGGGTGCTATTACAGATAGCGCAATAAATCAAAGTGCATTGTCTGCAGGAGGCCCTGGCGCATGAATCTGTGCAGCGGGAGCGACCTCGGACCACCAGGGGCCGGGAAAATCACCGTCCCATGGGGCCGGACTGTCAGGGTCAGGGAAAAATCCAATATATATCTGGTGATATCTCGGGTGCTATTACAGATAGCGCAATAAATCAAAGTGCATTGTCTGCAGGAGGCCCTGGCGCATGAATCTGTGCAGCGGGAGCGACCTCGGACCACCATGGGCCGAGAAAACCACCGTCTCATGGGGTCGGAAACTCGGGGTCAGGGAAAAATCCAATATAAATCTGGTGATATCTCGGGTGCAATTACAGATAGCGCAATAAATCAAAGTGCATTGTCTGCAGGAGGCCCTGGCGCATGAATCTGTGCAGCGGGATCGACCTCGGACCACCAGGGCCAGAGAAAATCACCGTCACATGGGGCCGGACTGTCACGGTCAGGGAAAAATCCAATATATATCTGGTGATATCTCGGGTGCTATTCGAGATAGCGCAATAAACGAAAGTGAATTATCTGCAGGGGCCCTGGCGCATGAATCTGTGCAGCGGGACCGACCTCGGACCGGCAGGGGCCGAGAAAACCACCGTCTCATGGGGTCGGACACTCGGGGTCAAGGAAAAATACAATATATATCTGGTGATATCTCGGGTGCTATTACAGATAGCGCAATAAATCAAAGTGCATTGTCTGTAGGAGGCACTGGCGCATGAATCTGTGCAGCGGGATCGATCTCGGACCACGAGGGACCGAGAAAACCATAGACACATGGGGCCGGACTGTCAGGGTCAAGGAAAAATCCAATATATATCTGGTGATATCTCGGGTGCTATTACAGATAGCGCAATAAATCAAAGTGCATTGTCTGTAGGAGGCCCTGACGCATGAATCTGTGCAGCGGGAACGACCTCGGACCACCAGGGGCCGAGAAAACCACCGTCTCATAGGGTCGGACACTCAGGGTCAGGGAAAAATCCAATATAAATCTGGTTATATCTCGGCTGCTATTAGAGATAGCGCAATAAATCAAAGTGAATTATCTGCAGGGGGCCCTGGCGCATGAATCTGTGCAGCTGGATCGACCTCGGACCACGAGGGACCGAGAAAACCATCGACACATGGGGCCGGACTGTAAGGGTCAAGAAAAAATCCAATATATATCTGGTGATATCTCGGGTGCTATTACAGATAGCGCAATAAATCAGAGTGCATTATCTGCAGGAGGCCCTAGCGCATGAATCTGTGCAGCGGGAACGACCTCGGACCACCAGGGGCCGAGAAAACTACCGTCTCATGGGGTCGGACACTCAGGGTCAGGGAAAAATCCAATATATATCTGGTGATATCTCGGGTGCTATTAGGGATAGCGGAATAAATCAAAGTTCATTGTCTGCAGGAGGACCTGGAGCATGAATCGGTGCAGCGGGAACGACCTCGGACCACCAGGGACAGAGAAAATCACCGTCACATGGGGCCGGACTGTCACGGTCAGAGAAAAATCCAATATATGTCTGGTGATATCTCGGGTGCTATTCGAGATAGCGCAATAAATGAAAGTGAATTATCTGCAGGTGCCCTGGCGCATGAATCTGTGGAGCGGGATCGACCTCGGACTACGAGGGACCGAGAAAACCATCGACACATGGGGCCGGGCACTCAGGGTCAGGGAAAAATCCAATATATATCTGGTGATATCTCGGGTGCTATTAGAGATAGCGCAATAAACCAAAGTGCATTGTCTGCAGGAGGCCCTGGCGCATGAATCTGTGCAGCGGGAACGACCTTCGACCACCACGGGCCGAGAAAACTACCGTCGCATGGGGCCGGACACTCAGGGTCAGGGAAAAATCCAATATATATCTGGTGATATCTCGGGTGCTATTACAGATAGCGCACTAAACCAAAGTGAATTATCTGCAGCGGGCCCTGGGGCATGAATCTGTGCAGCGGGAACGACCTCGGACCACCATGGCCGAGAAAACCACAGTCTCATGGAGCCGGAAACACAGGGTCAGGGGAAAATCCAATATATATCTGGTGATATCTCGGGTGCTATTAGAGATAGCGCAATAAACCAAAGTGAATTATCTGCAGGAGGCCCTGGCGCATGAATCTGTGCAGCGGGAACGACCTCGGACCACCAGGGGCCGAGAAAACCACAGTCTCATGGGGCCGGACACTCGGGGTCAGGGAAAAATCCAATATATATCTGGTGATATCTCGGGTGCTATTAGAGATAGCGCAATAAACCATAGTGAATTATCTGCAGGAGGCCCTGGCTCATGAATCTGTGCAGCGGGAACGACCTCGGACCACCAGGGGCCGAGAAAACCACCGTCTCATGGGGCCGGACACTCAGGGTCAGGGGAAAATCCAATATATATCTGGTGATATCTCGGGTGCTATTAGAGATAGCGCAATAAATCAAAGTGCATAGTCTGTAGGAGGACATGGCGCATGAATCTGGCCAGCGGGAACGACCTCGGACCTCCAGGGGCCGAGAAAACCACCGTCTCATGGGGCCGGACACTCAGGGTCAGGGGAAAATCCAATATATATCTGGTGATATCTCGGGTGCTATTAGAGATAGCGCAATAAACCAAAGTGAATTATCTGCCGGAGGCCCTGGCGCATGAATCTGGGCAGCGGGAACCACCTCGGACCACCAGGGGCCGAGAAAACCACAGTCTCATGGGGCCAGACACTCAGGGTCAGGGGAAAATCCAATATATATCTGGTGATATCTCGGGTGCTATTAGAGATAGCGCAATAAATCAAACTGCATTGTCTGTAGGAGGCCTTGGCGCATGAATCTGGGCAGCCTGGACGACTTCGGACCACCAGGGGCCGAGAAAACCACAGTCTCATGGGGCCGGACACTCAGGTTCAGAGAAAAATCCAATATATATCTGGTGATATCTCGGGTGCTATTAGAGATAGCGCAATAAACCAAAGTGAATTATCTGCAGGGGGCCCTGGCGCATGAATCTGTGCAGCGGCAACGACCTCGGACCACCAGGGGCCGAGAAAATCACCGTCTCATGGGTCCGGACACTCAGGGTCAGGGGAAAATCCAATATATATCTGGTGATATCTCGGGTGCTATTACAGATAGCGCAATAAATCAAAGTGCATTGTCTCTAGGAGGCCCTGGCGCATAAATCTGGGCAGCGGCAAAGAATTCGGACCACCAGGGGCCGAGAAAACCACCGTCTCATGCGGCCGGACACTCAGGGTCAGGGGAAAATCCAATATATATCTGGTGATATCTCGGGTGCTATTAGAGATAGCGCAATAAATCAAAGTGCATTGTCTGTAGGAGGCCTTGGCGCATGAATCTGGGCAGCGGGGACGACTTCGGACCACCAGGGGCCGAGAAAACCACAGTCTCATGGGGCCAGACACTCAGGGTCAGGGGAAAATCCAATATATATCTGGTGATATCTCGGGTGCTATTAGAGATAGCGCAATAAATCAAACTGCATTGTCTGTAGGAGGCCTTGGCGCATGAATCTGGGCAGCCTGGACGACTTCGGACCACCAGGGGCCGAGAAAACCACAGTCTCATGGGGCCGGACACTCAGGTTCAGAGAAAAATCCAATATATATCTGGTGATATCTCGGGTGCTATTAGAGATAGCGCAATAAACCAAAGTGAATTATCTGCAGGGGGCCCTGGCGCATGAATCTGTGCAGCGGCAACGACCTCGGACCACCAGGGGCCGAGAAAATCACCGTCTCATGGGTCCGGACACTCAGGGTCAGGGGAAAATCCAATATATATCTGGTGATATCTCGGGTGCTATTACAGATAGCGCAATAAATCAAAGTGCATTGTCTCTAGGAGGCCCTGTCGCATAAATCTGGGCAGCGGCAAAGAATTCGGACCACCAGGGGCCGAGAAAACCACCGTCTCATGCGGCCGGACACTCAGGGTCAGGGGAAAATCCAATATATATCTGGTGATATCTCGGGTGCTATTAGAGATAGCGCAATAAATCAAAGTGCATTGTCTGTAGGAGGCCTTGGCGCATGAATCTGGGCAGCGGGGACGACTTCGGACCACCAGGGGCCGAGAAAACCACAGTCTCATGGGGCCGGACACTCAGGGTCAGGGGAAAATCCAATATATATCTGGTGATATCTCGGGTGCTATTAGAGATAGCGCAATAAACCAAAGTGAATTATCTGCAGGGGGCCCCGGCGCATGAATCTGTGCAGCGGCAACGACCTCGGACCACCAGGGGCCGAGAAAATCACCGTCTCATGGGTCCGGACACTCAGGGTCAGGGGAAAATCCAATATATATCTGGTGATATCTCGGGTGCTATTACAGATAGCGCAATAAATCAAAGTGCATTGTCTCTAGGAGGCCCTGGCGCATAAATCTGGGCAGCGGCAAAGAATTCGGACCACCAGGGGCCGAGAAAACCACCGTCTCATGCGGCCGGACACTCAGGGTCAGGGGAAAATCCAATATATATCTGGTGATATCTCGGGTGCTATTAGAGATAGCGCAATAAATCAAAGTGCATTGTCTGTAGGAGGCCTTGGCGCATGAATCTGGGCAGCGGGGACGACTTCGGACCACCAGGGGCCGAGAAAACCACAGTCTCATGGGGCCGGACACTCAGGTTCAGGGAAAAATCCAATATATATCTGGTGATATCTCGCGTGCTATTAGAGATAGCGCAATAAACCAAAGTGAATTATCTGCAGGGGGCCCTGGCGCATGAATCTGTGCAGCAGGAACGACCTCGGACCGGCAGGGACCGAGAAAACCACCGTCTCATGGGGTCGGACACTCAGGGTCAAGGAAAAATCCAATATATATCTGGTGATATCTCGGGTGCTATTACAGATAGCGCAATAAATCAAAGTGCATTGTCTGTAGGAGGCCCTGGCGCATGAATCTGTGCTGCGGGATCGACCTCGGACCACCAGGGGCCGAGAATATCACCGTCCCATGGGGCCGGACTGTCAGGGTCAGGGAAAAATCCAATATATATCTGGTGATATCTCGGGTGCTATTCGAGATAGCGCAATAAACGAAAGTGAATTATCTGCAGGGGCCCTGGCGCATGAATCTGGGCAGCGGGAACCACCTCGGACCACCAGGGGCCGAGAAAACCACAGTCTCATGGTGCCGGACACTCAGGGTCAGGGGAAAATCCAATATATCTCTGGTGATATCTCGGGTGTTATTAGAGATAGCGCAATAAACCAAAGTGAATTATCTGCAGGAGGCCCTGGCGCAAGCATCTGTGCAGCGGGAACGACCTCGGACCACCAGGGGCCGAGAAAACCACAGTCTCATGGGGCCGGACACTCAGGGTCAGGGAAAAATCCAGCATATATCTGGTGATATCTCGGGTGCTATTAGAGATAGCGCAATAAACCAAAGTGAATTATCTGCCGGAGGCCCTGGCGCATGAATCTGGGCAGCGGGAACCACCTCGGACCACCAGGGGCCGAGAAAACCACAGTCTCATGGGGCCAGACACTCAGGGTCAGGGGAAAATCCAATATATATCTGGTGATATCTCGGGTGCTATTAGAGATAGCGCAATAAATCAAACTGCATTGTCTGTAGGAGGCCTTGGCGCATGAATCTGGGCAGCGGGGACGACTTCGGACCACCAGGGGCCGAGAAAACCACAGTCTCATGGGGCCGGACACTCAGGTTCAGGGAAAAATCCAATATATATCTAGTGATATCTCGGCTGCTATTAGAGATAGCGCAATAAATCAAAGTGAATTATCTGCAGGAGGCCCTGGCGCATGAATCTGTGCAGCGGGAACGACCTCGGACCACCAGGGGCCGAGAAAACCACCGTCTCATGGGGCCGGACACTCAGGGTCAGGGATAAATCCAATATATATCTGGTGATATCTCGGGTGCTATTACAGATAGCGCAATAAATCATAGTGCATTGTCTGTAGGAGGCCCTGCCGCATGAATCTGGGCAGCGGGAACGACCTCGGACCACCAGGGGCCGAGAAAACCACAGTCTCATGCGGCCGGACACTCAGGGTCAGGGGAAAATCCAATATATGTCTGGTGATATCTCGGGTGCTGTTAGAGATAGCGCAATAAATCAAAGTGCATTGTCCGTAGGAGGCCCTTGCGTATGAATCTGTGCCGCAGGAACGACATCGGACCACCAGGGGCCGAGAAAAGTACAGATTTTCGGTATCCGTCACACAATGTCATGTAAAAATCCAGCATATATCTGGTGATATCTCGGGTTCTATTACAGATAGCGCGCTAAATCAAAGTGCATTGTCTGCAGGAGGCCCTGGCGCATGATTCTGTGAAGCAGGAACGACCTCGGCCCTCCAGGGGCCGAGACACTTACAGATTTTCGGTGTCCGTCACCCAAAGTCATGCAAAAATCCAGTATATATATGGTGCTATCTCGGGTGCTATTACAGATAGCGCAATAAATCAAAGTGCATTGTCTGTATGAGGCCGTAGCGCATGAATCTGGGCAGCGGGAACGACCTCGGACCACCAGGGGCCGAGAAAACCACCGTCTCATGGGGCCGGACACTCAGGGTCAGGGAAAAATCCAATATATATCTGGTGATATCTCGGGTGCTATTACAGATAGCGCAATAAATCAAAGTGCATTGTCTGTAGGAGGCCCTGGTGCATGACTCTGTGCAGCGGGAACGACCTCGGACCACCAGGGGCCGAGAAATCCACAGTCTCATGGGGCCGGACACTCAGGGTCAGGGGAAAATCCAATATATATCTGGTGATATCTCGGGTGCTGTTAGAGATAGCGCAATAAACCAAAGTGAATTATCTGCAGAAGACCCTGGCGCATGCATCTGTGCAGCGGCAACGACCTAGGACCACCAGGGGCCGAGAAAACCACCGTCTCATGGGGCCGGACACTCAGGGTCAGGGAAAAATCCAATATATATCTGGTGATATCTCGGGTGCAATTAGAGATAGCGAAATAAATCAAAGTGCATTGTCTGCAGGAGGCCCTGGCGCATGAATCTGTGCAGTGGGAAAGACCTCGGACCACGAGGGACCGAGAAAACCATCGACACATGGGGCCGGACTGTCTGGGTCAAGGAAAAATCCAATATATATCTGGTGATATCTCGGGTGCTATTAGAGATAGCGCAATAAACGAAAGTGCATTGTCTGCATGAGGCCGAGGCGCATGAATGTGTGCAGCGGGATCGACCTCGGACCACCAGGGGCCGAGAAAACGACCGTCTCATGGGGCCGTACTGTCAGGGTCAGGGGAAAATCCAATATATATCTGGTGATATCTCGGGTGCTATTAGAGATAGCGCAATAAACCAAAGTGAATTATCTGCAGGAGGCCCTGGCGCATGCATCTGTGCAGCGGGAACGACCTCGGACCACCAGGAGCCGAGAAAACCACAGTCTCATGGGGCCGGACACTCAGGGACAGGGAAAAATCCAATATATATCTGGTGATATCTCGGGTGCTATTCCAGATAGCCCAATAAATCAAAGTGCATTGTCTGTCGGAGGCCCTGGCGCATGAATCTGTGCAGCGGGAACGGCCTCGGACCGCCAGGGGCCGAGAAAACTACCGTCACATGTGGCTGGACAATCAGGGTCAGGGAAAAATCCAATATATATCTGGTGATACCTCGGGTGCTATGAGAGATAGCGCAATAAACCAAAGTGCATTGTCTGCAAGAGGCCGAGGCGCAGGAATGTGTGCAGCGGGATCGACCTCGGACCACCAGGGGCCGAGAAAACCACCGTCTCATGGGGCCGTACTGTCAGGGTCAGGGAAAACTCCAATATATATCTGGTGATATCTCGGGTGCTATTAGATATAGCGCAATAAGTCAAAGTGCATTGTCTGTAGGAGAACCTGGCGCATGAATCTGTGCAGCGGGATCGACCTCGGACCACGAGGGACCGAGAAAAACAGCGACACATGGGGCCGGACTGTCAGGGACAAGGAAAAATCCAATATATATCTGGTGATATCTCGGGTGCTATTAGAGATAGCGCAATAGATCAAAGTGCATTGTCAGTAGGAGGCCCTGGCGCATGAATCTGTGCAGCGGGAACGACCTCGGACCACCAGGGGCCGAGAAAACTACCGTCACATGTGGCTGGACACTCAGGGTCAGGGAAAAATCCAATATATATCTGGTGATACCTCGGGTGCTATGAGAGATAGCGCAATAAACCAAAGTGCATTGTCTGCAAGAGGCCGAGGCGCATAAATCTGTGCAGCGGGAAGGACCTCGGACCACCAGGGGCCGAGAAAACCACCGTCTCATGGGGCCGGACACTCAGGGTCAGGGAAAAATCCATTATATATCTGGTGATATCTCGGGTGCCATTACAGATAGCGCTATAAATCAAAGTGCATTGTCTGTAGGATGCCCTGGCGCATGAATCTGTGCAGCGGGATCGACCTCGGACCACCAGGGGCCGAGAAAACCTCAGTCTCATGGGGCCGGACACTCAGGGTCAGGGGAAAATCCAATATATATATCGTGATATCTCGGGTGCTATTAGAGATAGCGCAATAAACCAAAGTGAATTATCTGCAGGAGGCCCTGGTGCATGAATATGTGCAGCCGGAACGACCTCGGACCACCAGGGGTCGAGAAAACCACCGAAACATGGGGCCGGGCACTCAGGGTCAGGGAAAAATACAATATATATCTGGTGATATCTCGGGTGCTATTAGAGATAGCGCAATAAAACAAAGTGAATTATCTGCAGGAGGACCTGGCGCATGAATCTGTGCAGCGCGATCGACCTCGGACCACCAGGGGCCGAGAAAACCACCGAAACATGGGGCCGGATTGTCAGGGTCAAGGAAAAATCCAATATATGTCTGGTGATATCTCGGGTGCTATTAGAGATAGCGCAATACATCAAAGTGCATTGTCTGTAGGAGGCCCTGGCGCATGAATCTGTGCTGCGGGAACGACCTCGGACCACCAGGGGCCGAGAAAACAACCGTCTCATGGAGTCGGACGCTCAGGGTCAGGGAAAAATCCAATATATATCTGGAGATATCTCGGGTGCTATTACAGATAGCGCAATAAATCCCAGTGCATTGTCTGTAGGAGGCCCTGGCGCATGAATCTGTGCAGTGGGATCGACCTCGGACCACCAGGGTCCGAGAAAATCACCGTCTCATGGGGCCGGACTGTCAGGGTCAGGGGAAAATCCAATATATATATGGTGATATCTCGGGTGCTATTACAGATAGATCAATAAACCAAAGCGAATTGTCTGCAGGAAGCCCTGGCGCATGAATCTGTTCAGCGGGATCGACATCGGACCACGAGGGATCGAGAAAACCATCGACACATGGGGCCGGACTGTCAGGGTCAGGGAACACTCCAATATATATCTGGTGATATCTCGGGTGCTATTAGATATAGCGCAATAAATCAAAGTGCATTGTATGTAGGAGAACCTGGCGCATGAATCTGTCCAGCGGGATCGACCTCGGACCACGAGGGACCGAGAAAAACAGCGACACATGGGGCCGGACTGTCAGGGTCAAGGAAAAATCCAATATATATCTGGTGATATCTCGGGTGCTATTAGAGATAGCGCAATACATCAAAGTGCATTGTCTGTAGGAGGCCCTGGCGCATGAATCTGTGCAGCGGGAACGACCTCGGACAACCAGGGGCCGAGAAAACCACCGTCTCATGGGGCCGGACACTCAGGGTCAGGGAAAAATCCAATATATATCTGGTGATATCTCGGGTGCTATTAGGGACAGCGCAATAAATCAAAGTGCATTGTCTGTAGGAGGCCCTGGCGCATGAATCTGTGCAGCGGGAACGACCTCGGACCACCATGGCCGAGAAAACCACAGTCTCATGGGGCCGGACACTCAGGGTCAGGGGAAAATCCAATATAGATCTGGTGATATCACGGGTGCTACTAGAGATGGCGCAATAAACCAAAGTGGATTATCTGCAGGAGGCCCTGGCGCATGAATCTGTGCAGCGAGAACGACCTCAGACCACCAGGGGCCGAGAGAACCACAGTCTCATGGGGCCGGACACACAGGGTCAGGGGAAAATCCAATATATATCTGGTGATATCTCGGGTGCTATTAGAGATAGCGCAATAAACCAAAGTGAATTATCTGCAGGAGGCCCTGGCGCATGCATCTGTGCAGCGGGAAGGACCTCGCACCACCAGGGGCCGAGAAAACCACCGTCTCATGGGGCCGGACACTCAGGGTCAGGGAAAAATCCATTATATATCTGGTGATATCTCGGGTGCTATTACAGATAGCGCAATAAATCAAAGTGCGTTGTCTGTAGGAGGCCCTGGCGCATGAACGTGTGCAGCGGGATCGACCTCGGACCACCAGGGGCCGAGAAAACCACCGCCTCATGGGGCCGTAATGTCAGGGTCAGGGAAAAATCCAATATATATCTGGTGATATCTCGGTTTCTATTAGAGCTAGCGCAATAAACCAAAGTGAATTATCTGCAGGAGGCCCTGGCGCATAAATCTGTGCAGCGGAAACGACCTCGGACGACCAGGGGCCGAGAAAACCACCGTCTCATGGGGCCGGACACTCAGGGTCAGGGAAAAATCCATTATATATCTGGTGATATCTCGGGTGCTATTACAGATAGCCCAATAAATCAAGGTGCATTGTCTGTAGGAGGACCTGGTGCATGAATCTGTGCAGCGGGATCGACCTCGGACCACCAGGGGCCGAGAAAACCACAGTCTCATGGGGCCGGACACTCAGGGTCAGGGGAAAATCCAATATATATATGGTGATATCTCGGGTGCTATTAGAGATAGCGCAATAAACCAAAGTGAATTATCTGCAGGAGGCCCTGGTGCATGAATATGTGCAGCGGGAACGACCTCCGACCACCAGGGGCCGAGAAAACTCCCGTCTCATGGGGCCGGACACTCAGGGTCAGGGAAAAATCCATTATATATCTGGTGATATCTCGGGTGCTATTACAGATAGCGCAATAAATCAAAGTGCATTGTCTGTAGGATGCCCTGGCGCATGAATCTGTGCAGCGGGCACGACCTCGGACCACCAGGGGCCGAGAACACCACAGTGTCATGGGGCCGGACACTCAGGGTCAGGGGAAAATCCAATATATATATCGTGATATCTCGGGTGCTATTAGAGATAGCGCAATAAACCAAAGCGAATTGTCTGCAGGAAGCCCTGGCGCATGAATCTGTTCAGCGGGATCGACATCGGACCACGAGGGATCGAGAAAACCATCGACACATGGGGCCGGACTGTCAGGGTCAGGGAACACTCCAATATATATCTGGTGATATCTCGGGTGCTATTAGATATAGCGCAATAAATCAAAGTGCATTGTATGTAGGAGAACCTGGCGCATGAATCTGTCCAGCGGGATCGACCTCGGACCACGAGGGACCGAGAAAAACAGCGACACATGGGGCCGGACTGTCAGGGTCCAGGAAAAATCCAATATATATCTGGTGATATCTCGGGTGCTATTAGAGATAGCGCAATACATCAAAGTGCATTGTCTGTAGGAGGCCCTGGCGCATGAATCTGTGCAGCGGGAACGACCTCGGACAACCAGGGGCCGAGAAAACCACCGTCTCATGGGGCCGGACACTCAGGGTCAGGGAAAAATCCAATATATATCTGGTGATATCTCGGGTGCTATTAGGGACAGCGCAATAAATCAAAGTGCATTGTCTGTAGGAGGCCCTGGCGCATGAATCTGTGCAGCGGGAACGACCTCGGACCACCATGGCCGAGAAAACCACAGTCTCATGGGGCCGGACACTCAGGGTCAGGGGAAAATCCAATATAGATCTGGTGATATCTCGGGTGCTACTAGAGATGGCGCAATAAACCAAAGTGAATTATCTGCAGGAGGCCCTGGCGCATGAATCTGTGCAGCGAGAACGACCTCAGACCACCAGGGGCCGAGAGAACCACAGTCTCATGGGGCCGGACACACAGGGTCAGGGGAAAATCCAATATATATCTGGTGATATCTCGGGTGCTATTAGAGATAGCGCAATAAACCAAAGTGAATTATCTGCAGGAGGCCCTGGCGCATGCATCTGTGCAGCGGGAACGACCTCGGACCACCAGGGGCCGAGAAAACCACCGTCTCATGGAGCCGGACACTCAGGGTCAGGGAAAAATCCAATATATATCTGGTGATATCTCGGGTGCTATTAGAGATAGCGCAATAAACCAAAGTGATTTGTCTGTAGGAAGCCCTGGCGCATGAATCTGGCCAGCGGGAACGACCTCGGACCACCAGGGGCCGAGAAAACCACCTTCTCATGGGGCCGGACACTCAGGGTCAGGGAAAAATCCAATATATATCTGGTGATATCTCGGGTGCAATTAGAGATAGCGAAATAAATCAAAGTGCATTGTCTGCAGGAGGCCCTGGCGCATGAATCTGTACAGTGGGAAAGACCTCGGACCACCTGGGGCCGAGAAAACCGCCGTCTCATGGGGCCGGGCACTCAGGGACAGGGAAAAATCCAATATATATCTGGTGATATCTCGGGTGCTATTAGAGATAGCGCCATAAATCTAACTGTATTGTCTGTAAGAGGCACTGGCGCATGAATCTGTGCAGCGGGAACGACTTCGGACCACCAGGGGCCGAGAAAACCACCGTCTCATGAGGTAGGACTGTCAGGGTCAGGGAAAAATCCAATATATATCTGGTGATATCTCGGGTGCTATTAGAGATAGCGAAAGAAATCAAAGTGCATTGTCTGCAGGAGGCCCTGGCGCATGAATCTGTGCTGCGGGAACGACCTCGGACCACCAGGGGCCGAGAAAACCACCGTCTCATGGGGCCGGACGCTCATGGTCAGGGAAGAATCCAATATATATCTGGTGATATCTCGGGAGCTATTACAGATAGCGCAATAACTCAAAGTGCATTGTCTGTAGGAGGCCCTGGCGCATGAGTCTGTGCAGCGGGAACGACCTCGGACCACCAGGGGCCGAGAAAACCGCAGTCCCATGGGGCCGGTCACTCAGGGTCAGGGGAATATCCAATATATATCTGGTGATATCTCGGGTGCTATTAGAGATAGCGCAATAAATCAAAGTGCATTGTCTGTAGGAGGCCCTGGCGCATGAATCTGTGCAGCGGGGTCGACCTCGGACCACCAGGGTCCGAGAAAATCACCGTCTCATGGGGACGGGCTGTCAGGGTCAGGGAAAAATCCAATATATATCTGGTGATATCTCGGGTGCTATTATGGGTAGCGCAATAAATCAAAGTGCGTTGTCTGTAGGAGGCCCTGGCGCATGAACGTGTGCAGCGGGATCGACCTCGGACCACCAGGGGCCGAGAAAACCACCGCCTCATGGGGCCGTAATGTCAGGGTCAGGGAAAAATCCAATATATATCTGGTGATATCTCGGTTTCTATTAGAGCTAGCGCAATAAACCAAAGTGAATTATCTGCAGGAGGCCCTGGCGCATAAATCTGTGCAGCGGAAACGACCTCGGACGACCAGGGGCCGAGAAAACCACCGTCTCATGGGGCCGGACACTCAGGGTCAGGGAAAAATCCATTATATATCTGGTGATATCTCGGGTGCTATTACAGATAGCCCAATAAATCAAGGTGCATTGTCTGTAGGAGGACCTGGTGCATGAATCTGTGCAGCGGGATCGACCTCGGACCACCAGGGGCCGAGAAAACCACAGTCTCATGGGGCCGGACACTCAGGGTCAGGGGAAAATCCAATATATATATGGTGATATCTCGGGTGCTATTAGAGATAGCGCAATAAACCAAAGTGAATTATCTGCAGGAGGCCCTGGTGCATGAATATGTGCAGCGGGAACGACCTCCGACCACCAGGGGCCGAGAAAACTCCCGTCTCATGGGGCCGGACACTCAGGGTCAGGGAAAAATCCATTATATATCTGGTGATATCTCGGGTGCTATTACAGATAGCGCAATAAATCAAAGTGCATTGTCTGTAGGATGCCCTGGCGCATGAATCTGTGCAGCGGGCACGACCTCGGACCACCAGGGGCCGAGAACACCACAGTGTCATGGGGCCGGACACTCAGGGTCAGGGGAAAATCCAATATATATATCGTGATATCTCGGGTGCTATTAGAGATAGCGCAATAAACCAAAGCGAATTGTCTGCAGGAAGCCCTGGCGCATGAATCTGTTCAGCGGGATCGACATCGGACCACGAGGGATCGAGAAAACCATCGACACATGGGGCCGGACTGTCAGGGTCAGGGAACACTCCAATATATATCTGGTGATATCTCGGGTGCTATTAGATATAGCGCAATAAATCAAAGTGCATTGTCTGTAGGAGGCCCTGGCGCATGAATCTGTGCAGCGGGAACGACCTCGGACCACCATGGCCGAGAAAACCACAGTCTCATGGGGCCGGACACTCAGGGTCAGGGGAAAATCCAATATAGATCTGGTGATATCTCGGGTGCTACTAGAGATGGCGCAATAAACCAAAGTGAATTATCTGCAGGAGGCCCTGGCGCATGAATCTGTGCAGCGAGAACGACCTCAGACCACCAGGGGCCGAGAGAACCACAGTCTCATGGGGCCGGACACACAGGGTCAGGGGAAAATCCAATATATATCTGGTGATATCTCGGGTGCTATTAGAGATAGCGCAATAAACCAAAGTGAATTATCTGCAGGAGGCCCTGGCGCATGCATCTGTGCAGCGGGAACGACCTCGGACCACCAGGGGCCGAGAAAACCACCGTCTCATGGAGCCGGACACTCAGGGTCAGGGAAAAATCCAATATATATCTGGTGATATCTCGGGTGCTATTAGAGATAGCGCAATAAACCAAAGTGATTTGTCTGTAGGAAGCCCTGGCGCATGAATCTGGCCAGCGGGAACGACCTCGGACCACCAGGGGCCGAGAAAACCACCTTCTCATGGGGCCGGACACTCAGGGTCAGGGAAAAATCCAATATATATCTGGTGATATCTCGGGTGCAATTAGAGATAGCGAAATAAATCAAAGTGCATTGTCTGCAGGAGGCCCTGGCGCATGAATCTGTACAGTGGGAAAGACCTCGGACCACCTGGGGCCGAGAAAACCGCCGTCTCATGGGGCCGGGCACTCAGGGACAGGGAAAAATCCAATATATATCTGGTGATATCTCGGGTGCTATTAGAGATAGCGCCATAAATCTAACTGTATTGTCTGTAAGAGGCACTGGCGCATGAATCTGTGCAGCGGGAACGACTTCGGACCACCAGGGGCCGAGAAAACCACCGTCTCATGAGGTAGGACTGTCAGGGTCAGGGAAAAATCCAATATATATCTGGTGATATCTCGGGTGCTATTAGAGATAGCGAAAGAAATCAAAGTGCATTGTCTGCAGGAGGCCCTGGCGCATGAATCTGTGCTGCGGGAACGACCTCGGACCACCAGGGGCCGAGAAAACCACCGTCTCATGGGGCCGGACGCTCATGGTCAGGGAAGAATCCAATATATATCTGGTGATATCTCGGGAGCTATTACAGATAGCGCAATAACTCAAAGTGCATTGTCTGTAGGAGGCCCTGGCGCATGAATCTGTGCAGCGGGATCGACCTCGGACCACCAGGGTCCGAGAAAATCACCGTCTCATGGGGACGGGCTGTCAGGGTCAGGGAAAAATCCAATATATATCTGGTGATATCTCGGGTGCTATTATGGGTAGCGCAATAAATCAAAGTGCGTTGTCTGTAGGAGGCCCTGGCGCATGAACGTGTGCAGCGGGATCGACCTCGGACCACCAGGGGCCGAGAAAACCACCGTCTCATGGGGCCGTAATGTCAGGGTCAGGGAAAAATCCAATATATATCTGGTGATATCTCGGTTGCTATTAGAGCTAGCGCAATAAACCAAAGTGAATTATCTGCAGGAGGCCCTGGCGCATAAATCTGTGCAGCGGGAACGACCTCGGACGACCAGGAGCCGAGAAAACAACAGTCTCATGGGGCCGGAGGCTCAGGGTCAGGGAAAAATCCAATATATATCAGGTGATATCTCGGGTGCTATTAGAGGTATCGCAATAAACCAAATTGCATTGTCTGTAGGATGCCCTGGCGCATGAATCTGTGCAGCGGGAACAACCTCGGACCACAAGGGGCCGAGAAAACCACCGTCTCATGGGGCCGGATACTCAGGGTCAGGGAAAAATCTAATATATATCTGGTGATATCTCGGGTGCTATTAGAGATAGCGAAAGAAATCAAAGTGCATTGTCTGCAGGAGGCCCTGGCGCATGAATCTGTGCAGCGGGATCGACCTCGGACCACCAGAGTCCGAGAAAATCACCGTCTCATGGGGACGGGCTGTCAGGGTCAGGGAAAAATCCAATATATATCTGGTGATATCTCGGGTGCTATTATGGGTAGCGCAATAAATCAAAGTGCATTGTCTGTAGGAGGCCCTGGCGCATGAACGTGTGCAGCGGGATCGACCTCGGACCACCAGGGGCCGAGAAAACCACCGTCTCATGGGGCCGGACACTCAGGGTCAGGGAAAAATCCATTATATATCTGGTGATATCACGGGTGCTATTACAGATAGCCGAATAAATCAAGGTGCATTGTCTGTAGGAGGCCCTGGCGCATAAATCTGTGCAGCGGGAACGACCTCGGACGACCAGGAGCCGAGAAAACAACAGTCTCATGGGGCCGGAGGCTCAGGGTCAGGGAAAAATCCAATATATATCAGGTGATATCTCGGGTGCTATTAGAGGTATCGCAATAAACCAAATTGCATTGTCTGTAGGATGCCCTGGCGCATGAATCTGTGCAGCGGGAACAACCTCGGACCACAAGGGGCCGAGAAAACCACCGTCTCATGGGGCCGGATACTCAGGGTCAGGGAAAAATCTAATATATATCTGGTGATATCTCGGGTGCTATTAGAGATAGCGAAAGAAATCAAAGTGCATTGTCTGCAGGAGGCCCTGGCGCATGAATCTGTGCAGCGGGATCGACCTCGGACCACCAGAGTCCGAGAAAATCACCGTCTCATGGGGACGGGCTGTCAGGGTCAGGGAAAAATCCAATATATATCTGGTGATATCTCGGGTGCTATTATGGGTAGCGCAATAAATCAAAGTGCATTGTCTGTAGGAGGCCCTGGCGCATGAACGTGTGCAGCGGGATCGACCTCGGACCACCAGGGGCCGAGAAAACCACCGTCTCATGGGGCCGGACACTCAGGGTCAGGGAAAAATCCATTATATATCTGGTGATATCACGGGTGCTATTACAGATAGCCGAATAAATCAAGGTGCATTGTCTGTAGGAGGACCTGGTGCATGAATCTGTGCAGCGGGATCGACCTCGGACCACCAGGGGCCGAGAAAACCACAGTCTCATGGGGCCGGACACTCAGGGTCAGGGGAAAATCCAATATATATATGGTGATATCACGGGTGCTATTACAGATAGCCCAATAAATCAAGGTGCATTGTCTGTAGGAGGCCCTGGCGCATGAACGTGTGCAGCGGGATCGACCTCGGACCACCAGGGGCCGAGAAAACCACCGTCTCATGGGGCCGGACACTCAGGGTCAGGGAAAAATCCATTATATATCTGGTGATATCTCGGTTGCTATTAGAGCTAGCGCAATAAACCAAAGTGAATTATCTGCAGGAGGCCCTGGCGCATAAATCTGTGCAGCGGGAACGACCTCGGACGACCAGGGGCCGAGAAAACCACCGTCTCATGGGGCCGGACACTCAGGTTCAGGGAAAAATCCATTATATATCTGGTGATATCACGGGTGCTATTACAGATAGCCCAATAAATCAAGGTGCATTGTCTGTAGGAGGACCTGGTGCATGAATCTGTGCAGCGGGATCGACCTCGGACCACCAGGGGCCGAGAAAACCACAGTCTCATGGGGCCGGACACTCAGGGTCAGGGGAAAATCCAATATATATATGGTGATATCTCGGGTGCTATTAGAGATAGCGCAATAAACCAAAGTGAATTATCTGCAGGAGGCCCTGGTGCATGAATATGTGCAGCGGGAAAGACCTTGGACCACCAGGGGTCGAGAAAACCACCGAAACATGGGGCCGGGCACTCAGGGTCAGGGAAAAATACAATATATATCTGGTGATACCTCGGGTGCTATTAGAGATAGCGCAATAAACCAAAGTGAATTATCTGCAGGAGGCCCTGGTGCATGAATATGTGCAGCGGAACGACCTCGGACCACCAGGGGCCGAGAAAACCACCGTCTCATGGGGCCGGACACTCAGGGTCAGGGAATAATCAAATATATATCCGGTGATATCTCGGGGGCGATTAGAGATGGCGCAATAAATCAAAGTGAATTATATGCAGGGGGCCCTGGCGCATGCATCTGTGCAGCCGGAACGACCTCGGACCACCAGGGGACGAGAAAACCAGAGTCTCATGGGGCCGGACCCTCAGGGTCAGGGGAAAATCCAATATAAATCTGGTGATATCTCGGCTGCTATTAGAGATAGCGCAATAAACCAAAGTGAATTATCTGCAGGAGGCCCTGGCGCATGAATCTGTGCAGCGGAACGACCTCGGACCACCAGGGGCCGCGAAAACCACCGTCTCATGAGGCCGGACACTCAGGGTCAGGGAAAAATCCAATATATATCTGGTGATATCTCGGGTGCTATTAGAGATAGCGCAATAAACCAAAGTGAATTATCTGCAGGAGGCCCTGGCGCATGCATCTGTGCAGCGGGAACGACCTCGGACCACCAGGGGCCCATAAAACCACCATCTCTTTGGGCCGGACACTCAGGGTCAGGGGAAAATCCAATATATATCTGGTGATATCTCGGGTGCTATTACAGATAGCGCAATAAATCAAAGTGCATTGTCTGTAGGAGGCATTGGCGCATGAATCTGTGCAGCGGGATCGACCTCGGGCCACGAGGGGCCGAGAAAACCACCGTCTCATGGGGCTGGACACTCCGGGTCAGGGGAAAATCCAATATATATCTGGTGATATCTCGGGTGCTATTAGAGATAGCGCAATAAATCAAAGTGCATTGTCTGCAGGAGGCCCTGGCGCATGAATCTGTGCAGCGGGAACGACCTCGGACAACCAGGGGCCGAGAACACCACGGTCTCATGGGGTCGGACACTCTGGGTCAGGGAAAAATCCAATATATATCTGGTGATATCTCGGGTGCTATTACAGATAGCGCAATAAACCAAAGTGCATTATCTGCAGGAGGCACTGGCGCATGAATCTGTGCAGCGGGATCGACCTCGGACCACCAGGGGCCGAGAAAATCACCGTCTCATGGGGCCGAACTGTCAGGGTCAGGGCAAAATCCAATATATTTCTGGTGATATCTCGGGTGCTATTACAGATAGCGCAATAAATCAAAGTGCATTGTCTGTAGGAGGCCCTGCCGCATGAATCTGTGCAGCGGGATCGACCTCGGACCACCAGGGGCCGAGAAAACCACCGACACATGGGGCCGGAAACTCAGGGTCGGGGAAAAATTCTATATATATCTGGTGATATCTCGGGTGCTATTACAGATAGCGCAATAAATCAAAGAGCATTGTCTGTAGGAGGCACTGGCGCATGAATCTCTACAGCGGGAACGTCCTCGGACCACCAGGGGCCGAGGAAACAACCGACACATGGGGCCGGACTGTCAGGGTCAGTTAAAAATCCAATATATATCAGGTGATATCTCGGGTGCTATTACAGAAAGCGCAATAAATCAAAGAGCATTGTCTGTAGGAAGCCCTGGCGCATGAATCCGTGCAGCGGGAGCGACCTCGGACCACCAGGGGGCGAGAAAATTACCGTCTCATGGGGCCGGACACTCAGGGTCAGGGAAAAATCCAATATATATCTGGTGATATCTCGGGTGCTATTACAGATAGCGCAATAAATCAAAATGCATTGTCTGTAGGAAGCCCTGGCGCATGAATCTGTCTAGCGGGAACGACCTCGGACCACCGGGGACCGAGAAAACCACCGTCTCATGGGGCCGGTCACTCAGGGTCAGGGAAAAATCCAGGATGTATCTGATGATATCTCGGGTGCTATTAGAGATAGCGCGATATATCAAAGTGCATTGTCTGTGAGTGGCACTGGCGAATGAATCTGTACAGCGGGAACGACCACGGACCACCAGGGGCCGAGAAAACCACCGCCTCATGGGGTCGGACTGTCAGGGTCAGGGATAAATCCAATATATATCTGGTGATATCTCGGGTGCTATTAGAGATAGCGCAATAAATCAAAGTGCATTGTCTGCAGGAGGACCTAGCGCACGAATATGTTCAGCTGGAACGACCTGGGACCACCAGGGTCCGAGAAAACCACCGACACATGGGGCCGGACTGTCAGGGTCAGAGAAAAATCCAATATATATCTGGTGATATCTCGGGTGCTATTACAGATAGTGCAATAAGTCAAAGTGAATTTTCTGTAGGGGGACCTGGCGCATGAATCTGTGCAGCGTGATCGACCTCGGACCACGAGGGACCGAGAAAACCATCGACACATGGGGCCGGACTGTCAGGGACGGGGAAAAATCCAATATATATCTGGTGATATCTCGGGGGCTATTACAGATAGCGCAAAAAATCAAAGTGCATTGTCTGCAGGAGGCCCTGGCGCATGAATCTGTGCAGCGGGAACGACCTCGGACCACCAGGGGCCGAGAAAATCACCGACACATGGGGCCGGACACTCATGGTCGGGGAAGAATCCAATATATATCTGGTGATATCTCGGGGGCTATTACAGATAGTGCAATAAATCGAAGTGAATTATCTGTAGGGGGACCTGGCGCATGAGTCTGTGGAGCGGGAACGACCGCGGACCACCGGGGGCCGAGAAAACCACCGTCTCATGGGGCTGGACACTCCGGGTCAGGGGAAAATCCAATATATATATGGTGATATCTCGGGTGCCATTAGAGATAGCGCCATAAACCAAAGTGAATTATCTGCAGGAGTCCCTGGCGCATGCATCTGTGCAGCGGGAACGACCTCGGACCACCAGGGGCCGAGAAAATCACAGTCTCATGGTGCCGGACACTCAGGGTCAGGGGAAAATCCAATATATATCTGGTGATATCTCGGGTGCTATAAGAGATAGCGCCATAAACCAAAGTGAATTATCTGCAGGTGTCCCTGGCGCATGAATCTGTGCTGCGGGAACGACCTCGGACCACCATGGGCCGCGAAAACCACAGTCTCCTGGGGCCGGACACTCAGGGTCAGGGCAAAATCCAATATATATCTGGTGATATCTCGGGTGCTATTACAGATAGCGCAATAAATCAAAGTGCATTGTCTGCAGGAGGCCCTGGCGCATGAATCTGTGCAGCGGGATCGACCTCGGACCACCAGGGGTCGAGAAAACCACCGTCTCGTGGGGCCGGACAATCAGAGTCAGGGGAAAATCCAATATATATGGTGATATCTCGGGTGCTATTACAGATAGCGCAATAAATCAAAGTGCATTGTCTGCAGGAGGCCCTAGCGCATGAATCTGTGCAGCGGGAACGACCTCGGACCACGAGGTGCCGAGAAAATCACCGTCTCATGGGGCCGGACTGTCAGGGTCAGGGAAAAATCCAATATATATCTGGTGATATCTCGGGTGCTACTACAGATAGCGCAATAAATCAAAGTGCATTGTCTGTAGGAGGCCCTGGCGCATGAATCTGTGCAGCGGGAACGACCTCGGACCACCAGGGGCCGAGAAAACTACCGTCTCATGGGGCCGGACACTCAGGGTCACGGAAAAATCCAATATATATCTGGTGATATCTCGGGTGGTAGTAGAGATAGCGCAATAAATCAAAGTGCATTGTCTGTAGGAGGCCATGGCGCATGATTCTGTGCAGCGGGATCGACCTCGGACCACCAGGGACCGAGAAAACCACAGTCTCCTGGGGCCGGACACTCAGGGTCAGGGCAAAATCCAATATATATCTGGTGATATCTCGGGTGCTATTACAGATAGCGCAATAAATCAAAGTGCATTGTCTGTAGGAGGCCCTGGCGCATGAATCTGTGCAGCGGGATCGACCTCGGACCACCAGGGGCCGAGAAAACCACCGACACATGGGGCCGGACACTCAGGGTCAGGGAAAAATCCAATATATATCTGGTGATATCTCGGGTGCTATTACAGATACCGCAATAAATCAAAGTGCATTGTCTGTAGGAGGCCCTGGCGCATGAATCTCTGCAGCGGAAACGACCTCGGACCACCAGGAGCCGAGAAAACCACCGACACATGGGGCCGGACTGTCAGGGTCAGTTAAAAATCCAATATATATCAGGTGATATCACGGGTGCTATTACAGATAGCGCAATAAATCAAAGTGCATTGTCTGTAGGAGGCCCTGGCGCATGAATCCGTGCAGCGGGAACGACCCCGGACCACCAGGGGGCGAGAAAACTACCGTCTCATGGGGCCGGACACTCAGGGTCAGGGAAAAGTCCAAAATATATCTGGTGATATCTCGGGTGCTATTACAGATACCGCAATAAATCAAAGTGCATTGTCTGCAGGAGGACCTAGCGCATGAATGTATGCAGCGGGAACGACCTCGGACCACCAGGGGCCGAGAAAATCACCGTCTCATGGGGCCGGACACTCAGGGTCAGGGAAAAATCCAATATATATCTGGTCATATCTCGGGTGCTATTAGAGATAGCGCAATAAACCAAAGTGCATTGTCCGCACGAGGCCCTGGCGCATGAATCTGTGCAGCGGGAACGACCTTGGACCACCAGTAGCCGAGAAAATCACCGTCTCATGGGGTCGGACTGTCAGGGTCAGGGATAAATCCAATATATATCTGGTGATATCTCGGGTGCTATTAGAGATAGCGCAATAAACCAAAGTGAATTATCTGCAGGGGGCCCTGGTGCATGAATCTGTGCAGCGGGAACTACCTCGGACCACCAGGGGGCGAGAAAATTTCAGATATTCGGAATCCGTCACCCAAGACCATGTTAAAATCCAATATATATCTGGTGATATCTCGGGTGCTATTAGAGATAGCGCAATAAATCAAAGTGCATTGTCTGCAGGAGGCCCTGGCGCATGAATCTGTGCAGTGCGATCGACCTCGGGCCACGAGGGGCCGAGAAAACCACCGTCTCATGGGGTCGGACGCTCCGGGTCAGGGGAAAATCCAATATATATATGGTGATATCTCGGGTGGTATTATAGATAGCGCAATAAATCAAAGTGCATTGTGTGCAGGAGGCCCTGACGCATGAATCTGTGCAGCTGGAACGACCTGGGACCACCAGGGTCCGAGAAAACCACCGACACATGGGGCCGGTCTGTCAGGGTCAGAGAAGAATCCAATATATATCTGGTGATATCTCGGGTGCTATTACAGATAGTGCAATAAATCAAAGTGAATTATCTGTAGGGGGACCTCGCGCATGAATCTGTGCAGCGGGAACGACCTCGGACCACCAGGGGCCGAGAAAACTACCGCCGCATGGGGCCGGACTGTCAGGGTCAGGGAAAAATCCAATATATATGGTGATATCTCGGGTGCTATTACAGATAGCGCAATAAATCAAAGTGCATTGTCTGTAGGAAGCCCTGGCGCATGAATCTGTGCAGCGTGATCGACCTCGGACCACGAGGGACCGAGAAAACCATCGACACATGGGGCCGGACTGTCAGGGACGGGGAAAAATCCAATATATATCTGGTGATATCTCGGGGGCTATTACAGATAGCGCAAAAAATCAAAGTGCATTGTCTGCAGGAGGCCCTGGCGCATGAATCTGTGCAGCGGGAACGACCTCGGACCACCAGGTGCCGAGAAAACCACCGTCTCATGGGGCCGGACACTCAGGGTCAGGGGAAAATCCAATATATATCTGGTGATATGTCGGGTGCTATTATAGATAGCGCAATAAATAAAAGTGCATTGTCTGCAGGAGGCCCTGGCGCATGAATCTGTGCAGCGGGATCGACCTCGGACCACGAGGGACCGAGAAAACCATCGACACATGGGGCCGGACTGTCAGGGACGGGGAAAAATCCAATATATATCTGGTGATATCTCGGGGGCTATTACAGATAGCGCAAAAAATCAAAGTGCATTGTCTGCAGGAGGCCCTGGCGCATGAATCTGTGCAGCGGGAACGACCTCGGACCACCAGGGGCCGAGAAAATCACCGACACATGGGGCCGGACACTCATGGTCGGGGAAGAATCCAATATATATCTGGTGATATCTCGGGTGCTATTACAGATACCGGAATAAATCAAAGTGCATTGCTGTAGGAGGCCCTGGCGCATGAATCTCTGCAGCGGAAACGACCTCGGACCACCAGGAGCCGAGAAAACCACCGACACATGGGGCCGGACTGTCAGGGTCAGTTAAAAATCCAATATATATCAGGTGATATCACGGGTGCTATTACAGATAGCGCAATAAATCAAAGTGCATTGTCTGTAGGAGGCCCTGGCGCATGAATCCGTGCAGCGGGAACGACCTTGGACCACCAGGAGCCGAGAATACCACCGCCTCATGGGGTCGGACTGTCAGGGTCAGGGATAAATCCAATATATATCTGGTGATATCTCGGGTGCTATTAGAGATAGCGCAATAAACCAAAGTGAATTATCTGCAGGGGGCCCTGGTGCATGAATCTGTGCAGCGGGAACTACCTCGGACCACCAGGGGCCGAGAAAATTTCAGATATTCGGAATCCGTCACCCAAGACCATGTTAAAATCCAATATATATCTGGTGATATCTCGGGTGCTATTAGAGATAGCGCAATAAATCAACGTGCATTGTCTGCAGGAGGCCCTGGCGCATGAATCTGTGCAGCGGGAACGACCTCGGACAACCAGGGGCCGAGAAAACCACCGTCTCATGGGGTCGGACACTCTGGGTCAGGGAAAAATCCAATATATATCTGGTGATATCTCGGGTGCTATTACAGATAGCGCACTAAACCAAAGTGAATTATCTGCAGGGGGCCCTGGCGCATGAATCTGTGCAGCTGGAACGACCTGGGACCACCAGGGGCCGAGAAAACCACCGACACATGGGGCCGGACTGTCAGGGTCAGAGAAAAATCCAATATATATCTGGTGATATCTGGGGTGCTATTAGAGATAGAGCAATAAATCAAAATGGATTGTCTGTAGGAGGCATTGGCGAATGAATCTGTGCAGCTGGAACGACCTGGGACCACCAGGGGCCGAGAAAACCACCGACACATGGGACCGGACTGTCAGGGTCAGAGAAAAATCCAATATTTATCTGGTGATATCTCGGGTGCTATTACAGATAGTGCAATAAATCAAAGTGAATTATCTGTAGGGGGACCTGGCGCATGAATCTGTGCAGCGGGAACGACCTCGGACCACCAGGGGCCGAGAAAACTACCGCCGCATGGGGCCGGACTGTCAGGGTCAGGGAAAAATCCAATATATATCTGGTGATATCTCGGGGGCTATTACAGACAGCGCAATAAATCAAAGTGCATTATCTGTAGGAGGCCCTGGCGCATGAATCTTTGCAGCGGGAACGACCTCGGACCACCAGGGGCCGAGAAAACCACCGTCTCATGGGGCCGGACACTCTGGGTCAGGGGAAAATCCAATATATATCTGGTGATATCTCGGGTGCTATTAGAGATAGCGCAATAAACCAAAGTGCATTGTCTGTAAGAGGCCTGGCGCATGAATCTGGCCAGCGGAAACGACCGCCGACCACCAGGGGCCGAGAAAACCACCGTGTCATGGGGCCGGACACTCAGGGTCAGGGGAAAATCCAATATATATCTGGTGATATCTCGGGTGCTATTAGAGATAGCGCATTTAATCAAAGTGCATTGTCTGCGCGAGGCCCTGGCGCATGAATCTGTGAAGCAGGAACGACCTCGGACCACCAGGGGCCGAGAAAATTACAGATATACGGAATTGGTCACCCAAGGTCATGTAAAAATCCAGCATATATCTGGTGATATCTCGGGTTCTATTAGAGATAGCGCAATAAACCAAAGTGAATTATCTGCAGGAGGCCCTGGCGCATGAATCTGGGCAGCGGGAACGACCTCGGACCACCAGGGGCCGAGAAAACCACAGTCTCATGGGGCCGGACACTCAGGGACAGGGGAAAATCCAATATATATCTGGTGATATCTCGGGTGCTATTAGAGATAGCGCAATAAATCAAAGTGCATTGTCTGCAGGAGGCCCTGGCGCATGAATCTGTGCAGCGGGAACGACCTCGGACAACCAGGGGCCGAGAAAACCACCGTCTCATGGGGTCGGACACTCTGGGTCAGGGAAAAATCCAATATATATCTGGTGATATCTCGGGTGCTATTACAGATAGCGCAATAAATCAGCGTGCATTGTCTGTAGGAGGCCCTGGCGCATGAATCTGTGCAGCTTGATCGACCTCGGACCACGAGGGACCGAGAAAACCATCGACACATGGGGCCGGACTGTCAGGGACGGGGAAAAATCCAATATATATCGGGTGATATCTCGGCGGCTATTACAGATAGCGCAAAAAATCAAAGTGCATTGTCTGCAGGAGGCCCTGGCGCATGAATCTGTGCAGCGGGAACGACCTCGTACCACCAGGGGCCGAGAAAATCACCGTCCGATGGGGCCGGACTGTCAGGGTCAGGGAAAAATCCAATATATATCTGGTGATATCTCGGGTGCTCTTACAGATAGCGCACTAAACCAAAGTGAATTATCTGCAGGGGGCCCTGGCGCATGAATCTGTGCAGCTGGAACGACCTGGGACCACCAGGGGCCGAGAAAACCACCGACACATGGCGCCGGACTGTCAGGGTCAGAGAAAAATCCAAGATATATCTGGTGATATCTGGGGTGCTATTAGAGATAGCGCAATAAATCAAAGTGGATTGTCTGTAGGAGGCATTGGCGAATGAATCTGTGCAGCAGGAACGACCTCGGACCACCAGGCGCCGAGAAAACCATCGACACATGGGGCCGGACTGTCAGGGTCAGGGGAAAAACAAATATATATATGGTGATATCTCGGGTGGTATTAGAGATAGCGCAATAAATCAAAGTGCATTGTCTGCAGGAGGCCCTGGCGCATGAATCTGTGCAGCGGGATCGACCTCGGGCCACGAGGGGCCGAGAAAACCACCGTCTCATGGGGCCGGACACTCCGGGTCAGGGGAAAATCCAATATATATATGGTGATATCTCGGGTGGTATTAGAGATAGCGCAATAAATCAAAGTGCATTGTGTGCAGGAGGCCCTGGCGCATGAATCCGTGCAGCTGGAACGACCTGGGACCACCAGGGGCCGAGAAAACCACCGACACATGGGACCGGACTGTCAGGGTCAGAGAAAAATCCAATATTTATCTGGTGATATCTCGGGTGCTATTACAGATAGTGCAATAAATCAAAGTGAATTATCTGTAGGGGGACCTGGCGCATGAATCTGTGCAGCGGGACCGACCTCGGACCACCAGGGGCCGAGAAAACTACCGCCGCATGGGGCCGGACTGTCAGGGTCAGGGAAAAATCCAATATATATCTGGTGATATCTCGGGGGCTATTACAGACAGCGCAATAAATCAAAGTGCATTATCTGTAGGAGGCCCTGGCGCATGAATCTGTGCAGCGGGAACGACCTCGGACCACCAGGGGCCGAGAAAACCACCGTCTCATGGGGCCGGACACTCAGGGTCAGGGGAAAATCCAATATATATCTGGTGATATCTCTGGTGCTATTAGAGATAGCGCAATAAAGCAAAGTGCATTGTCTGTAGGAGGCCTGGCGCATGAATCTGATCAGCGGGAACGACCGCGGACCACCAGGGGCCGAGAAAACCACCGTGTCATGGGGCCGGACACTCAGGGTCAGGGGAAAATCCAATATATATCTGGTGATATCTCGGGTGCTATTAGAGATAGCGCATTTAATCAAAGTGCATTGTCTGCGCGAGGCCCTGGCGCATGAATCTGTGAAGCAGGAGCGACCTCGGACCACCAGGGGCCGAGAAAATTACAGATATACGGAATTGGTCACCCAAGGTCATGTAAAAATCCAGCATATATCTGGGGATATCTCTGGTGCTATTAGAGATAGCGCAATAAAGCAAAGTGCATTGTCTGTAGGAGGCCTGGCGCATGAATCTGGCCAGCGGGAACGACCTCGGACCACCAGGGGCCGAGAAAATTACAGATTTTCGGTATCCGTCACCCAAAGTCATGTAAAAATCCAGCATATATATGGAGCTTTCTCGGGTGCTGTTACAGATAGCGCAATAAATCAAAGTGCATTGTCTGTAGGAGGCCCTGGCGCATGAATCTGGGCAGCGGGAACGCCTTGGGACCACCAGGGGCCGAGATAAACACAGTCTCATGGGGCCGGACACTCAGGGTCAGGGGAAAATCCAATATATATCTGGTCATATCTCGGGTGCTATTAGAGATAGCGCAATAAACCAAAGTGAATTATCTGCAGGAGGCTGTGGCGCATGAATCTGTGCAGCGGGAATGACCACGGACCACCAGGGGCCGAGAAAACCACCGTCTCATGGGGCCGGATACTCAGGGTCAGGGGAAAATCCAATATATATCTTTTGATATCTCGGGTGCTATTAGAGATAGCGCAATAAACCAAAGTGCATTGTCTGTAGGAGGCGTGGCGCATGAATCTGGCCCGCGGGAACGACCTCTGACCACCAGGGGCCGAGAAAACCACCGTCTCATGTGGCCGGACGCTCAGGGTCAGGGGAAAATCCAAAATATATCTGGTGATATCTCGGGTGCTATTAGAGATAGCGCAATAAAGCAAAGTGCATTGTCTGTAGGAGGCCTGGCGCATGAATCTGTGCAGCGTGAACGACCTCGGACCACCAGGGGCCGACAAAACCACCGACAAATGGGGCCGGACGCTCAGGGTCAGGGGAAAATCCAATATGTATCTGGTGATATCTCGGGTGCTATCAGAGATAGCGCAATAAACCAAAGTGCATTGTCTGTAGGAGGCCTGGCGCATGAATCTGGCCAGCGGGAACGACCTCGGACCACCGGGGGCCGAGAAAACCACCGTCTCATGGGGCCGGACACTCAGGGTCAGGGGAAAATCCAATATATATCTGGTGATATCTCGGGTGCTATTAGAGATAGCGCAATAAACCAAAGTGCATTGTCTGTAGGAGGCCTGGCGCATGAACCTGGCCCGCGGGAACGACCTCGGACCACCAGGGGCCGAGAAAACCACCGTCTCATGGGGCCGGATACTCAGGGTCAGGGAAAAATCCAATATATATCTGGTGATATCTCGGGTGCTATTACAGATAGCGCAATAAATCAAAGTGCATTGTCTGTAGGAGGCCCTGACGCATGAATCTGGGCAGTGGGAACAACCTCGGACCTCCAGGGGCAGAGAAAACCGCCGTCTCATGGGGCCGGACACTCAGGGTCAGGGGAAAATCAAATATATATCTGGTGATATCTCGGGTGCTATTAGAGATAGCGCAATAAACCAAAGTGAATTATCTGCAGGAGACCCTGGCGCATGAATCTGTGCAGCGACAACGACCTCGGACCACCAGGGGCCGAGACAACCACCGTCTCATGGGGCCGGACACTCAGGGTCCGGGGAAAATCCAATATATATCTGGTGATATCTCGGGTGCTATTAGAGATAGCGCAATAAACCAAAGTGCATTGTCTGTAGGAGGCCTGGCGCATGAATCTGGCCAGCGGGAACCACCTCCGACCACCAGGGGCCGAGAAAACCACCGTCTCATGGTGCCGGACACTCAGGGTCCGGGGAAAATCCAATATATATCTGTTAATATCTCGGGTGCTATTAGAGATAGCGCAATAAATCAAAGTGCATGGTCTGTAGGAGGCCCTGGCGTATGAATCTGGGCAGCGGGAACGACCTCGGACCACCAGGGGCCGAGAAAACCACCGACTCATGGGGCCGGACACTCAGGGTCCGGGGAAAATCCAATATATATCTGGTGATATCTCGGGTGCTATTAGAGATAGCGCAATAAACCAAAGTGCATTGTCTGTAGGAGGCCTGGCGCATGAATCTGGCCAGCGGGAACGACCTCGGACCACCAGGGGCCGAGAAAACCACCGTCTCATGGGGCCGGACACTCAGGGTCAGGGGAAAATCCAATATATATCTGTTGATATCTCGGGTGCTATTAGAGATAGCGCAATAAATCAAAGTGCATGGTCTGTAGGAGGCCCTGGCGCATGAATCTGGGCAGCGGGAACAACCTCGGACCACCAGGGGTAGAGAAAACCACCGTCTCATGAGGCCGGACACTCAGGGTCCGGGGAAAATCCAATATATATCTGGTGATATCTCGGGTGCTATTAGAGATAGCGCAATTAACCAAAGTGAATTATCTGCAGGAGGCCCTGGCGCATGAATCTGTGCAGCGGGAACGACCTCGGACAACCAGGGGCTGAGAAAACTACCGTCTCATGGGGCCGGACACTCAGGGTGAGGGAAAAATCCAATATATATCTGGTGATATCTCGGGTGCAATTACAGATCGCGCAATAAATCAAACTGCATTGTCTGTAGGAGGCCCTGGCGCATGAATCTGTGCAGCGGGAACGACCTCGGACCACCAGGGGCCGAGAAAATCACAGTCTCATGGGGCCGGACACTCAGGGTCGGTTGAAAAATTCAATATACATCTTGTGATATCTCGGGTGCTCTTACAGATAGCGCACTAAACCAAAGTGAATATATCTGCAGCGGGCCCTGGCGAATGAATCTGTGCATCGGGAACGACCTCGGAGCACCAGGGGCCGAGAAAACCACCGACACATTGGGCCGGACACCCAAGGTCATGTAAAAACCCAGGGTGTATCTGATGATATCTCGGGTGCTATTACAGATAGCGCAATAAATCAAAGTGCATTGTCTGAAGGAGGCCCTGGCGCATGAATCTGTGCAGCAGGAACGACCTCGTACCACCAGGGGCCGAGAAAATTACAGATATTCGGAATCCGTCACCCAAGGTCATGTAAAAATCCAGCATATATCTGGTGATATCTCGGGTGCTATTACAGATAGCGCAATAAATCAAAGTGCATTTTCTGAAGGAGGCCCTGGCGCATGAATGTGTGCAGCGGGAACGTCCTCGGACGACCAGGGGCCGAGAAAACCAGTGTCATGGTGCCGGATTGTCAGGGTCAGGGAAAAATGCAATATATATCTGGTGATATCTCGGGTGCTATTAGAGATAGCGCAATAAATCAAAGTGCATTGTCTGTAGGAGGCACTGGCGAATGAATCTGTGCAGCAGGAACGACCTCGGACCACCAGGCGCCGAGAAAACCTCCTACACATGGGTCCGGACACGCAAGGTCATGTAAAAATCCAGGCTGTATCTCATGATATCTCGGGTGCTATAAGAGATAGCGCGATAAATACAAGTGCATAGTCTGTAGGAGGCCCTGGCGCATGAATCTATGCAGCAGGAACGACCTCGTACCACCAGGGACCGAGAAAATTACAGATACTCGGAATCCGTCACCCAAGGTCATGTAAAAATCCAGCATATATCTGGTGATATCTCGGGTGCTATTAGAGATAGCGCAATAAACCAAAGTGAATTATCTGCAGGAGGCCCTGGCGCATGAATCTGTGCAGCGGGAACGACCTCGGACCACCAGGGGCCGAGAAAACCACCGTCTCATGGGGCCGGACACTCAGGTTCAGGGAAAAATCCAATATATATCAGGTGATATCTCGGGTGCTCTTACAGATACCACACTAAACCAAAGTGAATTATCTGCAGGGGCCCTGCCGCATGAATCTGTGCAGCGGGTTCGACCTCGGATCACCAGGGGCCGAGAAAACCACCGACACATGGTGCCGGACACCCAAGGTCATGTAAAAATCCAATATATATCTGGTGATATCTCGGGTGCTATTAGAGATAGCGCGACAAATCAAAGTGAATTATCTGCAGGAGGTCCTGGCGCACGAATCTGTGCAGCGATAACGTCGTCGGACCACCAGGGGCCGAGAAAACCACCGTCTCATGGGGCCGGGCACTCAGGGTCTGGGAAAAACCCAATATATATCTGGTGATATCTCGGGTGCTATTACAGATAGCGCAATAAATCAAAGTGCATTATCTGTAGGAGGCCCTGGCGCATGAATCTGTGCAGCGGGATCGACCTCGGATCACCAGGGGCCCAGAAAATTACAGATTTTCGGTATCCGTCACCACAGGTCATGTAAAAATGCAGCATATATCTGGTGATATCTCGGGTGCTATTAGAGATAGCGCAATAAATCAAAGTGCATTATCTGTAGGAGGCCCTGGTGCATGAATCTGTGCAGCGGGAACGACCTGGGACCACCAGGGGCCGAGGAAACTACCGTCTCATTGGGCCGGACACTCAGGTTCAGGGAAAAATCCAATGTATATCTGGTGATATCTCGGGTGCTATAACAGGTAGCGCAAAAAATCAAATTGCATTATCTGTAGGGGGCCCTGGCGCATGAATCTGTGCAGCGGGAAAGACCTCGGATCACCAGGGGCCCAGAAAATCACCGACACATGGGGCCGGACACTCAGGGTCAGGGAAAAATCCAATATATATCTGGTGATATCTCGGGTGCTATTACAGATAAAGCAATAAATCAAAGTGCATTGTCCGTAGGAGGCACTTGCGCATTAATCTGAGCAGCGGAAACGACCTCGGACCACCAGGGGCCGAGAAAACCACCGATTCATGGGGCCGGAAACTAAGGGTCAGGGTAAAATCCAATATATATGTGATGATATCTCGGGTGCTATTAGAGATAGCATAGTAACTCAAAGTACATTGTCTGCAGGAGGCCCTTGCGCATTAATCTGTGCAGCGGGAACGACCTCGGACCACCAGGGTCCGAGAAAACCACCGTCTCATGGGGCCGGACACTCAGGGTCAGGGGAAAATCCAATATATATCCAGTGATATCTCGGGTGCTATTAGAGATAGCGCAATAAATCAAAGTGCTTTGTCCGTAGGAGGCCCTCGCGCATGAATCTGTGCAGCAGGAACGACATGGGACCACCAGAGGCCGAGAAAACCACCGTCTCATGGGGCCGGACACTCTGGGTCAGGGAAAAATCCAATATATATCTGGTGATATCTCGGGTGCTATTACAGATAGCGCAATAAATCAAAGTGCATTATCTGCAGGAGGCCCTGGCGCATGCATCTGTGCAGCGGGAACGACATCGGACCACCAGGGGCCGAGAAAACCACCGCCTCACGGGGCCGGACACTCAGGGTCAGGCTAAAATCCAATATATATCTGGTGATATCTCGGGTGCTATTACAGATAGCGCAATAAACCAAAGTGAATTATCTGCAGGAGGACCTGGCGCATGAATCTGTGCAGCGGAAACGACCTAGGACCACCTGGGGCCGAGAAAACCACCGCCTCACGGGGCCGGACACTCAGGGTCAGGGGAAAATCCGATATATATCTGGTGATATCTCGGGTGCAGTTAGAGATAGTGCAATAAGCCAAAGTGAATTACCTGCAGGAGGACCTGGCGCATGCATCTGTGCAGCGGGAACGACCTCCGACCACCAGGGGCCGAGAAAACCACGGTCTCATGGGGCCGGACACTCAGGGTCAGGGAAAAATCCAATATATATCTGGTGATATCTCGGGTGCTATTACAGATAGCGCAATAAATCAAAGTGCATTGTCAGTAGGAGGCTCTGGCGCATGAATCAGGGCAGCGGGAACGACCTCGGACCACCAGGGGCCGAGAAAACCACCGTCTCATGGGGCCGGATTCTCAGGGTCAGGGAGAGATCCAATATATATCTGGTGATATATCGGGTGCTATTAAAGATAGCGCAATAAACCAGGGTGAATTATCTGTAGGAGGCCCTGGCACATGAATCTGTGGAGCGGGAACGACCTCGGACCATCAGGGGCCGAGAAAACCACCGTCACATGGGGCCGGACACTCAGGGTCAGGGGAAATCCAATATATATCTGGCGATATCTTGGGCGCAACTACAGATAGCGCAATAAATCAAAGTGCATTGTCTGCAGGAGGCCCTGGCGCATGCATCTGTGCAGCGGAAACGACCTCGGACCACCAGGGGCCGATAAAACCACCGTCTCATGGGGCCGGACACTGAGGGTCAGGGAAAAATCCAATATATATCTGGTGATATCTCGGGTGCAATTAGAGATAGTGCAATAAAACAAAGTGATTTACCTGCAGGAGGACCTGGCGCATGCATCTGTGCAGCGGGAACGACCTCCGACCACCAGGGGCCGAGAAAACCACGGTCTCATGGGGCCGGACACTCAGGGTCAGGGAAAAATCCAATATATATCTGGTGATATCTCGGGTGCTATTACATATAGCGCAATAAATCAAAGGGCATTGTCAGTAGGAGGCTCTGGCGCATGAATCAGGGCAGCGGGAACGACCTCGGACCACCAGGGGCCGAGAAAACCACCGTCACATGGGGCCGGACACTCACGGTCAGGGGAAAATCCAATATATATCTGGTGATATCTCGGGTGCAATTAGAGATAGTGCAATAAACCAAAGTGAATTACCTGCAGGAGGACCTGGCGCATGCATCTGTGCAGCGGGAACGACCTCCGACCACCAGGGGCCGAGAAAACCACGGTCTCATGGGGCCGGACACTCAGGGTCAGGGAAAAATCCAATATATATCTGGTGATATCTCGGGTGCTATTACATATAGCGCAATAAATCAAAGTGCATTGTCAGTAGGAGGCTCTGGCGCATGAATCAGGGCAGCGGGAACGACCTCGGACTACCAGGGGCCGAGAAAACCACCGTCACATGGGGCCGGACACTCACGGTCAGGGGAAAATCCAATATATATCTGGTGATATCTCGGGTGCTATTAGAGATAGCGCAGTAAACCAAAGTGAATTATCTGCAGGAGGTCCTGGCGCATGAATCTGTGCAGCGTGAACGACCTCGGACCACCAGGGGCCGACAAAACCACCGACAAATGGGGCCGGACTGTCAGGGTCAGGGAAAAATCCAATATATATTTGGTGGTATCTCGGGTGCTATTAGAGATAGCGCAATAAACCAAAGTGCATTGTCTGCAGGAGGCCCTGGCGAATGAATCTGTGCAGCAGGAACGACCTCGGACCCCCAGGGGCCGAGAAAACCACCGTCTCATGGGGCCGGACACTCATTGTCAGGGGAAAATCCAATATATATCTGCAGATATCTCGGGTGCTATTAGTGATAGCGCAATAAACCAAAGTGAATTATCTGCAGGAGGCCCTGGCGCATGAATCTGTGCAGCGGGAACGACCTCGGACCACCAGGGGCCGAGAAAGCCACCGTCTCGTGGGGCCGGACACTCAGGATCAGGGAAAAATGCAGCATATATCTGGTGATATCTCGGGTGCTATTAGAGATAGCGCAATACATCAAAGTGAATTATCTGCAGGAGGCCCTGGCGCATGAATATGTGCAGCAGGAAGGACCTCGGACAACCAGGGGCCGAGAAAATTACAGATTTTCGGTATCCGTCACCCAAGGTCATGTAAAAATCCGGTATATACCTGGTGATATCTCGGGTGCTATTAGAGATAGCGCAATAAACCAAAGTGCATTCTCCGTATGAGGCCCTTGCGCATGAATCTGTGCCGCGGGACCGACCTCGGACCACCAGGGGTCGAGAAAACCACCGACGCATGGGGCCGGACACCCAAAGTCATGTAAAAATTCAGGATGTATCTGATGATATCTCGGGTGCTATTAGAGATAGCGCGATAAATCAAAGTGCATTGTCTGCAGGAGGCCCTGTCGCATGAATCTGTGCAGTGGGATCTGCCTCGGACCACCAGGGACCCAGAAAATCACCGACACATGGGGCCGGACACTCAGGGTCAGGGAAAAATCCAATATATATCTGGTGAAATCTCGGGTGCTATTAGAGATAGCGCAAATAATCAAAGTGCATTACCTGCAGGAGGACCTGGCGCATGCATCTGTGCAGCGGGAACGACCTCCGACCACCAGGGGCCGAGAAAACCACGGTCTCATGGGGCCGGACACTCAGGGTCAGGGAAAAATCCAATATATATCTGGTGATATCTCGGGTGCTATTACATATAGCGCAATAAATCAAAGTGCATTGTCAGTAGGAGGCTCTGGCGCATGAATCAGGGCAGCGGGAACGACCTCGGACCACCAGGGGCCGAGAAAACCACCGTCACATGGGGCCGGACACTCACGGTCAGGGGAAAATCCAATATATATCTGGTGATATCTCGGGTGCTATTAGAGATAGCGCAATAAACCAAAGTGAATTATCTGCAGGAGGTCCTGGCGCATGAATCAGTGCAGCGTGAACGACCTCGGACCACCAGGGGCCGAGAAAACCACGGTCTCATGGGGCCGGACACTCAGGGCCGGGGAAAAATCCAATATACATCTGGTGATATCTCGGGTGCTATTTGAGATAGCGCAATAAACCAAAGTGCATTGTCTGCAGGAGGCCCTGGCGAATGAATCTGTGCAGCAGGAACGACCTCGGACCCCCAGGGGCCGAGAAAACCACCGACACATGGGGCCGTTCTGTCCGGGTCAGGGAGAGATCCAATATATATCTGGTGATATCTCGGGTGCTATTAGAGATACCGCAATACATCGAAGTGAATTATCTGCAGGAGGCTCTGGCGCATGAATCTGTGCAGCAGGAACGACATGGGACAACCAGAGGCCGAGAAAACCACCGTCTCATGGGGCCGGACACTCAGGGTCAGGGGAAATCCAATATATATCTGGCCATATCTCGGGTGCTATTAGAGATAGCGCAATAAACCAAAGTGGATTATCTGCAGGAGGCCCTGGCGCATGCATCTGTGCAGCGGGAACGACCTCGGACTACCAGGGGCCGAGAAAACCACCGTCTCATGGGGCCGGACACTCATTGTCAGGGGAAAATCCAATATATATCTGCAGATATCTCGGGTGCTATTAGTGATAGCGCAATAAACCAAAGTGAATTATCTGCAGGAGGCCCTGGCGCATGAATCTGTGCAGCGGGAACGACCTCGGACAACCAGGGGCCGAGAAAATTACAGATTTTCGGTATCCGTCACCCAAGGTCATGTAAAAATCCGGTATATACCTGGTGATATCTCGGGTGCTATTAGAGATAGCGCAATAAACCAAAGTGCATTCTCCGTATGAGGCCCTTGCGCATGAATCTGTGCCGCGGGACCGACCTCGGACCACCAGGGGTCGAGAAAACCACCGACGCATGGGGCCGGACACCCAAAGTCATGTAAAAATTCAGGATGTATCTGATGATATCTCGGGTGCTATTAGAGATAGCGCGATAAATCAAAGTGCATTGTCTGCAGGAGGCCCTGTCGCATGAATCTGTGCAGTGGGATCTGCCTCGGACCACCAGGGACCCAGAAAATCACCGACACATGGGGCCGGACACTCAGGGTCAGGGAAAAATCCAATATATATCTGGTGAAATCTCGGGTGCTATTAGAGATAGCGCAAATAATCAAAGTGCATTACCTGCAGGAGGACCTGGCGCATGCATCTGTGCAGCGGGAACGACCTCCGACCACCAGGGGCCGAGAAAACCACGGTCTCATGGGGCCGGACACTCAGGGTCAGGGAAAAATCCAATATATATCTGGTGATATCTCGGGTGCTATTACATATAGCGCAATAAATCAAAGTGCATTGTCAGTAGGAGGCTCTGGCGCATGAATCAGGGCAGCGGGAACGACCTCGGACCACCAGGGGCCGAGAAAACCACCGTCACATGGGGCCGGACACTCACGGTCAGGGGAAAATCCAATATATATCTGGTGATATCTCGGGTGCTATTAGAGATAGCGCAATAAACCAAAGTGAATTATCTGCAGGAGGTCCTGGCGCATGAATCAGTGCAGCGTGAACGACCTCGGACCACCAGGGGCCGAGAAAACCACGGTCTCATGGGGCCGGACACTCAGGGCCGGGGAAAAATCCAATATACATCTGGTGATATCTCGGGTGCTATTTGAGATAGCGCAATAATCCAAAGTGATTTATCTGCAGAAGGCCCTGGCGCATGAATCTGTGCAGCGGGAACGACCTCGGACCACCAGGAGCCGAGAAAACCACCGTCTCATGGGGCGGACACTCAGGTTCAGGGAAAAATCAAATATATATCTGGTGAAATCTCGGGTGCTATTAGAGATAGCGCAAATAATCAAAGTGCATTATCTGCAGGAGGCCCTGGCGCATGCATCTGTGCAGCGGGAACGACATCGGACCACCAGGGGCCGAGAAAACCACCGCCTCACGGGGCCGGACACTCAGGGTCAGGCTAAAATCCAATATATATCTGGTGATATCTCGGGTGCTATTACAGATAGCGCAATAAACCAAAGTGAATTATCTGCAGGAGGACCTGGCGCATGAATCTGTGCAGCGGAAACGACCTCGGACCACCTGGGGCCGAGAAAACCACCGTCTGATGGGGCCGGACACTCAGGGTCAGGGGAAAATCCAATATATATCTGGTGATATCTCGGGTGCTATTAGAGATAGCGCAATAAACCAAAGTGAATTATCTGCAGGAGGCCCTGGCGCATGCATCTGTGAAGCGGGAACGACATCGGACCTCCTGGGGTCGAGAAAACCACCGTCTCATGGGGCCGGACACTGAGGGTCAGGGAAAAATCCAATATATATCTGGTGATATCTCGGGTGCAATTAGAGATAGTGCATTAAACCAAAGTGAATTACCTGCAGGAGGACCTGGCGCATGCATCTGTGCAGCGGGAACGACCTCCGACCACCAGGGGCCGAGAAAACCACGGTCTCATGGGGCCGGACACTCAGGGTCAGGGAAAAATCCAATATATATCTGGTGATATCTCGGGTGCTATTACATATAGCGCAATAAATCAAAGTGCATTGTCAGTAGGAGGCTCTGGCGCATGAATCAGGGCAGCGGGAACGACCTCGGACCACCAGGGGCCGAGAAAACCACCGTCACATGGGGCCGGACACTCACGGTCAGGGGAAAATCCAATATATATCTGGTGATATCTCGGGTGCTATTAGAGATAGCGCAATAAACCAAAGTGAATTATCTGCAGGAGGTCCTGGCGCATGAATCTGTGCAGCGTGAACGACCTCGGACCACCAGGGGCCGAGAAAACCACGGTCTCATGGGGCCGGACACTCAGGGCCGGGGAAAAATCCAATATACATCTGGTGATATCTCGGGTGCTATTTGAGATAGCGCAATAATCCAAAGTGATTTATCTGCAGGAGGCCCTGGCGCATGAATCTGTGCAGCGGGAACGACATCGGACCACCAGGGGCCGAGAAAACCACCGCCTCACGGGGCCGGACACTCAGGGTCAGGCTAAAATCCAATATATATCTGGTGATATCTCGGGTGCTATTACAGATAGCGCAATAAACCAAAGTGAATTATCTGCAGGAGGACCTGGCTCATGAATCTGTGCAGCGGAAACGACCTCGGACCACCTGGGGCCGAGAAAACCACCGCCTCACGGGGCCGGACACTCAGGGTCAGGGGAAAATCCGATATATATCTGGTGATATCTCGGGTGCAGTTAGAGATAGTGCAATAAGCCAAAGTGAATTACCTGCAGGAGGACCTGGCGCATGCATCTGTGCAGCGGGAACGACCTCCGACCACCAGGGGCCGAGAAAACCACGGTCTCATGGGGCCGGACACTCAGGGTCAGGGAAAAATCCAATATATATCTGGTGATATCTCGGGTGCTATTACAGATAGCGCAATAAATCAAAGTGCATTGTCAGTAGGAGGCTCTGGCGCATGAATCAGGGCAGCGGGAACGACCTCGGACCACCAGGGGCCGAGAAAACCACCGTCTCATGGGGCCGGATTCTCAGGGTCAGGGAGAGATCCAATATATATCTGGTGATATATCGGGTGCTATTAAAGATAGCGCAATAAACCAGGGTGAATTATCTGTAGGAGGCCCTGGCACATGAATCTGTGGAGCGGGAACGACCTCGGACCATCAGGGGCCGAGGAAACCACCGTCACATGGGGCCGGACACTCAGGGTCAGGGGAAATCCAATATATATCTGGCGATATCTTGGGCGCAACTACAGATAGCGCAATAAATCAAAGTGCATTGTCTGCAGGAGGCCCTGGCGCATGGATCTGTGCAGCGGAAACGACCTCGGACCACCAGGGGCCGAGAAAACCACCGTCTCATGGGGCCGGACACTGAGGGTCAGGGAAAAATCCAATATATATCTGGTGATATCTCGGGTGCAATTAGAGATAGTGCAATAAACCAAAGTGCATTGTCTGCAGGAGGCCCTGGCGAATGAATCTGTGCAGCAGGAACGACCTCGGACCCCCAGGGGCCGAGAAAACCACCGACACATGGGGCCGTTCTGTCCGGGTCAGGGAGAGATCCAATATATATCTGGTGATATCTCGGGTGCTATTAGAGATAGCGCAGTAAACCAAAGTGAATTATCTGCAGGAGGTCCTGGCGCATGAATCTGTGCATGGTGAACGACCTCGGACCACCAGGGGCCGACAAAACCACCGACAAATGGGGCCGGACTGTCAGGGTCAGGGAAAAATCCAATATATATTTGGTGGTATCTCGGGTGCTATTAGAGATAGCGCAATAAACCAAAGTGCATTGTCTGCAGGAGGCCCTGGCGAATGAATCTGTGCAGCAGGAACGACCTCGGACCCCCAGGGGCCGAGAAAACCACCGACACATGGGGCCGTTCTGTCCGGGTCAGGGAGAGATCCAATATATATCTGGTGATATCTCGGGTGCTATTAGAGATACCGCAATACATCGAAGTGAATTATCTGCAGGAGGCTCTGGCGCATGAATCTGTGCAGCAGGAACGACATGGGACAACCAGAGGCCGAGAAAACCACCGTCTCATGGGGCCGGACACTCAGGGTCAGGGGAAATCCAATATATATCTGGCCATATCTCGGGTGCTATTAGAGATAGCGCAATAAACCAAAGTGGATTATCTGCAGGAGGCCCTGGCGCATGCATCTGTGCAGCGGGAACGACCTCGGACTACCAGGGGCCGAGAAAACCACCGTCTCATGGGGCCGGACACTCATTGTCAGGGGAAAATCCAATATATATCTGCAGATATCTCGGGTGCTATTAGTGATAGCGCAATAAACCAAAGTGAATTATCTGCAGGAGGCCCTGGCGCATGAATCTGTGCAGCGGGAACGACCTCGGACCACCAGGGGCCGAGAAAGCCACCGTCTCGTGGGGCCGGACACTCAGGATCAGGGAAAAATGCAGCATATATCTGGTGATATCTCGGGTGCTATTAGAGATAGCGCAATACATCAAAGTGAATTATCTGCAGGAGGCCCTGGCGCATGAATCTGTGCAGCAGGAAGGACCTCGGACAACCAGGGGCCGAGAAAATTACAGATTTTCGGTATCCGTCACCCAAGGTCATGTAAAAATCCGGTATATACCTGGTGATATCTCGGGTGCTATTAGAGATAGCGCAATAAACCAAAGTGCATTCTCCGTATGAGGCCCTTGCGCATGAATCTGTGCCGCGGGACCGACCTCGGACCACCAGGGGTCGAGAAAACCACCGACGCATGGGGCCGGACACCCAAAGTCATGTAAAAATTCAGGATGTATCTGATGATATCTCGGGTGCTATTAGAGATAGCGCGATAAATCAAAGTGCATTGTCTGCAGGAGGCCCTGTCGCATGAATCTGTGCAGTGGGATCTGCCTCGGACCACCAGGGACCCAGAAAATCACCGACACATGGGGCCGGACACTCAGGGTCAGGGAAAAATCCAATAAATATCTGGTGAAATCTCGGGTGCTATTAGAGATAGCGCAAATAATCAAAGTGCATTACCTGCAGGAGGACCTGGCGCATGCATCTGTGCAGCGGGAACGACCTCCGACCACCAGGGGCCGAGAAAACCACGGTCTCATGGGGCCGGACACTCAGGGTCAGGGAAAAATCCAATATATATCTGGTGATATCTCGGGTGGTATTACATATAGCGCAATAAATCAAAGTGCATTGTCAGTAGGAGGCTCTGGCGCATGAATCAGGGCAGCGGGAACGACCTCGGACCACCAGGGGCCGAGAAAACCACCGTCACATGGGGCCGGACACTCACGGTCAGGGGAAAATCCAATATATATCTGGTGATATCTCGGGTGCTATTAGAGATAGCGCAATAAACCAAAGTGAATTATCTGCAGGCGGTCCTGGCGCATGAATCAGTGCAGCGTGAACGACCTCGGACCACCAGGGGCCGAGAAAACAACGGTCTCATGGGGCCGGACACTCAGGGCCGGGGAAAAATCCAATATACATCTGGTGATATCTCGGGTGCTATTTGAGATAGCGCAATAATCCAAAGTGATTTATCTGCAGGAGGCCCTGGCGCATGAATCTGTGCAGCGGGAACGACCTCGGACCACCAGGAGCCGAGAAAACCACCGTCTCATGGGGCGGACACTCAGGGTCAGGGAAAAATCAAATATATATCTGGTGAAATCTCGGGTGCTATTAGAGATAGCGCAAATAATCAAAGTGCATTATCTGCAGGAGGCCCTGGCGCATGCATCTGTGCAGCGGGAACGACATCGGACCACCAGGGGCCGAGAAAACCACCGCCTCACGGGGCCGGACACTCAGGGTCAGGCTAAAATCCAATATATATCTGGTGATATCTCGGGTGCTATTACAGATAGCGCAATAAACCAAAGTGAATTATCTGCAGGAGGACCTGGCGCATGAATCTGTGCAGCGGAAACGACCTCGGACCACCTGGGGCCGAGAAAACCACCGTCTGATGGGGCCGGACACTCAGGGTCAGGGGAAAATCCAATATATATCTGGTGATATCTCGGGTGCTATTAGAGATAGCGCAATAAACCAAAGTGAATTATCTGCAGGAGGCCCTGGCGCATGCATCTGTGAAGCGGGAACGACATCGGACCTCCTGGGGTCGAGAAAACCACCGTCTCATGGGGCCGGACACTGAGGGTCAGGGAAAAATCCAATATATATCTGGTGATATCTCGGGTGCAATTAGAGATAGTGCATTAAACCAAAGTGAATTACCTGCAGGAGGACCTGGCGCATGCATCTGTGCAGCGGGAACGACCTCCGACCACCAGGGGCCGAGAAAACCACGGTCTCATGGGGCCGGACACTCAGGGTCAGGGAAAAATCCAATATATATCTGGTGATATCTCGGGTGCTATTACATATAGCGCAATAAATCAAAGTGCATTGTCAGTAGGAGGCTCTGGCGCATGAATCAGGGCAGCGGGAACGACCTCGGACCACCAGGGGCCGAGAAAACCACCGTCACATGGGGCCGGACACTCACGGTCAGGGGAAAATCCAATATATATCTGGTGATATCTCGGGTGCTATTAGAGATAGCGCAATAAACCAAAGTGAATTATCTGCAGGAGGTCCTGGCGCATGAATCTGTGCAGCGTGAACGACCTCGGACCACCAGGGGCCGAGAAAACCACGGTCTCATGGGGCCGGACACTCAGGGCCGGGGAAAAATCCAATATACATCTGGTGATATCTCGGGTGCTATTTGAGATAGCGCAAATAATCAAAGTGCATTATCTGCAGGAGGCCCTGGCGCATGCATCTGTGCAGCGGGAACGACATCGGACCACCAGGGGCCGAGAAAACCACCGCCTCACGGGGCCGGACACTCAGGGTCAGGCTAAAATCCAATATATATCTGGTGATATCTCGGGTGCTATTACAGATAGCGCAATAAACCAAAGTGAATTATCTGCAGGCGGACCTGGCTCATGAATCTGTGCAGCGGAAACGACCTCGGACCACCTGGGGCCGAGAAAACCACCGCCTCATGGGGCCGGACACTCAGGGTCAGGGGAAAATCCGATATATATCTGGTGATATCTCGGGTGCAGTTAGAGATAGTGCAATAAGCCAAAGTGAATTACCTGCAGGAGGACCTGGCGCATGCATCTGTGCAGCGGGAACGACCTCCGACCACCAGGGGCCGAGAAAACCACGGTCTCATGGGGCCGGACACTCAGGGTCAGGGAAAAATCCAATATATATCTGGTGATATCTCGGGTGCTATTACAGATAGCGCAATAAATCAAAGTGCATTGTCAGTAGGAGGCTCTGGCGCATGAATCAGGGCAGCGGGAACGACCTCGGACCACCAGGGGCCGAGAAAACCACCGTCTCATGGGGCCGGATTCTCAGGGTCAGGGAGAGATCCAATATATATCTGGTGATATATCGGGTGCTATTAAAGATAGCGCAATAAACCAGGGTGAATTATCTGTAGGAGGCCCTGGCACATGAATCTGTGGAGCGGGAACGACCTCGGACCATCAGGGGCCGAGGAAACCACCGTCACATGGGGCCGGACACTCAGGGTCAGGGGAAATCCAATATATATCTGGCGATATCTTGGGCGCAACTACAGATAGCGCAATAAATCAAAGTGCATTGTCTGCAGGAGGCCCTGGCGCATGGATCTGTGCAGCGGAAACGACCTCGGACCACCAGGGGCCGAGAAAACCACCGTCTCATGGGGCCGGACACTGAGGGTCAGGGAAAAATCCAATATATATCTGGTGATATCTCGGGTGCAATTAGAGATAGTGCAATAAACCAAAGTTAATTACCTGCAGGAGGACCTGGCGCATGCATCTGTGCAGCGGGAACGACCTCCGACCACCAGGGGCCGAGTAAACCACGGTCTCATGGGGCCGGACACTCAGGGTCAGGGAAAAATCCAATATATATCTGGTGATATCTCGGGTGCTATTACATATAGCGCAATAAATCAAAGTGCATTGTCAGTAGGAGGCTCTGGCGCATGAATCAGGGCAGCGGGAACGACCTCGGACCACCAGGGGCCGAGAAAACCACCGTCACATGGGGCCGGACACTCACGGTCAGGGGAAAATCCAATATATATCTGGTGATATCTCGGGTGCTATTAGAGATAGCGCAATAAACCAAAGTGAATTATCTGCAGGAGGTCCTGGCGCATGAATCTGTGCAGCGGAAACGACCTCGGACCACCTGGGGCCGAGAAAACCACCGCCTCATGGGGCCGGACACTCAGGGTCAGGGGAAAATCCGATATATATCTGGTGATATCTCGGGTGCAGTTAGAGATAGTGCAATAAGCCAAAGTGAATTACCTGCAGGAGGACCTGGCGCATGCATCTGTGCAGCGGGAACGACCTCCGACCACCAGGGGCCGAGAAAACCACGGTCTCATGGGGCCGGACACTCAGGGTCAGGGAAAAATCCAATATATATCTGGTGATATCTCGGGTGCTATTACAGATAGCGCAATAAATCAAAGTGCATTGTCAGTAGGAGGCTCTGGCGCATGAATCAGGGCAGCGGGAACGACCTCGGACCACCAGGGGCCGAGAAAACCACCGTCTCATGGGGCCGGATTCTCAGGGTCAGGGAGAGATCCAATATATATCTGGTGATATATCGGGTGCTATTAAAGATAGCGCAATAAACCAGGGTGAATTATCTGTAGGAGGCCCTGGCACATGAATCTGTGGAGCGGGAACGACCTCGGACCATCAGGGGCCGAGAAAACCACCGTCACATGGGGCCGGACACTCAGGGTCAGGGGAAATCCAATATATATCTGGCGATATCTTGGGCGCAACTACAGATAGCGCAATAAATCAAAGTGCATTGTCTGCAGGAGGCCCTGGCGCATGGATCTGTGCAGCGGAAACGACCTCGGACCACCAGGGGCCGAGAAAACCACCGTCTCATGGGGCCGGACACTGAGGGTCAGGGAAAAATCCAATATATATCTGGTGATATCTCGGGTGCAATTAGAGATAGTGCAATAAACCAAAGTGAATTACCTGCAGGAGGACCTGGCGCATGCATCTGTGCAGCGGGAACGACCTCCGACCACCAGGGGCCGAGTAAACCACGGTCTCATGGGGCCGGACACTCAGGGTCAGGGAAAAATCCAATATATATCTGGTGATATCTCGGGTGCTATTACATATAGCGCAATAAATCAAAGTGCATTGTCAGTAGGAGGCTCTGGCGCATGAATCAGGGCAGCGGGAACGACCTCGGACCACCAGGGGCCGAGAAAACCACCGTCACATGGGGCCGGACACTCACGGTCAGGGGAAAATCCAATATATATCTGGTGATATCTCGGGTGCTATTAGAGATAGCGCAATAAACCAAAGTGAATTATCTGCAGGAGGTCCTGGCGCATGAATCTGTGCAGCGTGAACGACCTCGGACCACCAGGGGCCGAGAAAACCACCGACACATGGGGCCGGACTGTCAGGGTCAGGGAAAAAACCAATATATATTTGGTGGTATCTCGGGTGCTATTAGAGATAGCGCAATAAACCAAAGTGCATTGTCTGCAGGAGGCCCTGGCGAATGAATCTGTGCAGCAGGTACGACCTCGGACCCCCAGGGGCCGAGAAAACCACCGACACATGGGGCCGTTCTGTCCGGGTCAGGGAGAGATCCAATATATATCTGGTGATATCTCGGGTGCTATTAGAGATACCGCAATACATCAAAGTGAATTATCTGCAGGAGGCTCTGGCGCATGAATCTGTGCAGCAGGAACGACATGGGACAACCAGAGGCCGAGAAAACCACCGTCTCATGGGGCCGGACACTCAGGGTCAGGGGAAATCCAATATATATCTGGCCATATCTCGGGTGCTATTAGAGATAGCGCAATAAACCAAAGTGGATTATCTGCAGGAGGCCCTGGCGCATGCATCTGTGCAGCGGGAACGACCTCGGACCACCAAGGGCCGAGAAAACCACCGTCTCATGGGGCCGGACAATCAGGGTCAGGGGAAAATCCAATATATATCTGGTGATATCTCGGGTGCAATTAGAGATAGTGCAATAAACCAAAGTGAATTACCCGCAGGAGGACCTGGCGCATGCATCTGTGCAGCGGGAACGACCTCCGACCACCAGGGGCCGAGAAAACCACGGTCTCATGGGGCCGGACACTCAGGGTCAGGGAAAAATCCAATATATATCTGGTGATATCTCGGGTGCTATTACATAAAGCGCAATAAATCAAAGTGCATTGTCAGTAGGAGGCTCTGGCGCATGAATCAGGGCAGCGGGAACGACCTCGGACCACCAGGGGCCGAGAAAACCACCGTCACATGGGGCCGGACACTCACGGTCAGGGGAAAATCCAATATATATCTGGTGATATCTCGGGTGCTATTAGAGATAGCGCAATAAACCAAAGTGAATTATCTGCAGGAGGTCCTGGCGCATGAATCAGTGCAGCGTGAACGACCTCGGACCACCAGGGGCCGAGAAAACCACGGTCTCATGGGGCCGGACACTCAGGGCCGGGGAAAAATCCAATATACATCTGGTGATATCTCGGGTGCTATTTGAGATAGCGCAATAATCCAAAGTGATTTATCTGCAGGAGGCCCTGGCGCATGAATCTGTGCAGCGGGAACGACCTCGGACCACCAGGAGCCGAGAAAACCACCGTCTCATGGGGCGGACACTCAGGGTCAGGGAAAAATCAAATATATATCTGGTGAAATCTCGGGTGCTATTAGAGATAGCGCAAATAATCAAAGTGCATTATCTGCAGGAGGCCCTGGCGCATGCATCTGTGCAGCGGGAACGACATCGGACCACCAGGGGCCGAGAAAACCACCGCCTCACGGGGCCGGACACTCAGGGTCAGGCTAAAATCCAATATATATCTGGTGATATCTCGGGTGCTATTACAGATAGCGCAATAAACCAAAGTGAATTATCTGCAGGAGGACCTGGCGCATGAATCTGTGCAGCGGAAACGACCTCGGACCACCTGGGGCCGAGAAAACCACCGTCTGATGGGGCCGGACACTCAGGGTCAGGGGAAAATCCAATATATATCTGGTGATATCTCGGGTGCTATTAGAGATAGCGCAATAAACCAAAGTGAATTATCTGCAGGAGGCCCTGGCGCATGCATCTGTGAAGCGGGAACGACATCGGACCTCCTGGGGTCGAGAAATCCACCGTCTCATGGGGCCGGACACTGAGGGTCAGGGAAAAATCCAATATATATCTGGTGATATCTCGGGTGCAATTAGAGATAGTGCAATAAACCAAAGTGAATTACCTGCAGGAGGACCTGGCGCATGCATCTGTGCAGCGGGAACGACCTCCGACCACCAGGGGCCGAGAAAACCACGGTCTCATGGGGCCGGACACTCAGGGTCAGGGAAAAATCCAATATATATCTGGTGATATCTCGGGTGCTATTACATATAGCGCAATAAATCAAAGTGCATTGTCAGTAGGAGGCTCTGGCGCATGAATCAGGGCAGCGGGAACGACCTCGGACCACCAGGGGCCGAGAAAACCACCGTCACATGGGGCCGGACACTCACGGTCAGGGGAAAATCCAATATATATCTGGTGATATCTCGGGTGCTATTAGAGATAGCGCAATAAACCAAAGTGAATTATCTGCAGGAGGTCCTGGCGCATGAATCTGTGCAGCGTGAACGACCTCGGACCACCAGGGGCCGAGAAAACCACGGTCTCATGGGGCCGGACACTCAGGGCCGGGGAAAAATCCAATATACATCTGGTGATATCTCGGGTGCTATTTGAGATAGCGCAATAATCCAAAGTGATTTATCTGCAGGAGGCCCTGGCGCATGAATCTGTGCAGCGGGAACGACCTCGGACCACCAGGAGCCGAGAAAACCACCGTCTCATGGGGCGGACACTCAGGGTCAGGGAAAAATCAAATATATATCTGGTGAAATCTCGGGTGCTATTAGAGATAGCGCAAATAATCAAAGTGCATTATCTGCAGGAGGCCCTGGCGCATGCATCTGTGCAGCGGGAACGACATCGGACCACCAGGGGCCGAGAAAACCACCGCCTCACGGGGCCGGACACTCAGGGTCAGGCTAAAATCCAATATATATCTGGTGATATCTGGGGTGCTATTACAGATAGCGCAATAAACCAAAGTGAATTATCTGCAGGAGGACCTGGCGCATGAATCTGTGCAGCGGAAACGACCTCGGACCACCTGGGGCCGAGAAAACCACCGCCTCACGGGGCCGGACACTCAGGGTCAGGGGAAAATCCGATTTATATCTGGTGATATCTCGGGTGCAGTTAGAGATAGTGCAATAAGCCAAATTGAATTACCTGCAGGAGGACCTGGCGCATGCATCTGTGCAGCGGGAACGACCTCCGACCACCAGGGGCCGAGAAAACCACGGTCTCATGGGGCCGGACACTCAGGGTCAGGGAAAAATCCAATATATATCTGGTGATATCTCGGGTGCTATTACAGATAGCGCAATAAATCAAAGTGCATTGTCAGTAGGAGGCTCTGGCGCATGAATCAGGGCAGCGGGAACGACCTCGGACCACCAGGGGCCGAGAAAACCACCGTCTCATGGGGCCGGATTCTCAGGGTCAGGGAGAGATCCAATATATATCTGGTGATATATCGGGTGCTATTAAAGATAGCGCAATAAACCAGGGTGAATTATCTGTAGGAGGCCCTGGCACATGAATCTGTGGAGCGGGAACGACCTCGGACCACCAGGGGCCGAGAAAACCACCGTCTCATGGGGCCGGACAATCAGGGTCAGGGGAAAATCCAATATATATCTGGTGATATCTCGGGTGCAATTAGAGATAGTGCAATAAACCAAAGTGAATTACCTGCAGGAGGACCTGGCGCATGCATCGGTGCAGCGGGAACGACCTCCGACCACCAGGGGCCGAGAAAACCACGGTCTCATGGGGCCGGACACTCAGGGTCAGGGAAAAATCCAATATATATCTGGTGATATCTCGGGTGCTATTACAGATAGCGCAATAAATCAAAGTGCATTGTCAGTAGGAGGCCCTGGCGAATGAATCTGTGCAGCAGGAACGACCTCGGAGTACCAGGGGCCGAGAAAACCACGGACACATGGGGCCGCACACTCAGGGACAGGGGAAAATCCAATATATATCTGGTGATAACTCGGGTGCTATTAGAGATAGCGCAATAAACCAAAGTGAATTATCTGCAGGAGGCCCTGGCGCATGAATCTGTGCAGCAGGAAGGACCTCGGACCACCAGGGGCCGAGAAAATTACAGATTTTCGGTATCCGTCACCCAAGGTCATGTAAAAATCCGGTATATACCTGGTGATATCTCGGGTGCTATTAGAGATAGCGCAATAAATCAAAGTGCATTCTCCGTATGAGGCCCTTGCGCATGAATCTGTGCCGCGGGACCGACCTCGGACCACCAGGGGTCGAGAAAACCACCGACGCATGGGGCCGGACACCCAATGTCATGTAAAAATTCAGGATGTATCTGATGATACCTCGGGTGCTATTAGAGATAGCGCGATAAATCAAAGTGCATTGTCTGCAGGAGGCCCTGTCGCATGAATCTGTGCAGTGGGATCTGCCTCGGACCACCAGGGACCCAGAAAATCACCGACACATGGGGCCGGACACTCAGGGTCAGGGAAAAATCCAATATATATCTGGTGATATCTCGGGTGCTATTACAGATAAAGCAATAAATCAAAGTGCATTGTCCGTAGGAGGCCCTTGCGCATTAATCTGAGCAGCTGGAACGACCTCGGACCACCAGGGGCCGAGAAAACCACCGACTCATGGGGCCGGATACTAAGGGTCAGGGTAAAATCCAATATATATCTGGTGATATCTCCGGTGCTATTAGAGATACCGCAATAAATCAAAGTGCATTGTCTGCAGGAGGCCCTGGCGCATGAATCTGTGCAGCGGAAACGACCTCGGACCACCAGGGGCCGAGAAAACCACCGACACATGGGACCGGAAACTAAGGGTCAGGGTAAAATCCAATATATATCTGATGATATCTCGGGTGCTATTAGAGATAGTGCAGTAACTCAAAGTACATTGTCTGCAGGAGGCCCTTGCGCATTAATCTGTGCAGCGGGAACGACCTCGGACCACCAGGGGCAGAGAAAACCACCGTCTCATGGGGCCGGACACTCAGGGTCAGGGGAAAATCCAATATATATCCAGTGATATCTCGGGTGCTATTAGAGACAGCGCAATAAATCAAAGTGCTTTGTCCGTAGGAGGCCCTCGCGCATGAATCTGTGCAGCAAGAACGACATGGGACCACCAGATGCCGTGAAAACCACCGTCTCATGGGGCCGGACACTCAGGGTCGGGGAAAATCAAATATATATCTGGTGATATCTCGGGCGCTATTAGAGTTAGGGCAATAAACCAAAATGAATTATCTGCAGGAGGCCCTGGCGCATGAATCTGTGCAGCGGGAACGACCTCGGACCACCAGGGACCGAGAAAACCACCGACACATGGGGCCGTACCGTCAGCGTCAGGGAGAGATCCAATATTTATCTGGTGATATCTCGGGTGCTATTAGAGATAGCGCGATAAATCAAAGTGCATTATCTGCGGGAGATCCTGTCGCATGAATCTGTGCAGCGGCAACGACCTCGGACCACCAGGGGCCGAGAAAACCACCGACACATGGGGCCGGACTGTCAGGGTCAGGGAAAAATCCAGCATATATCTGGTGATATCTCGGGTTCTATTACAGATAGCGCGATAAATCAAAGTGCATTGTATGCAGGAGGCCCTGGCGCCTGAATCTGTGAAGCAGGAACGACCTGGGCTATCCAGGGGCCGAGAAACTTACAGATTTTCGGTGTCCGTCACCCAAAGTCATGTAAAAATCCAGCATATATGTGGTGATTTCTCGGGTGCTATTACAGATAGCGCAATAAATCAAAGTGCATTGTCCGTAGGAGGGTCTGGCGCATGAATCTGGGCAGCGGGAACGACTTCGGACCACCAGTGGCCGAGAAAACCACAGTCTCATGGGGCCGGACGCACAGGGTCAGGGGAAAATCCAATATATATCTGGTGATATCTCAGGTGCTATTAGAGATAGCGCAATAAACCAAAGTGTATTGTCTGTAGGAGGCCTGGCGCATGAATCTGGCCAGCGGGAACGACCTCGGAGTACCAGGGGCCGAGAAAACCACGGTCACATGGGGCCGGACACTCAGGGTTAGGGAAAAATTCAATATGTATCTGGTGATATCTCGGGTGCTATTACAGATAGCGCAATAAATCAAAGTGCATTGTCTGTAGCAGGCCCTGGCGCATGAATCTGGCCAGCGGGAACGACCTCGGACCACCAGGGGCCGAGAAAACCACGGTCTCATGGGGCCGGACACTCAGGGTCAGGGGAAAATCCAATATATATCTGGTGATATCTCGGGTGCTATTAGAGATAGCGCAATAAACCAAAGTGAATTATCTGCAGGTGGCCCTGGCGCATGCATGTGTGAAGCGGGAACGACCTCGGACCACCAGGGGCCGAGAAAACCACCGTCTCATGGGGCCGGTCACTCAGGGTCAGGGAAAAATCCAATATATATCTGGTGATATCTCGGGTGCTATTAGAGATAGCGCAATAAACCAAAGTGCATTGTCTGTAGGAGGCCTCGCGCACGAATCTGGACAGCGGGAACGACCTCGGACCACCAGGGGCCGAGAAAACCACCGTCTCATGGGGCCGGACACTCAGGGTCGGGGAAAATCAAATATATATCTGGTGATATCTCGGGTGCTATTACAGATAGCGCAATAAATCAAAGTGCATGGCCTGTATGAGGCCCTGGCGCATGAATCTGTGCAGCGGGAACGACCTCGGACCACCAGGGACCGAGAGAACCACCGTCTCATAGGGCCGGACACTCAGGATCAGGGGAAAATCCAATATATATCTGGTGATATCTCGGGTGTTATTAGAGATAACGCTATAAACCAAAGTGCATTGTCCGTAGGAGGCCCTTGCGCATGAATCTGTGCAGCAGGAAGGACCTCGGACCACCAGGGTCCGAGAAAATTACAGATTTACGGTATCCGTCACCCAAGGTCATGTAAAAATCCAGCATATATCTGGTGATATCTCGGGTGCTATTACAGATGGCGCAATAAATAGAAGTGCATTGTCTGTAGGCGGCCCTGGCGCATGAATCTGTGCAGCGAGAAAGACCTCGGACCACCAGGGGCCGAGAAAACCACCGACACATGGGGCCGGACACCCAATGTCATGTAAAAACCCAGGATGTATCTGATGATATCTCGGGTGCTATTAGAGGTAGCGCAATAAATTATACTGCATTGTCTGCAGGAAGCCCTGGCGCATGAATCAGTGCAGCGGGATCTACCTCGGTCCACCAGGGACCGAGAAAATCACCGACACATGGGGCCGGACTGTTAGGGTCAGGGAAAAATCCAATATATATTTGGTGGTATCTCGGGTGCTATTAGAGATAGCGAAATATACCAAAGTGCATTGTCTGCAGGAGGCCCAGGCGCATGAATCTGTGCAGCGGGAACGACCTCGGACCACCAGGGGCCGAGAAAACCACCGTCTCATGGGGCCGGACACTCAGGGTCAGGGGAAAATCCAATATATATCTGTTGATATCTCGGGTGCTATTACACATAGCGCAATAAATCAAAGTGCATTGTCTGTAGGAGGCCCTGGCGCATGAATCTGAGCAGCGGGAACGACCTCGGACCGCCAGGGGCCGAGAAAATTACAGATTATCGGTATCCGTCACCCAATGTCATATAAAAATCCAGCATATATCTGGTGATATCTCGGGTTCTATTACAGATAGCGCGATAAATGAAAGTGCATTGTTTGCAGGAGGCCCTGGCGCATGAATCTGTGCAGCGGGTACGACCTCGGACCACCAGGGGCCGAGAAAACCACCGTCTCATGGGGCCGGTCACACAGGGTCAGGGAAAAATCCAATATATATCTGGTGATATCTCGGCTGCTATTTGACATAGCGCAATAAATCAAAGTGCATTGTCCGTACGATGCCCTGGCGCATGAATCTGGGCAGCGGGAACGACCCCGGACCACCAGGGGCCGAGAAAACCACCGAAACATGGCGCCGGACACCCAAGGTCATGTAAAAACCCAGGATGTATCTGATGATATCTCGGGTGCTATTAGAGATAGCGCAATAAATCCAAGTGCATTGTCTGCAGGAAGCCCTGGCGCATGATTCTGTGCAGCGGGAACGACCTCGGACCACCAGGGGCCGAGAAAACTACTGTCTCATGGGGCCGGACACTCAGGGTCACTGAAAAACCCAATATATATCTGCTGATATCTCGGGTGCTATTAGAGATAGCGCTATAAATCAAAGTGCATTGTCTGGAGCAGGCCATGGCGCATGTATATGGGCAGCGGGAACGACCTCGGACCACCAGGGGCCGAGAAAACCACCGTCTCATGGGGCCGGACACTCAGGGTCAGGGTAAAATTCAATATATATCTGGTGATATCTCGGGTGCTATTACAGATAGCGAAATAAATCAAACTGCATTGCCTGTAGGAGGCCCTGGCGCATGAATCTGTGCAGCGGGAACGACCTCGGACCACCAGCGGCCGAGAAAACCACCGTCTCATGGGGCCGGACTGTCAGGATCAGGGAAAAATCCAATATATATCTGGTGTTATCTCGGGTGCTATTAGAGATAGGGCAATAAATCAAAGTGCATTGTCTCTAGAAGGCACTGGCGAATGAATCTGTGCAGCGGGAACGACCTCGAACCACCAGGGGCCGAGAAAATTACAGATATTCGGAATCCGTCACCCAAGGTCATGTAAAAGTCCAGCATATATCTGGTGATATCTAGGGTGCTATTACAGATAGCGCAATAAACCAAAGTGCATTGTCTGTAGGAGGCCCTGGCGCATGAATCTGTGCAGCGGGAACGACCTCGGACAACCAGGAGCCGAGAAAACCACCGTCACATGGGGCCGGACACTCACGGTCAGGGGAAAATCCAATATATATCTGGTGATATCTCGGGTGCTATTAGAGATAGCGCAATAAACCAAAGTGAATTATCTGCAGGAGGTCCTGGCGCATGAATCAGTGCAGCGTGAACGACCTCGGACCACCAGGGGCCGAGAAAACCACGGTCTCATGGGGCCGGACACTCAGGGTCAGGGAAAAATCCAATATATATCTGGTGATATCTCGGGTGCTATTACAGATAGCGCAATAAATCAAAGTGCATTGTCAGTAGGAGGCTCTGGCGCATGAATCAGGGCAGCGGGAACGACCTCGGACCACCAGGGGCCGAGAAAACCACCGTCTCATGGGGCCGGATTCTCAGGGTCAGGGAGAGATCCAATATATATCTGGTGATATATCGGGTGCTATTAAAGATAGCGCAATAAACCAGGGTGAATTATCTGTAGGAGGCCCTGGCACATGAATCTGTGGAGCGGGAACGACCTCGGACCATCAGGGGCCGAGAAAACCACCGTCACATGGGGCCGGACACTCAGGGTCAGGGGAAATCCAATATATATCTGGCGATATCTTGGGCGCAACTACAGATAGCGCAATAAATCAAAGTGCATTGTCTGCAGGAGGCCCTGGCGCATGGATCTGTGCAGCGGAAACGACCTCGGACCACCAGGGGCCGAGAAAACCACCGTCTCATGGGGCCGGACACTGAGGGTCAGGGAAAAATCCAATATATATCTGGTGATATCTCGGGTGCAATTAGAGATAGTGCAATAAACCAAAGTGAATTACCTGCAGGAGGACCTGGCGCATGCATCTGTGCAGCGGGAACGACCTCCGACCACCAGGGGCCGAGTAAACCACGGTCTCATGGGGCCGGACACTCAGGGTCAGGGAAAAATCCAATATATATCTGGTGATATCTCGGGTGCTATTACATATAGCGCAATAAATCAAAGTGCATTGTCAGTAGGAGGCTCTGGCGCATGAATCAGGGCAGCGGGAACGACCTCGGACCACCAGGGGCCGAGAAAACCACCGTCACATGGGGCCGGACACTCACGGTCAGGGGAAAATCCAATATATATCTGGTGATATCTCGGGTGCTATTAGAGATAGCGCAATAAACCAAAGTGAATTATCTGCAGGAGGTCCTGGCGCATGAATCTGTGCAGCGTGAACGACCTCGGACCACCAGGGGCCGAGAAAACCACCGACACATGGGGCCGGACTGTCAGGGTCAGGGAAAAAACCAATATATATTTGGTGGTATCTCGGGTGCTATTAGAGATAGCGCAATAAACCAAAGTGCATTGTCTGCAGGAGGCCCTGGCGAATGAATCTGTGCAGCAGGAACGACCTCGGACCCCCAGGGGCCGAGAAAACCACCGACACATGGGGCCGTTCTGTCCGGGTCAGGGAGAGATCCAATATATATCTGGTGATATCTCGGGTGCTATTAGAGATACCGCAATACATCAAAGTGAATTATCTGCAGGAGGCTCTGGCGCATGAATCTGTGCAGCAGGAACGACATGGGACAACCAGAGGCCGAGAAAACCACCGTCTCATGGGGCCGGACACTCAGGGTCAGGGGAAATCCAATATATATCTGGCCATATCTCGGGTGCTATTAGAGATAGCGCAATAAACCAAAGTGGATTATCTGCAGGAGGCCCTGGCGCATGCATCTGTGCAGCGGGAACGACCTCGGACCACCAAGGGCCGAGAAAACCACCGTCTCATGGGGCCGGACAATCAGGGTCAGGGGAAAATCCAATATATATCTGGTGATATCTCGGGTGCAATTAGAGATAGTGCAATAAACCAAAGTGAATTACCCGCAGGAGGACCTGGCGCATGCATCTGTGCAGCGGGAACGACCTCCGACCACCAGGGGCCGAGAAAACCACGGTCTCATGGGGCCGGACACTCAGGGTCAGGGAAAAATCCAATATATATCTGGTGATATCTCGGGTGCTATTACATAAAGCGCAATAAATCAAAGTGCATTGTCAGTAGGAGGCTCTGGCGCATGAATCAGGGCAGCGGGAACGACCTCGGACCACCAGGGGCCGAGAAAACCACCGTCACATGGGGCCGGACACTCACGGTCAGGGGAAAATCCAATATATATCTGGTGATATCTCGGGTGCTATTAGAGATAGCGCAATAAACCAAAGTGAATTATCTGCAGGAGGTCCTGGCGCATGAATCAGTGCAGCGTGAACGACCTCGGACCACCAGGGGCCGAGAAAACCAAGGTCTCATGGGGCCGGACACTCAGGGCCGGGGAAAAATCCAATATACATCTGGTGATATCTCGGGTGCTATTTGAGATAGCGCAATAATCCAAAGTGATTTATCTGCAGGAGGCCCTGGCGCATGAATCTGTGCAGCGGGAACGACCTCGGACCACCAGGAGCCGAGAAAACCACCGTCTCATGGGGCGGACACTCAGGGTCAGGGAAAAATCAAATATATATCTGGTGAAATCTCGGGTGCTATTAGAGATAGCGCAAATAATCAAAGTGCATTATCTGCAGGAGGCCCTGGCGCATGCATCTGTGCAGCGGGAACGACATCGGACCACCAGGGGCCGAGAAAACCACCGCCTCACGGGGCCGGACACTCAGGGTCAGGCTAAAATCCAATATATATCTGGTGATATCTCGGGTGCTATTACAGATAGCGCAATAAACCAAAGTGAATTATCTGCAGGAGGACCTGGCGCATGAATCTGTGCAGCGGAAACGACCTCGGACCACCTGGGGCCGAGAAAACCACCGTCTGATGGGGCCGGACACTCAGGGTCAGGGGAAAATCCAATATATATCTGGTGATATCTCGGGTGCTATTAGAGATAGCGCAATAAACCAAAGTGAATTATCTGCAGGAGGCCCTGGCGCATGCATCTGTGAAGCGGGAACGACATCGGACCTCCTGGGGTCGAGAAATCCACCGTCTCATGGGGCCGGACACTGAGGGTCAGGGAAAAATCCAATATATATCTGGTGATATCTCGGGTGCAATTAGAGATAGTGCAATAAACCAAAGTGAATTACCTGCAGGAGGACCTGGCGCATGCATCTGTGCAGCGGGAACGACCTCCGACCACCAGGGGCCGAGAAAACCACGGTCTCATGGGGCCGGACACTCAGGGTCAGGGAAAAATCCAATATATATCTGGTGATATCTCGGGTGCTATTACATATAGCGCAATAAATCAAAGTGCATTGTCAGTAGGAGGCTCTGGCGCATGAATCAGGGCAGCGGGAACGACCTCGGACCACCAGGGGCCGAGAAAACCACCGTCACATGGGGCCGGACACTCACGGTCAGGGGAAAATCCAATATATATCTGGTGATATCTCGGGTGCTATTAGAGATAGCGCAATAAACCAAAGTGAATTATCTGCAGGAGGTCCTGGCGCATGAATCTGTGCAGCGTGAACGACCTCGGACCACCAGGGGCCGAGAAAACCACGGTCTCATGGGGCCGGACACTCAGGGCCGGGGAAAAATCCAATATACATCTGGTGATATCTCGGGTGCTATTTGAGATAGCGCAATAATCCAAAGTGATTTATCTGCAGGAGGCCCTGGCGCATGAATCTGTGCAGCGGGAACGACCTCGGACCACCAGGAGCCGAGAAAACCACCGTCTCATGGGGCGGACACTCAGGGTCAGGGAAAAATCAAATATATATCTGGTGAAATCTCGGGTGCTATTAGAGATAGCGCAAATAATCAAAGTGCATTATCTGCAGGAGGCCCTGGCGCATGCATCTGTGCAGCGGGAACGACATCGGACCACCAGGGGCCGAGAAAACCACCGCCTCACGGGGCCGGACACTCAGGGTCAGGCTAAAATCCAATATATATCTGGTGATATCTGGGGTGCTATTACAGATAGCGCAATAAACCAAAGTGAATTATCTGCAGGAGGACCTGGCGCATGAATCTGTGCAGCGGAAACGACCTCGGACCACCTGGGGCCGAGAAAACCACCGCCTCACGGGGCCGGACACTCAGGGTCAGGGGAAAATCCGATTTATATCTGGTGATATCTCGGGTGCAGTTAGAGATAGTGCAATAAGCCAAATTGAATTACCTGCAGGAGGACCTGGCGCATGCATCTGTGCAGCGGGAACGACCTCCGACCACCAGGGGCCGAGAAAACCACGGTCTCATGGGGCCGGACACTCAGGGTCAGGGAAAAATCCAATATATATCTGGTGATATCTCGGGTGCTATTACAGATAAAGCAATAAATCAAAGTGCATTGTCAGTAGGAGGCTCTGGCGCATGAATCAGGGCAGCGGGAACGACCTCGGACCACCAGGGGCCGAGAAAACCACCGTCTCATGGGGCCGGATTCTCAGGGTCAGGGAGAGATCCAATATATATCTGGTGATATATCGGGTGCTATTAAAGATAGCGCAATAAACCAGGGTGAATTATCTGTAGGAGGCCCTGGCACATGAATCTGTGGAGCGGGAACGACCTCGGACCACCAGGGGCCGAGAAAACCACCGTCTCATGGGGCCGGACAATCAGGGTCAGGGGAAAATCCAATATATATCTGGTGATATCTCGGGCGCAATTAGAGATAGTGCAATAAACCAAAGTGAATTACCTGCAGGAGGACCTGGCGCATGCATCGGTGCAGCGGGAACGACCTCCGACCACCAGGGGCCGAGAAAACCACGGTCTCATGGGGCCGGACACTCAGGGTCAGGGAAAAATCCAATATATATCTGGTGATATCTCGGGTGCTATTACAGATAGCGCAATAAATCAAAGTGCATTGTCAGTAGGAGGCCCTGGCGAATGAATCTGTGCAGCAGGAACGACCTCGGAGTACCAGGGGCCGAGAAAACCACGGACACATGGGGCCGCACACTCAGGGACAGGGGAAAATCCAATATATATCTGGTGATAACTCGGGTGCTATTAGAGATAGCGCAATAAACCAAAGTGAATTATCTGCAGGAGGCCCTGGCGCATGAATCTGTGCAGCAGGAAGGACCTCGGACCACCAGGGGCCGAGAAAATTACAGATTTTCGGTATCCGTCACCCAAGGTCATGTAAAAATCCGGTATATACCTGGTGATATCTCGGGTGCTATTAGAGATAGCGCAATAAATCAAAGTGCATTCTCCGTATGAGGCCCTTGCGCATGAATCTGTGCCGCGGGACCGACCTCGGACCACCAGGGGTCGAGAAAACCACCGACGCATGGGGCCGGACACCCAATGTCATGTAAAAATTCAGGATGTATCTGATGATACCTCGGGTGCTATTAGAGATAGCGCGATAAATCAAAGTGCATTGTCTGCAGGAGGCCCTGTCGCATGAATCTGTGCAGTGGGATCTGCCTCGGACCACCAGGGACCCAGAAAATCACCGACACATGGGGCCGGACACTCAGGGTCAGGGAAAAATCCAATATATATCTGGTGATATCTCGGGTGCTATTACAGATAAAGCAATAAATCAAAGTGCATTGTCCGTAGGAGGCCCTTGCGCATTAATCTGAGCAGCTGGAACGACCTCGGACCACCAGGGGCCGAGAAAACCACCGACTCATGGGGCCGGATACTAAGGGTCGGGGTAAAATCCAATATATATCTGGTGATATCTCCGGTGCTATTAGAGATACCGCAATAAATCAAAGTGCATTGTCTGCAGGAGGCCCTGGCGCATGAATCTGTGCAGCGGAAACGACCTCGGACCACCAGGGGCCGAGAAAACCACCGACACATGGGACCGGAAACTAAGGGTCAGGGTAAAATCCAATATATATCTGATGATATCTCGGGTGCTATTAGAGATAGTGCAGTAACTCAAAGTACATTGTCTGCAGGAGGCCCTTGCGCATTAATCTGTGCAGCGGGAACGACCTCGGACCACCAGGGGCAGAGAAAACCACCGTCTCATGGGGCCGGACACTCAGGGTCAGGGGAAAATCCAATATATATCCAGTGATATCTCGGGTGCTATTAGAGACAGCGCAATAAATCAAAGTGCTTTGTCCGTAGGAGGCCCTCGCGCATGAATCTGTGCAGCAAGAACGACATGGGACCACCAGATGCCGTGAAAACCACCGTCTCATGGGGCCGGACACTCAGGGTCGGGGAAAATCAAATATATATCTGGTGATATCTCGGGCGCTATTAGAGTTAGGGCAATAAACCAAAATGAATTATCTGCAGGAGGCCCTGGCGCATGAATCTGTGCAGCGGGAACGACCTCGGACCACCAGGGACCGAGAAAACCACCGACACATGGGGCCGTACCGTCAGCGTCAGGGAGAGATCCAATATTTATCTGGTGATATCTCGGGTGCTATTAGAGATAGCGCGATAAATCAAAGTGCATTATCTGCGGGAGATCCTGTCGCATGAATCTGTGCAGCGGCAACGACCTCGGACCACCAGGGGCCGAGAAAACCACCGACACATGGGGCCGGACTGTCAGGGTCAGGGAAAAATCCAGCATATATCTGGTGATATCTCGGGTTCTATTACAGATAGCGCGATAAATCAAAGTGCATTGTATGCAGGAGGCCCTGGCGCCTGAATCTGTGAAGCAGGAACGACCTGGGCTATCCAGGGGCCGAGAAACTTACAGATTTTCGGTGTCCGTCACCCAAAGTCATGTAAAAATCCAGCATATATGTGGTGATTTCTCGGGTGCTATTACAGATAGCGCAATAAATCAAAGTGCATTGTCCGTAGGAGGGTCTGGCGCATGAATCTGGGCAGCGGGAACGACTTCGGACCACCAGTGGCCGAGAAAACCACAGTCTCATGGGGCCGGACGCACAGGGTCAGGGGAAAATCCAATATATATCTGGTGATATCTCAGGTGCTATTAGAGATAGCGCAATAAACCAAAGTGTATTGTCTGTAGGAGGCCTGGCGCATGAATCTGGCCAGCGGGAACGACCTCGGAGTACCAGGGGCCGAGAAAACCACGGTCACATGGGGCCGGACACTCAGGGTTAGGGAAAAATTCAATATGTATCTGGTGATATCTCGGGTGCTATTACAGATAGCGCAATAAATCAAAGTGCATTGTCTGTAGCAGGCCCTGGCGCATGAATCTGGCCAGCGGGAACGACCTCGGACCACCAGGGGCCGAGAAAACCACGGTCTCATGGGGCCGGACACTCAGGGTCAGGGGAAAATCCAATATATATCTGGTGATATCTCGGGTGCTATTAGAGATAGCGCAATAAACCAAAGTGAATTATCTGCAGGTGGCCCTGGCGCATGCATGTGTGAAGCGGGAACGACCTCGGACCACCAGGGGCCGAGAAAACCACCGTCTCATGGGGCCGGTCACTCAGGGTCAGGGAAAAATCCAATATATATCTGGTGATATCTCGGGTGCTATTAGAGATAGCGCAATAAACCAAAGTGCATTGTCTGTAGGAGGCCTCGCGCACGAATCTGGACAGCGGGAACGACCTCGGACCACCAGGGGCCGAGAAAACCACCGTCTCATGGGGCCGGACACTCAGGGTCGGGGAATATCAAATATATATCTGGTGATATCTCGGGTGCTATTACAGATAGCGCAATAAATCAAAGTGCATGGCCTGTATGAGGCCCTGGCGCATGAATCTGTGCAGCGGGAACGACCTCGGACCACCAGGGACCGAGAGAACCACCGTCTCATAGGGCCGGACACTCAGGATCAGGGGAAAATCCAATATATATCTGGTGATATCTCGGGTGTTATTAGAGATAACGCTATAAACCAAAGTGCATTGTCCGTAGGAGGCCCTTGCGCATGAATCTGTGCAGCAGGAAGGACCTCGGACCACCAGGGTCCGAGAAAATTACAGATTTACGGTATCCGTCACCCAAGGTCATGTAAAAATCCAGCATATATCTGGTGATATTTCGGGTGCTATTACAGATGGCGCAATAAATAGAAGTGCATTGTCTGTAGGCGGCCCTGGCGCATGAATCTGTGCAGCGAGAAAGACCTCGGACCACCAGGGGCCGAGAAAACCACCGACACATGGGGCCGGACACCCAATGTCATGTAAAAACCCAGGATGTATCTGATGATATCTCGGGTGCTATTAGAGGTAGCGCAATAAATTATACTGCATTGTCTGCAGGAAGCCCTGGCGCATGAATCAGTGCAGCGGGATCTACCTCGGTCCACCAGGGACCGAGAAAATCACCGACACATGGGGCCGGACTGTTAGGGTCAGGGAAAAATCCAATATATATTTGGTGGTATCTCGGGTGCTATTAGAGATAGCGAAATATACCAAAGTGCATTGTCTGCAGGAGGCCCAGGCGCATGAATCTGTGCAGCGGGAACGACCTCGGACCACCAGGGGCCGAGAAAACCACCGTCTCATGGGGCCGGACACTCAGGGTCAGGGGAAAATCCAATATATATCTGTTGATATCTCGGGTGCTATTACACATAGCGCAATAAATCAAAGTGCATTGTCTGTAGGAGGCCCTGGCGCATGAATCTGAGCAGCGGGAACGACCTCGGACCGCCAGGGGCCGAGAAAATTACAGATTATCGGTATCCGTCACCCAATGTCATATAAAAATCCAGCATATATCTGGTGATATCTCGGGTTCTATTACAGATAGCGCGATAAATGAAAGTGCATTGTTTGCAGGAGGCCCTGGCGCATGAATCTGTGCAGCGGGTACGACCTCGGACCACCAGGGGCCGAGAAAACCACCGTCTCATGGGGCCGGTCACACAGGGTCAGGGAAAAATCCAATATATATCTGGTGATATCTCGGCTGCTATTTGACATAGCGCAATAAATCAAAGTGCATTGTCCGTACGATGCCCTGGCGCATGAATCTGGGCAGCGGGAACGACCCCGGACCACCAGGGGCCGAGAAAACCACCGAAACATGGCGCCGGACACCCAAGGTCATGTAAAAACCCAGGATGTATCTGATGATATCTCGGGTGCTATTAGAGATAGCGCAATAAATCCAAGTGCATTGTCTGCAGGAAGCCCTGGCGCATGATTCTGTGCAGCGGGAACGACCTCGGACCACCAGGGGCCGAGAAAACTACTGTCTCATGGGGCCGGACACTCAGGGTCACTGAAAAACCCAATATATATCTGCTGATATCTCGGGTGCTATTAGAGATAGCGCTATAAATCAAAGTGCATTGTCTGGAGCAGGCCATGGCGCATGTATATGGGCAGCGGGAACGACCTCGGACCACCAGGGGCCGAGAAAACCACCGTCTCATGGGGCCGGACACTCAGGGTCAGGGTAAAATTCAATATATATCTGGTGATATCTCGGGTGCTATTACAGATAGCGAAATAAATCAAACTGCATTGCCTGTAGGAGGCCCTGGCGCATGAATCTGTGCAGCGGGAACGACCTCGGACCACCAGCGGCCGAGAAAACCACCGTCTCATGGGGCCGGACTGTCAGGATCAGGGAAAAATCCAATATATATCTGGTGTTATCTCGGGTGCTATTAGAGATAGGGCAATAAATCAAAGTGCATTGTCTCTAGAAGGCACTGGCGAATGAATCTGTGCAGCGGGAACGACCTCGAACCACCAGGGGCCGAGAAAATTACAGATATTCGGAATCCGTCACCCAAGGTCATGTAAAAGTCCAGCATATATCTGGTGATATCTAGGGTGCTATTACAGATAGCGCAATAAACCAAAGTGCATTGTCTGTAGGAGGCCCTGGCGCATGAATCTGTGCAGCGGGAACGACCTCGGACAACCAGGAGCCGAGAAAACCACCGTCCCATGGGGCCGGACATTCAGGGCCGGGGAAAAATCCAATATACATCTGGTGATATCTCGGGTGCTATTAGAGATAGCGCAATAAATCCAAGTGCATTGTCTGCAGGAAGCCCTGGCGCATGATTCTGTGCAGCGGGAACGACCTCGGACCACCAGGGGCCGAGAAAACTACTGTCTCATGGGGCCGGACACTCAGGGTCACTGAAAAACCCAATATATATCTGCTGATATCTCGGGTGCTATTAGAGATAGCGCAATAAACCAAAGTGCATTGTCTGTAGGAGGCCTGGCGCACGAATCTGGCCAGCGGGAACGACCTCGGACCACCAGGGGCCGAGAAAACCACCGTCACATGGGGCCGGACACTCAGGGTCAGGGAAAAATCCAATATATATCTGTTGATATCTCGGATGCTATTACAGATAGCGCAATAAATCAAAGTGCATGGTCTGTGGGAGGCCCTGGCGCATGAATCTGGGCAGCGGGAAAGACCTCGTACCACCAGGGGCCGAGAAAACCACCGTCTAATGGGGCCGGACTGTCAGGCTCAGGGAAAAATCCAATATATATTTGGTGATATCCCGAGTGCTATTACAGATAGCGCAATAAATCAAAGTGCATTGTCTGTAGGAGCCCCTGGCGGATGAATCGGACCACCAGGGGCCGAGAAAATTACAGATTTTCGGTATCCGTCACCCAATGTCATGTAAAAATATCTCGGGTTCTATTACAGATAGCGCAATAAATCAAAGTGCATGGTCTGTGGGAGGCCCTGGCGCATGAATCTGGGCAGCGGGAACGACCTCGGACCACGAGGGGCCGAGAAAACCACCGACACATGGGGCCGGACACCCAAGGTCATGTAAAAACCCAGGATGTATCTGATGATATCTCGGGTGCTATTAGAGGTAGCGCAATAAATTATACTGCATTGTCTGCAGGAAGCCCTGGCGCATGAATCAGTGCAGCGGGATCTACCTCGGTCCACCAGGGACCGAGAAAATCACCGACACATGGGGCCGGACTGTCAGGGTCAGGGAAAAATCCAATATATATTTGGGGGTATCTCGGGTGCTATTAGAGATAGCGCAATAAACCAAAGTGAATTATCTGTAGGTGGCCCTGGCGCATGAATCTGTGCAGCGGGAACGACCTTGGACCACCAGGGGCCGAGAAAACCACCGTCACATGGGGTCGGACACTCAGGGTCAGGGGAAATCCAATATATATCTGGCGATATCTCGGGTGCTATTACAGATAGCGCAATAAATCAAAGTGCATTGTCTGTAGGAGGCCCTGGCGCATGAATCTGTGCAGCGGGAACGACCTCGGAACACCAGGGGCCGAGAAAACCACCGTCTCATGGGGCCGGACACTCAGGGTCGGGGACAAATCCAGGCTGTATCTGATGATATCTCGGGTGCTATTACAGATAGCGCAATAAACCAAAGTGAATTATCTGCAGGAGTCCCGGGCGCATGAATCTGTGCAGCGGGAACGACCTCGGACTTCTAGGGGCCGTGAAAACCACCGTCTCATGGGGCCGGACACTCAGGGTCGGGGAAAATCAAATATATATCTGGTGATATCTCGGGCGCTATTAGAGATAGCGCAATAAACCAAAGTGCATTGTCTGTAGGAGGCCTGGCGCACCAATCTGGCCAGCGGGAACGACCTCGGACCACCAGGTGCCGAGAAAACCACCGTCTCATGGGGCCGGACACTCAGGGTCAGGGAAAAATCCAATATATATCTGTTGATATCTCGGGTGCTATTACAGATAGCGCAATAAATCAAAGTGCATGGTCTGTAGGAGGACCTGGCGCATGAATCTGGGCAGCGGGAACGACCTCGGACCACCAGGGGCCGAGAAAACCACCGTCTCATGGGGCCGGACACTCAGGGTCAGGGGAAAATCCAATATATATCTGGTGATATCTCGGGTGCTATTAGAGATAACGCAATAAACCAAAGTGCATTGCCCGTAGGAGGCCCTTGCGCATGAATCTGTGCAGCAGGAAGGATCTCGGACCACCAGGGGCCGAGAAAACCACCGTCTCATGGGGCCGGATACACAGGGTCAGGGAAAAATCCAATATATATCTGGTGATATCCCGGGTGCTATTAGAGATAGCGCATTAAACCAAAGTGAATTATCTGCAGGAGGCCCTGGCGCATGCATCTGTGCAGCGGGAACGACCTCCGACCACCAGGGGCCGAGAAAACCACGGTCTCATGGGGCCGGACACTCAGGGTCAGGGAAAAATCCAATATATATCTGGTGATATCTCGGGTGCAATTACAGATAGCGCAATAAATCAAAGTGCATTGTCAGTAGGAGGCTCTGCCGCATGAATCTGGGCAGCGGGAACGACCTCGGACCACCAGGGACCGAGAGAACCACCGACACATGGGGCCGGACACCTAAGGTCATGTAAAAACCCAGGATGTATCTGATGATATCTCGGGTGCTATTAGAGGTAGCGCAATAAGTTATACTGCATTGTCTGCAGGAAGCCCTGGCGCATGAATCTGTGCAGCGGGATCTACCTCGGTCAACCAGGGACCGAGAAAATCACCGACACATGGGGCCGGACTGTCAGGGTCAGGGAAAAATCCAATATATATTTGGTGGTATCTCGGGTGCTATTAGAGATAGCGCAATAAACCAAAGTGCATTGTCTGCAGGAGGCCCTGGCGAATGAATCTGTGCAGCAGGAACGACCTCGGACCACCAGGGGCCGAGAAAACCACCGACACATGGGGCCGTACTGTCAGGGTCAGGGAGAGATCCAATATATATCTGGTGATATCTCGGGTGCTATTAGAGATAGCGCAATACATCAAAGTGAATTATCTGCAGGAGGCCCTTGCGCATGAATCTGTGCCGCGGGACCGACCTCGGACAACCAGGGGTCGAGAAAACCACCGTCCCATGGGGCCGGACACTCAGGGTCAGGGAAAAATCCAATATATATCTGTTGATATCTCGGGTGCTATTACAGATAGCGCAATAAATCAAAGTGCAAGGTCTGTAGGAGGCCCTGGCGCATGCATCTGTGCAGCGGGAACGACCTCGGACCACCAGGGGCCGAGAAAACCACCGTCTCATGGGGCCGGACACTCAGGGTCAGGGGAAAATCCAATATATATCTGGTGATATCTCGGGTGCTATTAGAGATAGCGCAATAAACCAAAGTGAATTATCTGCAGGAGGCCCTGGTACATGAATCTGTGCAGCGGGAACGACCTCGGACCACCAGGGACCGAGAAAACCACCGTCTCATAGGGCCGGACACTCAGGATCAGGGGAAAATCCAATATATATCTGGTGATATCTCGGGTGTTATTAGAGATAACGCAATAAACCAAAGTGCATTGTCCGTAGGAGGCCCTTGCGCATGAATCTGTGCAGCTGGAAGGACCTCGGACCACCAGGGGCCGAGAAAACCACCGACACATGGGGCCGGACACCCAAGGTCATGTAAAAACCCAGGATGTATCTGATGATATCTCGGGTGCTATTAGAGGTAGCGCAATAAATTATACTGCATTGTCTGCAGGAAGCCCTGGCGCATGAATCAGTGCAGCGGGATCTACCTCGGTCCACCAGGGACCGAGAAAATCACCGACACATGGGGCCGGACTGTCAGGGTCAGGGAAAAATCCAATATATATTTGGTGGTATCTCGGGTGCTATTAGAGATAGCGCAATAAACCAGAGTGAATTGTCTGCAGGAGGCCCTGGCGCATGAATCTGTGCAGCGGGAACGACCTCGGACAACCAGGGGCCGAGAAAACCACCGTCTCATAGGGCCGGACACTCAGGGTCAGGGAAAAATCCAATATATATCTGGTGATATCTCGGGTGCTATTAATGATAGCGCAATAAACCAGGGTGAGTTATCTGTAGGAGGCCCTGGCGCATGAATCTGTGGAGCGGGAACGACCTCGGTCCATCAGGGGCCGAGAAAACCACCGTCACATGGGGCCGGACACTCAGGGTCAGGGGAAATCCAATATATATCTGGCGATATCTCGGGTGCTATTACAGATAGGGCAATAACTCAAAGTACATTGTCTGCAGGAGGCCCTTGCGCATTAATCTGTGCAGCGGGAACGACCTCGGACCACCAGGGGCCGAGAAAACCACCGTCTCATGGGGCCGGACACTCAGGGTCAGGGGAAAATCCAATATATATCTGGTGATATCTCGGGTGCTATTACAGATAGCGCAATAAAACAAAGTGCATTGTCCGTAGGAGGCCCCGGCGCATGAATCTGTGCAGCGGGAACGACCTCGGACCACCAGGGGCCGAGAAAACCACAGTCTTATGGGGCCGGACAGTCAGGGTCAGGGGAAAATCCAATATATATCAGGTGATATGTCAGGTGCTATTAGAGATAGCGCAATAAACCAAAGTGAATTATCTGCAGGAGGCCCTTGTGCATGAATCTGTGCAGTAGGAACGACATCGGACCACCAGGGGCCGAGAAAATTACAGATTTTCCGTATCCGTCACCCAATGTCATGTAAAAATCCAGCATATATCTGGTGATATCTCGAGTTCTATTACATATAGCGCGATAAATCAAAGTGAATTGTCTGTATGAGGCCCTGGCGCATGAATCTGTGCAGCGGGAACGACCTCGGACCACCAGGGGCCGAGAAAACCACCGTCTCATGGGGCCGGACACTCAGGGTCAGGGGAAAATCCAATATATATCTGGTGATATCTCGGGTGCTATTAGAGATAGCGCAACAAACCAAAGTGCATTGTCTGTAGGAGGCCCTGGCGCATGAATTGGGCCAGCGGGAACGACCTCGGACCACCAGGAGCCGAGAAAACCACCGTCTCATGGGGCCGAACACTCAGTGTCAGGGGAAAATCCAATATATATCTGGTGATATCTCGGGTTCTATTACAGATAGCGCGATAAATCAAAGTGCATTGTCGGTAGGAGGCCCAGGCGCATGAATCTGGGCAGCGGGAACGACCTCGGACCACCAGGGGCCGAGAAAACCATCGTCTCATGGGGCCGGACACTCAGGGTCAGGGAAAAATCCAATATATATCTGGTGATATATCGGGTGCTATTTGTGATAGCGCAATAAATCAAAGTGCATTGTCAGTAGGTGGCCCTGGCGCATGAATCTGTGCAGCGGGAACGACCTCGGACCACCAGGGGACGAGAAAACCATCGTCTCATGGGGCCGGACACTCAGGGTCAGGGAAAAATCCAATATATATCTGGTGATATCTCGGGTGCTATTGCAGATAGCGCAATAAATCAAAGTGCATTGTCGGTAGGAGGCCCAGGCGCATGAATCTGGGCAGCGGGAACGACCTCGGACCACCAGGGGCCGAGAAAATCACCGTCTCATGGGGCCGGACTGTCAGCGTCAGGGAAAAATCCAATATATATCTGGTGATATCTCGGGTGCTATTACAGATAGCGCAATAAATCAAAGTGCATTGTCTGTAGGAGAACCTGGCGCATGAATCTGGCCAGCGGGAACGACCTCGGACAACCAGGGGCCGAGAAAACCACCGTCTCATGGGGTCGGACACTCAGGGTCAGGGGAAAATCCAATATATATATCTGGTGATATCTCGGGTGCAATTACAGATAGCGCAATAAATCAAAGTGCATTGTCTGTAGGAAGCCCTGGCGCATGAATCTGGCCAGCGGGAACGACCTCGGACCACCAGGGGCCGAGAAAACCGCCGTCTCATGGGGCCAGACACTCAGGGTCAGGGGAAAATCCAATATATATCTGGTGATATCACGGGAGCTATTAGAGATAGCGCAATAAACCAATGTGAATCATCTGCAGGAGGCCCTGGCGCATGCATGTGTGCAGCGGGAACGACCTCGTACCACCAGGGGCCGAGAAGACCACCGTCTCATGGGGCCGGACACTCAGGGTCAGGGAAAATCCAATATATATCTGGTGTTATCGCGGGTGCTATTAGAGATAGCGCAATAAACCAAAGTGAATTATCTCCAGGGAGCCCTGGCGCAGGAATCTGTGCAGCGGGAACGACCTCGGACCACCAGGGGCCGAGAAAACCACCATCTCATGGGGCCGATAACTCATGGTCAGGGAAAAATCCAATATATATCTCGTGATATCTCAGGTGCTATTACAGATAGCGCAATAAATCAAAGTGCATTGTCTGTAGGATTCCCTGGCGCATGAATCTGGGCAGCGGGAACGACCTCGGACCACCAGGGGCCGAGAAAACCACCGTCTCATGTGGCCGGACACTCAGGGTCAGGGGAACATCCAATATATATCTCGTGATATCTCAGGTGCTATTACAGATAGCGCAATAAATCTAAGTGCATTGTCTGTAGGATTCCCTGGCGCATGAATCTGGGCAGCGGGAACGACCTCGGACCACCAGGGGCCGAGAAAACCACAGTCTCATGGGGCCGGACACTCAGGGTCAGGGAAAAATCCAATATATATCTGGTGATATCTCAGGTGCTATTACAGATAGCGCAATAAATCAAAGTGCATTGTCTGTAGGATTCCATGGCGCATGAATCTGTGCAGCGGGAACGACCTCGGAACACCAGGGGCCGAGAAAACCACCGTCTCATGGGGCCGGACACTCAGGGTCAGGGAAAAATCCAATACATATCCGGTGATATCTCGGGTGCTATTAGAGATAGCGCAATAAATCAAAGTTCATTGTCTGTAGGAAGCCCTGGCGCATGAATCTGTGCAGCAGGAAAGACCTCGGACCACCAGGGGCCGAGAAAATTACAGATATTCGGAATTCGTCACCCAAGGTCATGTAAAAATCCAGCATATATCTGGTGATATCTCGGGTGCTATTACAGATAGCGCAATAAACCAAAGTGCATTGTCTGTAGAAGGCCCTGGCGCATGAATCTGTGCAGCAGGAACATCCTCGGACCACCAGGTGCGGAGAAAATTACAGATGTTCGGTATCCGTCACCTAAGGTCATGTAAAAATCCAGCATATATCTGGTGATATCTCGGGTGCTATTACAGATAGCGCGATAAATCAAAGTGCATTGTCTGTAGGAGAACCTGGCGCATGAATCTGGCCAGCGGGAACGACCTCGGCCCACCAGGGGCTGAGAAAATTACAGATTTTCGGTATCCGTCACCCAAGGTCATGTAAAAATCCAGGATATATCTGGTGATATCTCTGGTGCGATTAGAGATAGCGCGATAAATCAAAGTGAATTGTTTGCTGGAGGCCCTGGCGCATGAATCTGTGCAGCAGGATCGATATCGGACAACCAGGGACCGAGAAAACCACCGACACATGGGGCCGGACTGTCAGGGTCAGGGAAAGATCCAATATATATCTGGTGATATCTCGGGTGCTATTAGAGATAGCGCAATAAACCAAAGTGAATTGTCTGCAGGAGGCCCTGGCGCATGAATCTATGCAGCGGGAACGACCTCGGATCACCAGGGTCCGAGAAAACCACAATCTCATGGGGCCGGACACTCAGGGTCAGGGGAAAAATCCAATATATATCTCGTGATATCTCAGGTGCTATTACAGATAGCGCAATAAATCAAATTGCATTGTCTGCTGGAAGCCCAGGCGCATGAATCTGTTCAGCGGGATCAAACTCGGACCACAAGGGACCGAGAAAACCATCGACACATGGGGCCGGACACTCAGGGTCAGGGGAAAATCCAATATATATCTGGTGATATCTCGGGTGCTATTAGAGATAGCGAAATAAACCAAAGTGAATTATCTGCAGGAGGCCCTGGCGCATGAATCTGTGCAGCGGGAACGACCTCGGAACACCAGGGGCCGAGAAAACCACCGCCTCATGGGGCCGGACTGTCAGGGTCAGGGAAAAATCCAGTATATATCTGGTGATATCTCGGGTGCTATTACAGATAGCGCTATAAACCAAAGTGCTTTGTCTGTAGGAGGCCCTCGCGCATGCATCTGTGCAGCAGGAACGATCTCGGACCAACAGGGGCCGAGAAAATTACAGGTTTTCGGTATCAGTCACCCAATGTCATGTAAAAATGCAGCATATATCTGGTGCTTTCTCGGGTGCTATTACAGATAGCGCAATAAACCAAAGTGCATTGTCTGTAGGAGGCCCTGGCGCATGCACCTGTGCAGCGGGAACGATCTCGGACCACCAGGGGTCGAGAAAACCACCGTCTCATGGGGCCGGACACTCAGGGTCAGGGAAAAATCCAATATATATCTGGTGAAATCTCGGGTGCTATTAGAGACAGCGCAATAAACCAAAGTGCATTGTCTGCTGGAAGCCCAGGCGCATGATTCTGTGCAGCGGGAACGACCTCGGACCACCAGGGGCCGAGGAAAACCACCGACACATGGGGCCGGACGCTCAGGGTCAGGGAAAAATCCAATATATATCTGGCGATATCTCGGGTGCTATTAGAGATAGCTCAATAAATCAAAGTGCATTGTCTGCAGGAAGCCCTGGCGCATGATTCTTTCAGCGGGAACGACATCGGAACACCAGGGGCCGAGAAAATCACCGTCTCGTGGGGCCGGACTGTCAGGGTCAGTGAAAAATCCAATATATATCTGGTGATATCTCAGGTGCTATTAAAGATAGCGCGATAAATCAAAGTGCATTGTCTGCAGGAAGCCCTGGCGCATGATTCTGTGCAGCGGGAAAGACCTCGGACCACCAGCGGCCGAGAAAATCACCGTCTCATGGGGCCGGACTGTCAGGGTCAGGGAAAAATCCAATATATATCTGGCGATATCTCGGGTGCTATTAGAGATAGCTCAATAAATCAAATTGCATTGTCTGTAGGAGGCACTGGCGAATGAATCTGTGCAGTAGGAACGACCCCGGACCACCAGGGCCGAGAAAACCTCCGTCTCATGGGGCCGGACACTCAGGGTCAGGGGTAAATCCAATATATATCTGGTGATATCTCGGGTGCTATTACAGATGGCGCAATAAATCAAAGTGCATTGTCTGTAGGAGGCCCTGGCGCATGAATCTGGGCTGCCGGAACGACCTCGGACAACCAGGGGCCGAGGAAACCACCGTCTCATGGGGCCGGACACTCAGGGTCAGGGGAAAATCCAATATACATCTGGTGATATCTCGGGTGCTATTAGAAATAGCGCAATAAACCAAAGTGAGTTATCTGCAGGAGGCCCTGGCGCATGAATCTGTGCAGCGGGAACGGCCTCGGACCACCAGGGGCCGAGGAAGCCACCGTCTCATGGGGCCGAACACTCAGGGTCAGGGGAAAATCCAATATATATCTGGTTATATCTCGGGTGCTATTACAGATAGCGCAATAAATCAAAGTGCATTGTCTGTGGGAGGCCCTGGCGCATGAATCTGTGCAGCGGGATGGACCTCGGACCACCAGAGGCCGAGAAAATCACCGTCTCATGGAGGCGGACTGTCAGGGTCAGGGAAAAATCCAATATATATCCGGTGATATCTCGGGTGCTATTAGAGATAGCGCAATAAACCAAAGTGAATTATCTGCAGGAGGCCCTGGCGCATGAATCTCTGCAGCGGGAACGACCACGTATCACCAGGTTCCGTGAAAACCACCGTCTCATGGGGCCGAACACTCAGGGTCGGGGAAAAATCCAATATATATCTGGTGATATCTCGGGTGCTATTAGAGATAGCGCAATAAATCAAAGTGCATTGTCTGTGGGAGGCCCTGGCGCATGAATCTGTGCAGCGGGATCGACCTCGGACCACCAGGGGCCGAGAAAACCACCGACACATGGGGCCGGACACTCAGTGTCAGGGAAAAATTCAATATAAATCTGGTGATATCTCGGGTGCTCTTACAGATAGCGCACTAAACCAAAGTGAATTATCTGCATGGGGCCCTGGCGCATGAATCTGTGCAGCGGGAACGACCTCGGACCACCAGGGGCCGAGAAAATCACCGACACATGGGGCCGGACACCCAAGGTCATGTAAAAATCCAGGATGTATCTGATGATATCTCGGGGGCTATTAGAGATAGCGCGATATATCAAAGTGCTTTGTCTGCGGGAGGCCCTGGCGAATGAATCTCTGCAGCGAGAACGACCTCGGATCACCAGGTTCCGTGAAAACCACCGTCTCATGGGTCCGAACACTCAGGGTCGGGGTAAAATCCAATATATATCTGGTGATATCTCGGGTGCTATTAGAGATAGCGCAATAAACCAAAGTGAATTGTCTGCAGGAGGCCCTGGCGCATGAATCTGTGGAGCGGGAACGACCTCGGACCACCAGGGGCCGAGAAAATCACCGTCTCATGGGGCCGGACTGTCAGGGTCAGGGAAAAATCCAATATATATCTGGTGATATCTCGGGTGCAATTAGAGATAGCGCAATAAATCAAAGTGAATTGTCTGCAGGAGGCCCTGGCGCATGAATCTGTGGAGCGGGAACGACCTCGGACCACCAGGGGCCGAGAAAATCACCGTCTCATGGGGCCGGACTGTCAGGGTCAGGGAAAAACCCCATATATATCTGGTGATATCTCGGGTGCTATTAGAGATAGCGCAATAAATCAAAGTGCATTGTTTTATTAGTTTTATATAGTTTTATATAGTTTTATATAGATTCATATAGTTTTATATAGTTTTATATAGTTTTATTAGTTTTATATAGTTTTATATAGATTTGTTAGTTATATATATTTTTATATAGTGTTATATAGTTTTATACAGTTTAATTTGTTTTGTATCGTTTTATATAGTTTTATATAGTTTTAAATAGTTTTATATAGCTTTATAGAGTTTTATATAGTTTTATATAGTTTTATATAGTTTTGTTAGTTTTATATATTTTTATATAGTTTTATATAGTTTTATATAGTGTTATATAGTTTTATATAGTCTTGTTAGCGTTATATGGTTTTATATAGTTTTATAGAGTTTTAAATAGTTTTATATGGTTTTATAATGTTTCATTAGTTTCATATAGTTTTATATAGTTTTGTATAGTTTTATACAGTTTTATATAATTTTATATAGTTTTGTTAGTTTTATATAGTTTTATATAGTTTTATATAGTTTTATATAGTTTTAAATAGTTCACTATGGTTTTATATAGTTTTATTAGTTTTATATAGTTTTATATAGTTTTATATAGTTTTATATAGTTTTGTTTGTTTTATATAATTTTATATCGTACTATATAGTTTTATATAGTACTATATAGTTTTATATAGCTTTATGAGTTTTATATAGTTTTATAGAGTGTTATATAGTTTTATATACTTTTATATGTTTTATATAGTTTTATATAGTTTTATATAGTTCTGTATAGTTTTATAGAGTTTCATATAGTTTTATATAGTTTTATTAGTTTTATATAGTTTTATATAGTTTTGTTAGTTTTATATATTTTTATATAGTTTTAAATAGTTCAATATGGTTTTATATAGTTTTATTAGTTTTATATAGTTTTATATTGTTTTATATAGTTTTATATAGTTTTATATAGTTTTATATAGTGTTATATAGTTTTATATAGTTTTATATGGTTTTTTAATGTTTTATTAGTTTCATATAGTTTTATATAGTTTTGTATAGTTTTATACAGTTTTAATAGTACTATATAGTTTTATATAGTACTATATAGTTTTATATGGTACTATATAGTTTTATATAGTTTTATGAGTTTTATATAGTTTTATAGAGTTTTATATAGCTTTAAATAGTTTTACATAGCTTTCTACAGTTTCATATAGTTTTATATAGTTTTGTTAGGTTTATATAGTTTTATATAGTTTTATATAGTTTTATATCGTTTTATAGAGTTGTGTTAGTTTTATATATTTTTATATAGTTTTATATAGTTTTATATAGTTTTATATAGTGCTATATGGTTTTATATAGTTTTATTAGTTTAATATAGTGTTATATAGTTTTATATAGTTTTGATAGCTTTATATTGTTTGATATAGTTTCCTATAGTTTTATATAGTTTAATATAGTTTTATATAGTTTTATATAGTTCTTTGTAGTTTTATAGAGTTTCATATAGTTTTATATAGTTTTATTATTTTTATATAGTTTTAGATAGTTTTATAGAGTTTTATATAGTTGTATTAGCTTTATATAGTTTTATGTAGTTTTATATAGTTTTGTTACTTTTATATAGTTTTATATAGTTTTATAGAGTTTCATATAGTTTTATATAGTTTAATTAGTTTTATATAGTTTTATATAGTTTTGTTAGGTTTATATAGTTTTATATAGTTTTATATAGTTTTATATCGTTTTATATAGTTGTGTTAGTTTTATATAGTTTTATATAGTTTTATATAGTGTTATATGGTTTTATATAGTTTTGTTAGGTTTATATAGTTTTATATAGTTTTATATAGTTTTATATCGTTTTATATAGTTGTGTTAGTTTTATATACTTTTATATAGTTTTATATAGTTTTATATAGTTTTATGTAACTTTATATAGTGTTATATAGTTTTATATAGTTTTATTAGTTTTATATCATGTTATATAGTTTTATATAGTTTTATATAGTTTTGTTAATTTTATATATTTTTATATCGTTTTATATAGTTGTGTTAGTTTTATATAGTTTTATATAGTTTTATATAGTTTTATATAGTTTTATATAGTGTTATATAGTTTTATATAGTGTTATATAGTTTTATATAGTTTTATTAGTTTAATATCGTGTTATATAGTTTTGTATAGTTTTACATAGTTATGTTAGTTTTATATAGTTTTACATAGTTTTATATAGTTTTGATAGCTTTATATTTTTTCATACAGTTTCCTATAGTTTTATATAGTTTTATATAATTTTATATAGTTTTATATAGTTCTATATAGTTCTATATAGTTTTATAGAGTTTCATATAGTTTTATATAGTTTTATTAGTTTTATATGGTATTATATAGTTTTATATAGTTTCGTTAGTTTTATATAGTTTTATATAGTTTTGTTAGTTCTAGATAGTTTTATATAGTGTTATATAGTTTTATATAGTTTAATATGTTTTATATCGTTTAATATAGTTTTCTTTTGTTTTGAATAGTTTTATATAGAATTATATAGTTTTATTGGTTTTATATAGTTTCACATAGTTTTATATAGTTTTACATAGTTTTGTTAGGTTTATATAGTTTTACATTGTTTTATATAGTTTTATATAGTGTTATATAGTTTCATATAGTTTTATTAGTTTTATATCATGTTATATAGTTTTATAGAATTTTATATAGTTTTATATAGTTTTATATGTTTTATATAGTTTTATATAGTTTTGTATAGTTATATATAGTTTTATATAGTTTTATAGAGTTTTATATAGTTTTATATAGTTTTATATAGTTTTATATAGTTTTGTTAGTTTTATATAGTTTTGTTAGTTTTATATAGTTTTATATAGTTTTATATAGCTTTATATAGTGTTATGTAGTTTTATATAGCCTTGTTATCGTTATATAGTTTCATATAGTTTTATATAGTTTTATTAGGTTTATACAGTTTTACGTAGTTTTATATAGTTTTGTTTCTTTTATATACTTTTTTTAGTTTTATCGAGTTTCATATAGTTTTATATAGTTTTATATAGTTTTATATAGCTTTATATAGTGTTATGTAGTTTTATATAGCCTTGTTAGCGTTATATAGTTTCATATAGTTTTATATAGTTTTATTAGGTTTATACAGTTTTACGTAGTTTTATATAGTTTTGTTTCTTTTATATACTTTTTTTAGTTTTATCGAGATTCATATAGTTTTATATAGTTTTATTAGTTTTATATGGTTTGATATAGTTTTGTTAGTTTTATATAGTTTTATATAGTTTTATATAGTTTTATATAGTTTTATTAGTTTTATATAGTTTTATATAGTTTTATATAGTTTTGTTAGTTTTATATAGTTTTATATAGTGTTATATGGTTTTATATAGTTTTATATAGTTTTGTTAGTTTTATATAGTTTTATATAGTGTTATATAGTTTTATATAGTTTTATTAGTTTTATATCGTGTTATATAGTTTTATATAGTTTTGTTAATTTTATATAGTTTCCTATAGTTATACATAGTTTTATATAGTTTTATATAGTTTTGTTAGTTTTATATAGTTTTATATAGTGTTATATGGTTTTATATAGTTTTATTAGTATTATATAGTTCTATACAGTTTTATATAGTTTTACATAGTTTTATATAGTTTTATATAGTTTTGTTAGGTTTATATAGTTTTACATAGTTTTATATAGTTGTGTTAGTTTTATACAGTTTTATATAGTTTTATATAGTTTTATATAGTGTTATATAGTTTTATATAGTTTTATTAGTTTAATATCGTGTGATATAGTTTTATATAGTTTTATATAGTTTTGTTAGTTTTATACAGTTTTATATAGTTTTCTATAGTTTTGATAGCTTTATATTGTTTGATATAGTTTCCTATAGTTTTATATAGTCTTATATAGTTTTCTATAGTTTTACATAGTTTTATGTAGTTTTGATAGCTTTATATTGTTTTATATAGTTTCCTATACTTATACATAGTTTTATATAGTTTTATATAGTTTTGTTAGGTTTATATAGTTTTACATAATTTTATATAGTTTTATATAATGTTGTATAGTTTTATATAGTTTTATATAGTACTATATAGTTTTATAGAGTTTCATATAGTTTTATATAGTTTTATTAGTTTTATATAGTTTTATATAGTTTTGATAGCTTTATATTGTTTGATATAGTTTCCTATAGTTTTATAGAGTTTTATATAGTGTTATATAGTTTTATATAGATTTATATAGTGTTACATAGTTTTATATAGTCTTGCTGGCGTTATATAGATTTATGTAGTTTTATATAGTTTTATATAGTTTTATATAGTTTTGTTAGTTTTATATAGTTTTATATAGTGTTATATGGTTTTATATAGTTTTATATAGTTTTGTTAGTTTTATATAGTTTTATATAGTGTTATATGGTTTTATATAGTTTTATTAGTATTATATAGTTCTATACAGTTTTATATAGTTTTATATAGTTTTATAAAGTGTTATATAGTTTTATATAGTTTAATTTGTTTTACATCGTTTTATATAGATTTCTTTTGTTTTCTATAGTTCTATATAGAATTATATAGTTTTATTGGTTTTATATAGTTTTATTGGTTTTATATAGTTTTATTGGTTTTATATAGTTTCACATAGTTTTATATAGTTTTACATAGTTTTGTTAGGTTTATATAGTTTTACATAGTTTTATATAGTTTTATATAGTGTTATATAGTTTCATATAGTTTTATTAGTTTTATATCATGTTATATAGTTTTATAGAATTTTATATAGTTTTATATAGTTTTATATAGTTTTATATAGCTTTATATAGTGTTATGTAGTTTTATATAGTCTTGTTAGCGTTATATAGTTTTATATAGTTTTATATGGTTTTTTAATGTTTTATTAGTTTCATATAGTTTTATATAGTTTTGTATAGTTTTATACAGTTTTATACAATTTTGTATAGATTCATTAGTTTTACATAGTTATATATAGTACTATATAGTTTTATATGGCACTAATAGTTTTATATAGTTTTATGAGTTTTATATAGTTTTATATAGTTTTATGAGTTTTATATAGTTTTATAGAGTTTTATATAGGTCTATATAGTTTTATATAGCTTTAAATAGTTTTACATAGCTTTCTACAGTTTTATATAGTTTTATATAGTTTTATACTGTTTTACATAGTTTTATGTAGGTTTATATATTATAATACATCTTTATTAGTTTTAATTATTTTATACAGTTTTGTATAGTTTTATATAGTTCTATGTAGTTTTATAGAGTTTCATATAGTTTTATATAGTTTTATTAGGTTTATACAGTTTTATGTAGTTTTATATAGTTTTGTTACTTTTATATAGTTTTATATAGTTTTATAGAGTTTCATATAGTTTTATATAGTTTTATTAGTTTTATTAGTTTTATATAGTTTTATATAGTTTTGTTAGTTTTATATAGTTTTGTTAGTTTAATATAGTTTTATATAGTTTTATATAGTCATATATAGTTTTATATAGTGTTATATAGTTTTATATAGTTTTATTAGTTTTATATCGTGTTATATAGTTTTATATAGTTTTGTTAATTTTATATAGTTTCCTATAGTTATACATAGTTTTATATAGTTTTATATAGTTTTGTTAGTTTTATATAGTTTTATATAGTGTTATATGGTTTTATATAGTTTTATTAGTATTATATAGTTCTATACAGTTTTATATAGTTTTACATAGTTTTATATAGTTTTGTTCGTTTTATATAGTTTCCTATAGTTATACATAGTTTTATATAGTTTTATATAGTTTTGTTAGGTTTATATAGTTTTACATAGTTTTATATAGTTGTGTTAGTTTTATACAGTTTTATATAGTTTTATATAGTTTTATATAGTGTTATATAGTTTTATATAGTTTTATTAGTTTAATATCGTGTGATATAGTTTTATATAGTTTTATATAGTTTTGTTAGTTTTATACAGTTTTATATAGTTTTCTATAGTTTTGATAGCTTTATATTGTTTGATATAGTTTCCTATAGTTTTATATAGTCTTATATAGTTTTCTATAGTTTTACATAGTTTTATGTAGTTTTGATAGCTTTATATTGTTTTATATAGTTTCCTATACTTACACATAGTTTTATATAGTTTTATATAGTTTTGTTAGGTTTATATAGTTTTACATAATTTTATATAGTTTTATATAATGTTGTATAGTTTTATATAGTTTTATATAGTACTATATAGTTTTATAGAGTTTCATATAGTTTTATATAGTTTTATTAGTTTTATATAGTTTTATATAGTTTTGATAGCTTTATATTGTTTGATATAGTTTCCTATAGTTTTATAGAGTTTTATATAGTGTTATATAGTTTTATATAGATTTATATAGTGTTACATAGTTTTATATAGTCTTGCTGGCGTTATATAGATTTATGTAGTTTTATATAGTTTTATATAGTTTTATATGGTTTTATAATGTTTTATTAGTTTCATATAGTTTTACATAGTTTTGTATAGTTTTGTACAGTTTTATATAATTTTATATAGATTTATTAGTTTTATATAGTTATATAGAGTTTTATATAGTTTTATATAGTTTTATATAGTTTTGTTAGTTTTATATAGTTTTGTTAGTTTCATATAGTTTTTTATAGTTTTATTAGTTTTATATAGTTTTATATAGTTTTGTTAGTTTTATATAGTTTTATATAGTGTTATATAGTTCTATATAATTTTATATAGTGTTATATAGTTTTGTTAGTTTTATATAGTTTTATTTGGTGTTATATAGTTCTATATAGTTTTATATAGTGTTATATAGTTTTATATAGTTTAATTTGTTTTATATCGTTTTATATAGTTTAATTTGTTTTATATAGTTTTCTATAGTTTTCTATAGTTTTCTATAGTTTTATATAGATTTATATACTTTTTATTAGTTTTATATAGTTTTACATAGTTTTATATAGTTTTATATAGTTTTGTTAGGTTGATATAGTTTTACATAGTTTTTATATAGTTTTATATACTGTTATATAGTTTTATATAGTTTTATTAGTTTTATATCGTTTTATATAGTTTTATATAGTTTTATATAGTTTTGTTAGTTTTATATCGTTTTATATAGTTTTATATAGTTTTATATAGTTTTATATAGTGTTATATAGTTTTATATAGTTTTATTTGTTTTATATAGCTTTATATAGTGTTATGTAGTTTTATATAGCCTTGTTAGCGTTATATAGTTTCATATAGTTTTATATAGTTTTATTAGGTTCATACAGTTTTTACGTAGTTTTATATAGTTTTGTTTCTTTTATATACTTTTTTTAGTTTTATCGAGTTTCATATAGTTTTATATAGTTTTATATAGTTTTTATATAGCTTTATATAGTGTTATGTAGTTTTATATAGCCTTGTTAGCGTTATATAGTTTCATATAGTTTTATATAGTTTTATTAGGTTTATACAGTTTTACGTAGTTTTATATAGTTTTGTTTCTTTTATATACTTTTTTTAGTTTTATCGAGATTCATATAGTTTTATATAGTTTTATTAGTTTTATATGGTTTGATATAGTTTTGTTAGTTTTATATAGTTTTATATAGTTTTATATAGTTTTTATATAGTTTTATTAGTTTTATATAGTTTTATATAGTTTTATATAGTTTTGTTAGTTTTATATAGTTTTATATAGTGTTATATGGTTTTATATAGTTTTATATAGTTTTGTTAGTTTTATATAGTTTTATATAGTGTTATATAGTTTTATATAGTTTTATTAGTTTTATATCGTGTTATATAGTTTTATATAGTTTTGTTAATTTTATATAGTTTCCTATAGTTATACATAGTTTTATATAGTTTTATATAGTTTTGTTAGTTTTATATAGTTTTATATAGTGTTATATGGTTTTATATAGTTTTTATTAGTATTATATAGTTCTATACAGTTTTATATAGTTTTACATAGTTTTATATAGTTTTATATAGTTTTTGTTAGGTTTATATAGTTTTTACATAGTTTTATATAGTTGTGTTAGTTTTATACAGTTTTATATAGTTTTATATAGTTTTATATAGTGTTATATAGTTTTATATAGTTTTATTAGTTTAATATCGTGTGATATAGTTTTATATAGTTTATATAGTTTTGTTAGTTTTATACAGTTTTATATAGTTTTCTATAGTTTTGATAGCTTTATATTGTTTGATATAGTTTCCTATAGTTTTATATAGTCTTATATAGTTTTCTATAGTTTTACATAGTTTTATGTAGTTTTGATAGCTTTATATTGTTTTATATAGTTTCCTATACTTATAACATAGTTTTATATAGTTTTATATAGTTTTGTTAGGTTTATATAGTTTTACATAATTTTAATATAGTTTTATATAATGTTGTATAGTTTTATATAAGTTTTATATAGTACTATATAGTTTATAGAGTTTCATATAGTTTTATATAGTTTTATTAGTTTATATAGTTTTATATAGTTTTGATAGCTTTATATTGTTTGATATAGTTTCCTATAGTTTTATAGAGTTTTATATAGTGTTATATAGTTTTATATAGATTTATATAGTGTTACATAGTTTTATATAGCCTTGTTAGCGTTATATAGTTTCATATAGTTTTATATAGTTTTATTAGGTTCATACAGTTTTACGTAGTTTTATATAGTTTTGTTTCTTTTATATACTTTTTTTAGTTTTATCGAGTTTCATATAGTTTTATATAGTTTTATATAGTTTTATATAGCTTTATATAGTGTTATGTAGTTTTATATAGCCTTGTTAGCGTTATATAGTTTCATATAGTTTTATATAGTTTTATTAGGTTTATACAGTTTTACGTAGTTTTATATAGTTTTGTTTCTTTTATATACTTTTTTAGTTTTATCGAGATTCATATAGTTTTATATAGTTTTATTAGTTTTATATGGTTTGATATAGTTTTGTTAGTTTTTATATAGTTTTATATAGTTTTATATAGTTTTATATAGTTTTATTAGTTTTATATAGTTTTATATAGTTTTATTATAGTTTTGTTAGTTTTATATAGTTTTATATAGTGTTATATGGTTTTATATAGTTTTATATAGTTTTGTTAGTTTTATATAGTTTTATATAGTGTTATATAGTTTTATATAGTTTTATTAGTTTTATATCGTGTTATATAGTTTATATAGTTTTGTTAATTTTATATAGTTTCCTATAGTTATACATAGTTTTATATAGTTTTATATAGTTTTGTTAGTTTTATATAGTTTTATATAGTGTTATATGGTTTTTATATAGTTTTATTAGTATTATATAGTTCTATACAGTTTTATATAGTTTTACATAGTTTTATATAGTTTTATATAGTTTTGTTAGGTTTATATAGTTTTACATAGTTTTATATAGTTGTGTTAGTTTTATACAGTTTTATATAGTTTTATATAGTTTTATATAGTGTTATATAGTTTTATATAGTTTTATTAGTTTAATATCGTGTGATATAGTTTTATATAGTTTTATATAGTTTTGTTAGTTTTATACAGTTTTATATAGTTTTCTATAGTTTTGATAGCTTTATATTGGTTTGATATAGTTTCCTATAGTTTTATATAGTCTTATATAGTTTTCTATAGTTTTACATAGTTTTATGTAGTTTTGATAGCTTTATATTGTTTTATATAGTTTCCTATACTTATACATAGTTTTATATAGTTTTATATAGTTTTGTTAGGTTTATATAGTTTTACATAATTTTATATAGTTTTATATAATGTTGTATAGTTTTATATAGTTTTATATAGTACTATATAGTTTTATAGAGTTTCATATAGTTTTATATAGTTTTATTAGTTTTATATAGTTTTATATAGTTTTGATAGCTTTATATTGTTTGATATAGTTTCCTATAGTTTTATAGAGTTTTATATAGTGTTATATAGTTTTATATAGATTTATATAGTGTTACATAGTTTTATATAGTCTTGCTGGCGTTATATAGATTTATGTAGTTTTATATAGTTTTATATAGTTTTATATAGTTTTGTTAGTTTTATATAGTTTTATATAGTGTTATATGGTTTTATATAGTT